>NC_051079.1:41973631-42273631 GCF_004664715.2 Peromyscus leucopus | reverse complement strand
TGATTTTCTGGCTTGGATGTTAATCTCTTAGCAATTTACCATTTCAATTTGTATTTTTCATTAGCACAAGTCGTTGTATCAGTATTTTCTCAAGCACTGGCAACTTGTAATCTTGGCCTGGTTTGTTACGGAGCCAGCCACTTCTTGACTTGAAAGTATTTCAGATGTATGTTAATTAAACACACTAATTTTTTACATTTTGCAAATTTCCTGCTCATACCCACCCTTTCACACTCCCTTGAGGTCTAGCAAGCCTCCATGGTAGACGGTTTGCAAATTTTTTTAAAAAATAATTTATTTTTATTTTATGTTCATTGGTGTTTTGCCTGCATGTATGTCTGTGTGAAGGTGTCAGAAGCCCTGGAATTGGAGTTACAGACAGGTATGAGCTGCCATGTAGGTGCTGGGAATTGAACCCGGGTCCTCTGGAAGAGCAGACAGTGCTCTCAATGCTGAGCCATCTCTTCACCCCTGCAAATATTTTTTTCCCATCTCTTAGCTCTGGTTTGTAATTATGCAAGTCCCCTACCTGCTCCCAACTACTACCCCTGTGCCAAAATCTTAAACTGTGTAATCAAGTCCATAATTAGTTTCCTTTTCACGGCTGCTGGACGCTGCATCGGCTTAGGGAGACCTTTCTTATTCCAAGATTATCAAATTGTTTTCTACTGCTTTTCTGGTGCTGTGACTCTCTTTTAGTCTTTGTTTTATTGAGACATGGTCTCACTATGTAGTCCTGGCTGTCCTGGAACTCTGTAGACAGGGCTGGCCTTGAACTCCCAGAGATCTGCCCGCCTCTCCCTCTTGAGTGCTGGGATTACAGACATGTTCCACCATGCCTGGCTTGAACACTATGCTTTGATCAGAGTTGTATATCTAAGTTACCTAAGGAATGCTTAAAGTTCCCCATACGCTGAGTCCCAGGTGCCCTGCCCTGTTCTTTGTGTGGATTTGGATAAAGATTCAAGCCACTATCTGAAGATTCTCTCCCCCCACCCCAAGAATGATTATTCGAATCTACTTTTAGAAGAGATAGCTCCTTATACAAAAATCACCATAGTACTGCTTTAAATACCAGTTCATTAAGGTGTTGGGAAGGTGTGGCCAAATGCGAGATGGAACCGGAAGCTCTGACTGTGCAGGTCTAGCCCCAGGTGGCTTTATGGCCGGGACACACTTACTCCTGCTTCATGGAATCATGGGGCGGAAACTCCGCTGCTCAGATGAACTGCTTACGTAGTAAAGATGAGCCAGGCTGTATGTTAGCTGTGCAGGCCACCTCTTCCGGTCAGCTGCGCTTTGACCTTTTATGATAATGGGCAAAAGCCACTGTTAGGGGAGCTTGTTCTCTGTTTCTGAGGTTGTTTCTTTCTGGGAACCCATTTTCTGAATGTCCTTCCATTTCCCCAAGAACTGTGACACCCCCTCTCCCCCGCCAGCCCCGTTTCTGCTTTCGGCACCGCAGATTAAAGTCTTTTTTTTTTTTTTTTTTTTTTTTTTTTAGGTTTTTCGAGACAGGGTTTCCTGTGTAGTTTTGCGCCTTTCCTGGAACTCACTTGGTAGCCCAGGCTGGCCTCGAATTCACAGGGATCTGCTTGTCTCTGCCTCCCGAGTGCTGGGATTAAAGGCGTGCGCCACCACCGCCCGGCTATGATGAAAGTCTTTTATGTACACCTTTTCCATTTTGTTCTGTGGTCTGCGCGCACATTTCTCTTGTGAGCCGGGGGACCCCTGAGGACACTCGTACTTGTTTTTATCCCTGTCAGTACTTGAGCAGAGTACTCCTTTACTGCAGCAGTCACAGAGTAGAGGAGGGTCTTCAGTGTGGCTCCCCTGGGCCTAGATCTTTTTTTTTTTTTTTTTTCTCTTGTGAGACCACAGGCAAAGACACTGTTAGAAACGATCTGGGTTTTTGTCTGTCTTGCATTTACAGGCATTTAAAAAAATTCTTTAAAAGTGCCATTATTTGTGTGATTGGTTGGATTGCATCTGCTTCCCAAGTCTGCTCGGGCCTGTCTGTTGAATTTTAAAAGAACAAAGATAAAGATGATTAGATGATTTCCTCAGAAAGTTTACCCTGTGTCAGAATAACAGATTGCAATGGTGTCCTGTGTGTTGGGAGATTTTTTTTTTTCTGATGGTTTCTTTATTAGCCACAAAACCCCCAGAGCTAAAATGGACAGCTACTCTTCCAAAAATGAAAAGAAAATACCCTCAATATTCAAACGAAAGAGAGAGATGTCTGTGGGAAAGTTTATACCAAAGCAAACGTGATTTGCAAAGGAAAAAAGCAGCGTGGGGTGGGGTGGGACCTAGGGATATGGCTCAGGGCGAATAAAGTTTGATATGTATGAGTGAGGGCCTGAATTCAGATGTCAGCAGCACTCAGTCAAAAAGTCAGGTGTGGCCACACTCACCTATAATTCTGGCCTGGAGCGGTGCAGGGTGCAGACAGTATTCTCTAGGGTACTGGCCAGACAGGCTAGCAGAAATGGAGGGTTCTGGGTCCAGTGAGAGGTAGTATATCAAAAACTACGATGGAGAGTGCTTGAGGGGGGGGCACTCAAAGTCAGTTTCATGCCTCTGCATGTGTGCACACCAGAACACACACACACACAAATGTGTGCCTATTATATACATATATGCATAAAAATAGTCAGCCCTTGTGCGTGGAGTGTGATGAGAGCTGAGGAAATCGTGCATGAATTCAGCCTTTTTCCTCCATGCTAAAATTCACGGAAGAACTTGAAACGTTACCCTATCTGAGGGTTTCTATACGTCACCATTGTCTGTGCCCCTGTGTAATCATCACACGCCTTTAATCCTGGCAATCAGGAGGCAGAGGCAGGCAGATCTCTGAGATTGAGGCCAGCCTGGTCTTTATAGCAAGTTACGAGTCAACCAAGGATTTACATAGTGAGATTCTGCCTGAAAAAGAGTTGAATGGTGTTTATTTTTTTTTTTAACCTTTAAATTACCCATTAACCTCAACATGCTATTTAAGCATATTCATTATATTATTTTTATTATTATTATTATTATTATTATTATTATTATTATTATTATTATTTGACAGGGTCTCACTGTATAGCTCTGGCTATCCTAGAATTCACCATGTAGACCAGGCTAGCCTTGAACTCATAGAGACCCCCTGCTTCTGCCTCTGGGAGTGATGGGATTAAAGGCGTGCGCCACTACACCCAGTGTAAACATTTCTTTAAAAATATACTTTCTAGTATAGATTCAGTTGATCAAATTTATGCATGTTTGTGTAGTTGTAGCTGAATGAATTCTGCTGCTTCTCTGTTGCACAAACATGGTTGCGGCTCTTAGAAAGCCTCTACTCGGTTGTGTCTTTCTTAACGTTTAATGGCTTTAGTTGTTTAAAGTGGCTCGCACCCGTAACCCCAGCTCTGAGGAGGCAGAGGTACGAGTAGCCTTGCAAGTTGGAGGCCAGCCTGGACTACGCCGTCACACCCCCTGTTTTGAAAAACAAAACAAAAATTACTGGCACAACAAAAAGATAGTTTGAGCAAAACTAGTGGCGAAGAGAATCCTCACTGTGAATTATTGAAAAAGAGGATGCCCAGTGATGGGGAATCGTTGCATCTTTTGGTGTAACCTTCTGATTGTATTAGCAAAACCTAGGGAGAGCTGCCATCCCCCGCAGACACATTATTTACTTAGAAGGCTAGCTCTGTCCTCATAAGAAAAAGATCCACCTGCCTCTGCCTCCTGAGTTCTGGGATTAAAGGCGAGTGTGGCCACACCTGGCTGGAAGCAGTTCTTGGGATGTCTGCTGTAATGAAAAAGCGCCACAATCCTTGCCTGAATTACCTCCTGACAGCTCAGTTGCCTCTAGGTTCACAAGTTAGGGTTTTAACTGAGCTCTATGGATCCTGTTTCCAGGGATTAGGAGAAAGGAAAAAATACACAAAAGGAGAAACCGGAGCTTGGGAGACTGCTGGGCTGCTTAGGTCCCACAAAGTGTTTGAACCCAAGAGCAGACTCCTTGATTTAAAATGCTCGTCAACAAGCCCTTGAATTAAGTGGCTTACTGGGGACCAGACAGGCTATGGAGAAGTGACAGGAACCCCCTGCTTCGCTTCCCTTTCCTGATGTTTTCCCCACCACCCCATGCTGAGTTTCAAATGAAGAACAACAAACGAGAGAATAGGAACCCACTTTGTAAATATAGAGTCTTTTACAGATCCAAGCACAAACAAATCTGTAAACGGTAGGGAAACCCAGGCCACACATTTTGCGGTGGCTTCTGTTCATATATTAGGGAGCCTGCTGGAACCCCGCTAAACAATTAGTTGCCAGCTGTTTGCTTTAATCTGATCATTTACAAAAAAATACAGCAGTCCTCCCTAGTAGCAGTTAAAGACTGAGAGGACTAAAATGAAGGCTGTGCCTCCGTTACATACTTTTGTAAATGCTACCTATGTGGGTGGGGAAAACAGGTGGGATTCTGATTCTAGAGATATCAGTGAATTTATATCTGTTTTCCTGAGAGAGCTGGAGAGAAGGCATTGAAGTCTTAGCACACATTGTGATGTCTTCGACAATGGGAAGCACTGTGTTAATTTGGAGAAACTCATTAATGTGTAGGTTAGTGCTAGTAGTGCCTCTTAATTAAGTTTCAGTGGATGGAAGAAGTATTAGGAACGGAATACATAGGAGATTTTGCAGAATCTCTGATTGAGGTAGGCCAGTGGCTATTTCTACCGTGCATGCTAATTTAAAAATAATTCAATAACGATTCAATTTGTGTCATCCTGGCATTTGCAAGGGGACAGGAAGAAGTCTTGCTTGTCTTTATTCACCAAATAGCAGTTTGCAGACCCTTACAAGCTCCCATATGTCAGTGAAAAACATTTTCCAAGAAATTGGCAGGACTGCGCTTTGTAGCCGCCTGCCAGCTTCTTCCTGGGCCCAATTCAACAGAGAAGGCAAAGGGAAAAAAAAAAAAATCCTTGTGTTAGTGGCTGAATTACTCTGACAAGCTTTCACATCGCCCCTCCTCTTATTAATATTCTTTTTGATGTGAGCTTGTAAAACAGAGGATTGGCTGTTAATCTCCAAGATCTCAAGGGCTTTTGGCAGTGGCCCATAATTGATGTGTTCACATGGCTGTTGTCTGACTACTAATGATTAGACAGCAGGGTTATCTACCAGCTAAATCAGTGTTGCTTATAAATCACACTTGATAAACTGAAGTTTCATTTCTTCAAAGAGTCCGGACTGAACTGCCAGGGGCATTTCATGATTCTCTGACAGCTTAGATTACGTGTATTTTTCATTTCTGTTTGACAAAATATGAGACTCCCTCCTCACGCCGGTGAAAGAGAATTTGTTTTGTTTCTCTAACGAGGCAGTTGGAGGATGATAAGCAGTGAAAGATGACCAGTTCTCTCCTGAAGGATGTACAGATTGGGCGGCAGATGGAATTTTCACCGCCGCTGCCATCCTTCAAGGTGAGTGGAGTTAGGCCCGTGACACAGTGGAAGACAAAGAGCGGAGGAAGTTCTGAGAATGTGGGCCTGTGCTCACATTGTGACCTGTGGCCAGGGCAGGGCAACCAGAACTGTGAGGTTACAGTAACCATTCAGTCACCGCGTGTGCTGAGCCCGCGTGTCAGGTATGACTTCCTTCTACGGAAGGCCGAGAGGAAGAAGCCGGAGGAAGGTTTTACAAGATGAGGTAACAGCCGCAGACTTCTGTCTGCTGTCCTCCACCACCCACTGGGGACACTTGAGGCCATAGACACATAGACACACCCAGAGTTTCCCATCTGCTCTGGAGATAGGAAACCAGGTTGCAGGACGCTTGTTCACAGAGGGCTGTGACCGGGAACTTCCGCTAAGTCATGGGTGTTTATTTGGCCACAAACGCCTGTGGCTCTGAGCTGACTTCCACCGTATACAAAAGTGCAAAACAAAGGAACTGAGTTTCTTAGCTCATTTTGTTGCTTTTCTGTAAATTTTGCATATCCTCATGAGTTGTTACGAGGTGTCTGAGATCCTTTTTACTAAAGCGTTAGTTTATATATTATGTATGTAAACATATATACATACACACACAGACACACATATATGATACAGGGTCTCTCTATGTAGTCCTAGCTTTCCTGGAGTTCCCTATGTAGACACGGCTGACCTTGACCTCACCAAGATCCTGCTTCTGCTTCCCACCCACACCACCACGCCTGGCTTGTACCCATAAGTTCTTAAGACCACAAATTTGTAGATTTCAAAAAAAAAAATCGTTAAATCAAAAATGTGATATTTTAGAACGGATTTCCTTGTTGTTGTGTGTTTGAGATAGGATTTCATTCTGTCGCCTAGGCTGGTCTGGAACTCACTATGTAGCCTTGAACTATTGGTGATTCTCCTGCCTCAGTTTCCTGAGTGCTGGGATTACGGACAGGAGGCATTGTGCCTGGATAAGGAATGGAATTTTGTTTGCTTGTTTTTTGAGATAGTGCCTTTAAAGAAAAACTTACATAGTTTTAAAGTGTATTAGAAGCTGCTTTACCAAAATGTATAGCTTTTGGGCCAGTGAGGTGGCTCATTTAAGTAAAGGCACTTGCTGCCACGCTTGAAGACCTACCTGAGTTTGATCCTCAGGACTCACAAGTTAGAAGGAGAGAATTCTCTCCAATTGTCCCCTGACCTCCACATGTACACATTTGGATGACTCCACATTTAGATGACTTATGCCTCCCATCCAAATAAATAGTTTTGTTTTGTTTTGTTTTGTTTTGTTTTTAATGTATAGGTTTATTCAGGGTAAAATCTTGGGAATAGGGATTTGTTCGTTGTGATTATTTAAAGAGGTATTAAAAAAAACTATCTCAAAACATGAGAATGTACTTACTATCAAAGCTACTGAAATAAATTTTACCAGCCCATCCAGATCACCTGAGCCCAACTCAACAAAATACAATTCCAGATCAAACCAAACCAAAACCATGTGGATCTTAGAGTGCTAAGATTTCAGTTCTTTTTTATATATTTGAGATTTAGTAAGAACTATAGGTGTGTCTATGTGCTCATGGGTGCTAAAGGAGGATGTTAGAGCCCCTAACTCTGGGGTTGCAGGTGGTTGTGGGAACTGAACTCAAATCCCCCGATAGTCCAAACTCAGTTGCTCAGCCATCTCACTATGTAGTCCTAGTTGAAATTTTATATTTCAATCCTAGGTGCCAGTGTATTCCTTATCTGCTGACTGTGGCTTGCCATGAACATCCATTTTTCCTAGTAAATTTTAATGCTGTAATTAAAATTAGCACTGCCATCAAGGACTGAATGTTTATTGATAAGTGTTACTGCTGATTAACAAAGGTACTTATCTCAGCTGCTTATCTCACCGCGACTGATGGTTCAGAGTAATTCTGTTTTTTTGTTTAAACAAAAACAATATAAATGTAGGTTGTTTGGGTTAAGGTTATTCGATTTTAATATGCTGGAAAACTATCCATGATTAACTTTGAGAAGATAGTTCTTCGGCTATTTAAAGAGATGCTCCATTTAATTTTGATATAGAATCAGCTATGTAGGGTTTCTAGTAGCTGTAAGATATGAAAAAAAATGCATTAAGAGGTGTGGAGTGCAGTTCTCATTATAACAATATATATGTAGAAGGGCTGAATTATGATATTAAAAATAAAATAATGAGAATATTTGAAGAGATCTCCTCTCCCTATCCTTAAATAATAATCCACCTGTGAGTTTTATGAAGTTGATCGCCATTGTGGCAAAAATGAGCATGCGTTCTTTAATTTTAAAAGATAGCAGTTTTTCTTGACTGATGATTTAAATGATTCAAGTCAGCTTGATTTAAATTTGGCTGACTGAGTCTACTGCTAAAACTGCAGGTGTTTCTTGACTCACTGGAAAAGTGAATAGAAATATGGACTGTAAGATAGAGAAGAGCAACTTTGGTGGCCAGAGGAGTGCCAGGAGTTTGATAGTAGTGCATGGAATAAGTCCTGTCATCTTTGGAAGGGCACGTTCTATAAACTATATGACTCACATGTTAAAAAAATCCTGGACACTTGGAACAAACCTGTGAAAGACGTAGCCGCATGCTCATCAGGAAGTCGTCTCTTCTGCTTGATGTGACTAAGACTTAGAACAGACATTATTTGTTAGGTGTGAACATGGAACTTAGCAATTTGCCTAGACTGGCTGGCTAACCAGCCTCAGGTATCCTCCTCTGTTTGCTTCCCAGCAGTGGGATTACAGGTTCATGCTGCCACGCTCAGCTTTTTACCTTGGAGTGGGACAAGAGACATGAACTCAGGTTCTTATGCTCTGCCTACAGACCGAGCTTCCTTCCCAGCCCCTGGGATAGTCCTAATTTCATTTTTTTTTTTTCCTTTTAAGATTGACTTTTGTTTATATGTGTGCTTGCAGGAGTTTTTGTTGCTGGTTTTGAGACAGGGTCTTACTATGTAGTTCTGGCCGGCCTGAAGCTCTCAATGTAAACAAGCTGGCTTCAAATTCACAGAAATCTACCTGCCATTGCTGTTTCTCCATTACTGAGATTAATGGCATACGCCACCACCTCAAGCTCTGCATGAGTTTACATGCCCCATGTGTAAGCGGTATCCATGGAGGCCAGAAAAGGGCGTCTGATCCCCTGGAACTGGGGTTATAAGCATTTGTGAGCTGCCTCCCTGGGTGCTGGGAACTGAGCCAGGGTCCTCTGGAAGATCAGTAAGCACTCTTAACAACTGAGCTATCTGTCCCGCCAGCAACGAGTCTTAGCACCTTTTCATGATGATCTAAATTCTCTTCTGAAATAAAACATATCTAAAAGTATTCTGGAAATATGAGTGAATGTCCAGAGAGTGTGATCCTGTTAACATCTCCTCCATCTTCTTCTTGGGGCTCTCTAAACACAAGATATAGTAAGTGTGACAGTAAAAATAGCTTCGAACTTCTGTTTTTATTTACATTTGAGATTCATAAAGATCTCTTTTTTCCTTTCCTTTCCTTTTCTTTTTTTTAATTTAAAACTGCTACTGTGACATAACTGTCACAAGCTTTCTAAGTGTCATTTTACAGATGACATCAGAACACCCTGACCTCAGCCTTCAGCTAGGGTCTTGGCCAGAATACAGGTTCTAGAGGAGGAAACAAAATCACCCTCTGTCCAAATCTCATCACATATCAGATTCGAAGTAATTGTAAATATTTAATTATAAATCCATTTCCAGGGAATTTTAAAGCTTTTCACTTTTCTTCATTGTTGAAAAACCACCTCTGGTTTTCAGAAGCCAGAGTAGCAAGATTGTCGAATGCTACTCTAGCCACGTTAGCCTTGTGACAAATTAGACCCTGTGAGCTTGGTGCCTTTAAGGACCTTGGGTGGAGCAGAAGCTAGTAGGGAAGCTTGAAACAACGTGATACCCACAGGTTCTATGACTCCTCTTGAGGTGAAGGTCACTTTATCTTCTTTCCTGGCTGCCAGTGATACACAGAAGGTATCTTTAAGAAGGCCTTTAAGGGTTTCTCAGAGACTGAGTCATTGATGGAAGAAAGGCTGTGGATACTGAGTCATGTGCTTTAGCCTGGATTGAGACAGAAGGATCCTGGTTGGTGAAAAGACCACACGCCAGGGGTGGCCTGCGGCTGTCAGGGTGAAATTATGGAAAATGCTTTAAAAAGCTAGCACCCTCTGCTTTTCTGGGAGGTGAGAGACAGAGAGAGAGGCCTCAGGACCAGTTCCTGGTGGCACTGAATGTCAGACCTCTCTGAAACCAGCTTCCTCTCAAATCTGGTCCTCATCTTCTGATATCTGGGACCTCATCACCATTCTGAGCTCTGGGGTTTCCTGGATTCCTTCCCCATTCCTTCCCCGCCTCCTGTTTTCACTGAGAGCATCTCATTCTTCCACTGGCTTCATAGTTTCTGGGTGCTGATTACTCAAGTCTAGCTCACTTCCCCTCGGGTCCTGTGTCTACCCAGCAAGCACTCCCCACAGTTAGCCCCTCTGCCCAGGTTCCCCTTCCCAGAGACCAACTCTCTCTCCTAACAGAAATGGACGCTTGATACTCAGCTTGGAGCTCGTCCTCATCTCTCACCTTCTCGAGTCTTGGCTGTGTCTCTTCCTCGGGCTTCTGCCATGGCATCATAACACACATTTATACTCTCTCTCCCTCTCCCTGCCCACCCTTGCCCTCTCTCATCCAATGTGATGAGTCGGTTGATGTTCCCTTACTCCTCCTTCTCCTAGAAACCCCTAGATTCTTATCCTTGCCTGGACTCTTGAATTCCCTCTAGCAATGTGTGACTCTCTAAACTGCCAGTCCCTTAACTACTGCTGCATTCAGGATGGCTTAGATCTATCCTAACCTCTTCTAGGCCAAGCCCTATACAATCTGATAAATCCACCTCAGCACACTCCCTGCCCCACCCCCTCGACGCTCCCACAATGCCTTGGGCTTAACTGACCATCTGAATCCTGACCATAGTCTCTCCTCTGCAGTGACTATTCATCTCTCCTGGAACAATGCTTGCCACATAGAGGCACCTGACAGAAAGACACTGGATAAGAGGATGACTTCCCTAACAGTGAGGCAGCTTTCATTAGCTACTCTTACAAAGGGGAGGGCATGGGTCAATACACGGTGCTCTGTCACAGAAACTAGGCCCTCACACTTTGACTCACTCTGTTGCTCAATACCTCTTGCATGGGGAGCTAAATAATAATCTTTCATTAGGAGCCTTTTCCCACAGCACTGGATTCTGTTAGCTCTTCCGTTCCTCCCCTTTCTCTTTTTTTTCTGAGATGGGTTCACATATAGCTCAGGCTCTATGGAACTAAAGATGACCTTGAACTCCTGATAAACTTCCCTCCACCTCCCAAGTCCTGGGATGACAGACATGTACCACTACAATCAGGTGTTTGCTTTTATATGAAGTGGAATGGCTTAGCATCATTTTTATGAAAAGGTGTTTTTTTTTTTAAACTTTTTTTTATTTTTATTTTTTAAATTTTTATTTTTAACTGAGTATATTAGCTCACATCTATAATTCCCATTCTTTGGAAGCTGAGAGTTTGAAGCTAGCCTGGGCTACATTGTGAGTTCAGGGGCAGTGTAAGGCTATAGTGTGAGACATTATCAACAGCAAATGAGAGAAAAAAAATTTTTTATTGACACAAGTGCCATTAACATTGAAAACCAGCTGATGACTCTCCTCCTGCCCTATGTATTATCATATGGATAAAGTTTCTCAGAGGACATTTGAAAAATGTTAGAAAAAAATGTTCTCTCTCTCTCTCTCTCTCTCTCTTGAGAGGACCTATTGGGTTTTAAAATCTGTTATGTTCTCAGAAGGGAAAATAATCCTGAACTTGGGAACTGCAATTTACTCATATAGGACTTTATAAGAATAGCTTTTTTTCTCTTTTTTTTCCTTTCTTTCTTTTTTTTCTTTTTAAAGGTTGTGTTATGGGGCTGGGGCAGAACTTACCTAATATGCTTGAAGCCCTGGGTGAGTCTGATCCCCCATAACAAACACATAATAGAATCTATGTTATAGTGAACTTGGTAGAGGGTGTTTACAGGCATTGCTGGGAAATTCGTGGCTTTTGTTTTGTTTGTTGTTATCTTTTTCTTCTCCTCCTCTCCCTCCTCCTCCTCCTCCTCCATTCTTCTGACCTGGATGGGCAGCTTCTCTTCTGGATTGGTTTCCTCATTTCTCAAAATCAAACGAGAAGACTCCCATCTGATTTCCAGTAGAGGCAGGGTAGGAATGACTGTGATTACGCTGCAATGTAGCCTTCAAAATAGGTAGGCATTGATACCAAGATAGACAAAGTCAACATGGTTAGCCCCTGTGGTTGGCCCATGATGCTTTGGGAAAACAAGTTCTGACCCTGTACAGGACACTGCTTGAGGGCCTGATGTGACTCAGTTCTTTATTATCACCAGCAGCATATATGGTGTAGTTCAAATACCTACATTTTTACAGGACTCTGGCTGATTAGAAGAGGTCACCTAACCTGGGTGGAGAAAGGATTTTAGTCAAGAACAGGAAATAGAGGATTTTCTCCAAGTAGACTTTCTTGTCCTTTCTCCCCATCTTTCCAACCTTCAAGAAGTTGTGCTCACATCTGGCAGAGTGAGATGAGACATGGCCATTTATCCCCCCCTTTCAGCCTGACTTCATAGGAATTTAGGAACCCTGGAATTACAGGCAGTGTGTATATCAGTGAGTTCTAGCTACTAAAATACATCCCTTGTTCAGCTGAGTTGAAATTGGCCAGTTGGCTCCCATTAGGCATCCTCCGCTGAACAGCATCTGAGTTCACCTCTGAGCTGTCTGTGTCAAGGGAAGGGAATGAGACTGAAGAGGTAGACATGGAATTTGGGTGGAACTTTCCTCAGGAACTCGACTTTTTTTTTTTTTAACCAAGGAGACAGTAAAAGAATTCTTCCCAGAACGAAGAAGGCTTTTCTAGTACCTTCTATGATTGCAACCACCCTTCCCTGTGGTTTGTTTTTATGTTTTAAGCGTCTTTGGAAATAGGATGAGAGGAAATCAGAGCACCCCTTTGAACCAGATATGACAACACCGACCATTTACCGCTACTATTTAAAGCACACCCACTCGGAGCAGAGAAAAATGTCAGTGGCACTTTCAGAATAGATTAAGTGTCTGTGGCTCAGCAGCGGGGCAGGAGTCTTTCAGAGAACACAAGTGAGGCTAAGTATGTGACAGCTGATACGGGGTGGTGGAAGAGATCTCGAGCCCCAGCTCCCTGTGACATTACACATTGAGCTTCTTTGAGAGCAGATTCAGTTTAGCTTCAAAACAAAACAGAACGTGAAGCATTGGGCTGAGTGGGGTAATTACACTGTCTGTGCACACTCATACCTTTGATGGTGCTTGGAAAACAGCCAAGGCTAGACAAGGAAAGTGTAAAGGCGTGCGGCTGTTGTTCAAGCATATTTTCTACCTGTGCTCGCACATAGGGCCACCTCTGAGGTGATTCCCGATGGACACTGAGTGACACCTTCCCCCCTGACCCAGCCTTACGGAGAAGCCTGGATTGTTGGCATTCTGTGTGTCCAGCGTTCTGTGTGTCTTGGCTGGAAATGGAAGCAGTCTTCTTGGCCCCGGGGGAGCAGAGTCATGGTCATGGCCAGGCTTTGGCAGCTCTCTGCTATGGTTTCAGGTGGCTGTGTTCTGTCTCTCAATGCTGGGAATTGAGCCCAGGGTTTCACACATGCTGTACCAAGTACTCTACCATGGAGCTAACTACTTACTGTACATGTGTGCTGTGTGTGTGTGTGTGTGTGTGTGTGTGTGTGTGTGTGTGTGTGTTTCTTCATACCCTCTGAGGGGCTCTCATCACTCTTGGCATGCCTCCCTTGACACAAGGTCCCTTACGGACCCTGAGCTGGGATGCTACTCAGAAAGCCCCAGCTCTCTCTCGGTCTCTGCAACCCCCCACTTCCTCCACCACTGGATTTATAGGTGTGTGCTCGACCTCGCCCATCGGGTTTTCATGTTTGGGGGATCTGAACCCGGGTGCTCACTTACAAAGTGCTCTTACCTGCTGAGTCATCTCCTCCGACTCTGGGGGTGGGGGAGGGGCTGGCTCAGGGGTGGGGGTGGGATCACAGTATTTGAGGGAGAGCTTTAATTCTAGGCATGAAAAGAACTTCAGGTGTGTAGCTTCCTGTGTACACAAAGGGCTCAGAAATTCCCTTTGAAGGAGGCTTCTCTCCATCTCCTGCTCTGTTTTTTACATTCAGAAGAGGTTACTTTGGGCTGACCTAGGTTGGTTCACATCCTGGCTTGGCCACCCTCTCTGTAAGGGAGACCCTTCGAAGTTACTCTCCTCACCCCCTCACAATTTTGTGAAGATGAACTGAGAAAAGAGTCATGGAGTGCCCAGTAGAATCCTGCCTAGGATGTCTGTTTGAAAGCTATTCTAATCCCTTTACCCTGTGTGTGTTAAACAGGAGCTCAGGATGTGAACTCGGGACACACGAGGCAAGCATTGTGCAGGCAGGGCTTTGGTCTTGAATTTTAGATCCTTGGATAAGTTGCCCCTGCTTTGGGATCTTGTTTCTGCCTCTGTAAAGGGGTATTGGAAACTCCAGGGTAGAGGAGAACTGGTCCCTTAAATTACCAGCATGAGTTCGCTTCCCCACCTCTCTTTATTTTTTTTTCACATTGCAAGTTCCAAAGCATAAATTGCTTTTATCCTGGCTCTCAGAAGTGTCTACCACATTTAGGAGAGGCTACATACACGAAGAATAATGACCAAAGCTGGAGCTGTTCTGGTGTGTCCACCGGGAATGGGAATTCAAGCATGATTAGTTTTGGCGTCCCGGGGACATGTTTTTAAGCCGACCCCACTCGGCTAGTCAAACAGTGACGTCAAGCAGACGCCTCGCACAGATCGCTGCCATCAGTGGGCACTGGTCACCTCCAAAACGCCGGGATTTCCACTTATGGCAGAGCAGTCTTCTGCCTAATGCCTTTAAAATTAAGAGGTGACTGGGCAAATACCAGGATATGAAGAAAACGTGAGCCTTAAGTACCCATGCCCCAGCGTGCTCAGAGAATCAAAACATTGACTCTGTGCAAAATGAAACACCACACCTCTAGCCTCTGATGGTCTGCAGTCTGAGAATCCCAGGATTGAAGGGTTAACGACAGGACCCGTGTGGAGATTTGTGAGAACAGACAGAAGAAACCCAGGGCACATTGCCCTGTCAGGGTTCCGCCTTGATGCAGGCCAATGGGGATGGAGGTGGGGGGTGGTCTCTGCAGGGAGGAGGCTTCCCTGTCTGCAGCCCTGGGCTTTTCCTTTCTCACTTCGCCTGGCAGCACTGGCTGTCTCCTGCAGCAGAGCCACGTGGATGTGTCTTTGTTGGTCTCGAGTGCTGCTGCAGCACCCCTCAGCCGTGCCCGGGAGACCCCTCTGTATTCGCTTTGGGTTTCCTGGTACTGTAGACCCTCTCTGGCTGACGCAGTCCAATGCTCCCACCAGCACTCCAGCTTTGGAGCCTTCCGGGTTCATCAGCACTTAGGCAGCCCTTGAAATAAGGTGAACAGAGAAAATATTGCCAGGACCTCTGCAGCAGAATCGTTGTCCCCCCCCCATCCCCCCACCTCTGATCACACACACTAAGTGCCGCTCTCTGTGTAAATAACCTTCTCTTCCCCGCCTCCCTCCGCCCTCTCTGCTCCCCACCCCCACCCCCGCCCCCCTGCTCTTAGGCTCTCTGGCGTGATAAATAGCCCGGCTACTGCACAGCGTGCAGTAACACCTGGGAATAATCATGCAAAAATAACAGTGAGAGACTGCGGCGCGTCTGTTCTTGACATTAACTTTCCTCAGTTTGACAGGCTGCCACCACCAGCTGTTAGACTTACGAGTCTTTTTTTTTTCTTTCTTTCTTCTTCTTCCCCCAACTGGAGATGGCTGCTTTCCTATTTTGGCCTCTACTAGGTTGCATCAGTATCCCATCAAGACGACAGACAAGAGCTTTGACAAAGGAGCCCTTGCTAAAACTGCCAGTACTTTTGCTCTGAACTTTAATTCTCGTTATTAGTACTCGATAACCCCCAGTGAGTTTTAAGCGAGGATCATCTGATGAGGAGTATGTTTCGGCCTCCTAGGACCAAACCGTGCATCCGTTTGCTTTCATTCAGGTCTCCGATAGATTTGCACCCGTGGTAATAACATTGATGGTAGGGCTAGCTCCTGTTTAGCGAGTGTTCCTCTGTCCCGCACCCTGAGCTAAGGTTGCTGGCATGACTCCGTGTCACATTAGCTAGGTGCTTTTTCTGTTTTCCCGGATGAAGACAGTCACACAGAGATCAGGTGCCTGACCAAAGGTTCCATAGTGAATGGCCAACTCTAAAGACGGTTGTCTGCTAATGTCATTGACAGTAACACTGTTGGTCATTCATGTCCAGCCTTTTACACTCTTCCCTTGAATGTAGCTCTAAAGCTGACGTTGCCTTTTTGATCCATCTGTGATTGTTTAATTAGTGTTGGTTGATCCCCATGATGCAGCTCACAGCCTTGGGGCTCAGGGACTTTGGGCCCAGTCTTTCTGTAGCCGGTTGCAGAGTTTAGCTCTTCAGTGGGTGTGGAGGGGTTTGAGATGAGCTGAAGGAGACTTTTGGGGAGACCATGTGAGAGAAAGAGGGGCAACTGGAGATTAGAAGAAGAGATCTGGGAGTAATTAAGGGCTCATCAGGACCTTTGGGGTGCTCTTGTCACTGCTATGAAAGTATAAAATGGGGGTGCCTCACGCCCGCAGGCTGCTGCCTGGTGTCGGTGTTTGAAGGAGGCCGTATTTTCCCAGGCTGAGCTTCTCTGGCTTAAGCCCCCTTTTCTTATACTTTTAACACACTTTAACCGCACTTAGCCATGCCTTTGGAAGGGATTACAGGTTTATGTTAAATATAGTAGCATATAAAAAGCAGCTTTGTAAGGTTGTATGCATGCTTTAGAGAGCTGGAATATTAGACTGGTGGCTCCCAGCCCTTTAAGCCAGTGTTTACTGAGCTGTACCCTGTGCTGAGCACTCCCTTTGCCTGAGCAAAGTGGGGGTGATGGTCATTACCACCCCTACTTCTTAGATTCTGATCCTGATGTTCCATCACTGGCTCAGGGTCACTGGAGCATGAACTGGTTGAGCTGGGACTTGAACCCTGGCCTCCAGCCAACAAAACCCTAGACCCCACCCGCCTCAGCTGCCCTGCTCAGAAGCCGCTGCCTCGTAGCAGGCAGGCCTGTGGAGGAAACCTCGGCATTAACAAGCTTCATTGGCTGAAGAAATTAGGGCCTCCGTGTGGATCAGTGACCTGAGAAGTCAGGGCATAGAGGAGTTGAGCTTTTGTATAACCACTGAGGCAGGGTGTGGTGGGGAAGTCTTGAAATCCCAGCACTAAGGGATGGAAGCAAAGGAGTCCCCAGATTGAAGCCAGACTACTCTGTTTAAGGAACTCTGGCCTCAACAAATACGAAATTAACTATGGAATATCCTTTAAGCTCCCGCTTTCTGTACGGTACATGTGCTCTGTGTGGCACACCATGACACACTGAGAACTGAGACCTTTTCCAGAGGGACATTTCCACGAGGGCATTACCTGGCAGAAAATACTGGCCACAGTCCCCGAATATTCCACTAGGTTCTAGTCTCCTGGGGTAGGTGATATTGCTTCTGAATTTCCCACTGAAGTGTGTTCTCTGCTCCTCTGGCTAATAGTGGTGCTGGCTTATTGTTCTTGCACAAAGTACGGGACAGTAAAGTTCCCCTAGAACTGAGTGGGTTGGTCTAGGTGGCCTTCTTGCTGGAACGTTCTCTGATGGCCTCAGGCAAAGGCTCAGGCACACAGAGCTGCACGTGGCTGATGTGAGGAACGTGGGCTCTGTGAAGCGTGGTCTCCAATCATTATTTGAGCTAATGGAAATTCAGATTCTTCTCTGAGCTCTTACGTGTTGGTAAGTAAGAGGAAGGCTTTTAAAAACAGCATATCTGCCAAGGAAAACACTCTGGGCGTGGCTCTATTTCCCACCCCGAAAGCCCTCTTTCCATCTGGGGACCTCTAGGGAGGCGGGCCTGCTGTAGGCCACATGGGTGGTCTCTGCACCCCACCTCTGCAGGACTCATACGGCAGTGGGGGAGAACGCAGGGTAGGGCAAGATCTAGTTCTTCTGGAAACAAGAGCTTTGAGCTCCAGGAGGAAAACCAGGATAATAGGAAACGTGAGAGAATACTTCACTTTGTCCATCAAAGAAAGATCTGAATATTTGAGACACCGGGTGTTAAGGGGCCTTAGATGGTTATTATTTTATGAGCTCGTATATATAGTCACAGTCTCTGAACCCTCCCCTCCTTATCTGAAGACTCGTTGGATGGGCTTTCTACATTATCACCACGTCAGCATTGACATCACGTTTAGATTTGTGTTCTTGGAAATCACGGCTAGCTTATTTGGAGGCCGTTGCTCTCAAGACACCCAAATTCTTCAGAAATTTGGACTTTGGGCAGAGAGTGGCCTTCAGCGATAGAGCATGGATGGGTCGAGCCTGCTCCAGGCCCTGGGTCTGGCCTCAGCAGCAACAGCAGCAGCAGCAGCAACCCCCCATAACATAAATTTTCAAAAGAAAGTTGCCTCTTTTGGAATTTACATAAGCATCACAAATATTATAGGGTGCATCATAGATCGCTCTGTAAGTGGGGTTGTGTTGAGATGGGGATTCAGTGTTGAAACAAGTGTAATAAGATTGGTTAGCAATATTAGGAGGCTGAGGAAATGGCCCCCACAGAGCTAAAAGGACTCGGAGAGGTCATGGACTGTGGCAGGCCTGGAGCCAGGAGCCTGGGTGCATCCAGAGAGGTCTCATTCCTTGTCCTCGTTCAGTCCTCACCTCCCAAATCTGAAGCCCCGCTCTCTCGACTCCTCACTCCTTTTATTTTGGTCCGTGTTCTTACACATCAGCTCAAGCTGTCTCTGTTCTCAGCATTAACGTGGGCTGTGGATCAGGCCACCTGAGGCTATCTTCAGAAAACTGTTCCGTTTTGCCCCGTTGGCTGCATACCACGGAACATCATCTCACAGTTTTTAATTTGAAGGAGTGACTCTAATCTCACGCAGGGTTTTTAGCGGCAATAAAGACTGTAGTTAGGATTGAGCTCTCCCCCCCACTCCTCTGCCTCAATTTCTTTCCTCAGAACCTCTCTCCTCCTTTGTCAGCCTCCATTTTAAAACAGGAGCGTTCAGTGGGAACTAGGATTCCAGTTCCGAAGAAGCGATTCCTCGTGAGTGAATCACTTTATCGGGATGTGGTCCTGCTGAGGGCCTTTCTTCCTGGGACTTTGTGATCAGGACCAGAAAGGCAGGACAATAAAAAGTGTGGTGCGAAAGAAGTTTTATGGCAGCTTTGAGAGCAGGAAATTAAGTTTCTTTAACATGCAGATGGGCGAAGGGCAGTTCACACCATCTAGAATCCTCAGGCAAGTGAAAGTCAGCTTATCATTTTTAGGTGGAATGCAAATGGTAGCCCTCCTGGTCATTTCATCCGGGAACCCTCCCAGACCACTGCCTATGCCATTTAAGGAGCACTGTTCCTCATCTGACGCTATTGAAATACTTGTTCTGTTAGGTTTTTTTTTTTCTTTAAGCAACAAAGACTATATAATATTAAATCTATAGCCAAAAGGCTGCAAAGAGACTTTATGAAGCAAGGGATATATGCACAGCAGATGAGATCAAGTTTTACTAGGTCAACCATCTGTGAATCCTTCTTAACATTCACTGTTTGTCTCCCCAACTGATAACGCATGCAAGATGCTGCCCCTCGAATTGAGGCCCTGTCTGCACAGAGTGCGCAGGTAATCTGGAGTGCTAGTACACAGGTGTGTTCCACAACCCGTGACCTGTTTCCAAGGTCAAATCAAAGTTGCTCAATAGCAGTCCTTGTACTTGTTAAGTAGCCAGATGAGTGACTGGGGGTCTGTGTGGGACATATGCGGGCTTTGGTTTCATCCCAGTCCGGCGTCTAAACTTGGAAAGAACACCTTTGCTGTCCTTCTGAGGTTAGGGGTACAAAGGAGACATTCCTGCACCTCAAAGCCTTACACTTGGCTGCAGTATCCATTTCTTTGGATTGGGGGGTGGGGGACTCCCCAGCCTTGGTGGAGCTCCTTGGTCGTCTCGATAAGGTGAATCACTGAAGGCTCTGTAGGTGGAGAGGCCCAGGTTGGTTGTGTGGATGCCAGGCACACACATGTATTTATCCTCTTTATGAATTCCTGCTAAACTTCACGCTAGAACACTTAATTAGGAACTGGTTCTTAACACAGGCTAATATTCAGCTTACATGCTTCAGTGTGTATAATCAAGTTATAAATTTTATAGATTCAGCAGAGTAAGTTAATATATTTTAGTAGTGATTTAATTCATTATGGTTTATAAAGTACTCTGAGAACAATTGTAGTCCATCTCCTTTATTTAAATGTCCAATAACACAGATATTGTTTTTTATTAGTATTTATCAGTTTCTCCTTTAGATAATGTAATAATTTCGAAAATGCGGTTTCTGTATGAGTGGGAAATAGTGTTAATTTTACAACGCATTTCCATTCACGTCTCCGGAGACTGAAAGACTGTCCGTTGGTGAATTTAGAAGGCCTGCTTCTCCTTCAGGAAGCTAGGGCCCCTCCTCGTCACCTCCTTGGACCGGAAAACACAAATTGCTCATTTCGGTTCTGCTTATATTTTGACACCACGAAAGCACTCAGTGATAATTGCAAATGGAATGTAGCATAATGACCTGTTCTAGAAGCCATGTAAGCAGATTGCATTACAGAGAACTCCCAGAATGCATCACCCCTGCAGTAAGCCTGTCTGTCTTTCAGGTTGACCCCCTGTTTACAGTGCCGGCACCACCGCCGCCGATTGCCAGCAGTCTCGCACCTCAGATTCTGCCCTCCTACTTTTCCCCATCTTCATCCAATATTGCAGCACCCGTCGAACAGCTTTTGGTTCGGACCCGGTCCGTGGGTGTCAATACGTGTGAAGTCGGAGTAGTGACTGAGCCAGAGTGTCTCGGGCCCTGTGAACCTGGGACCAGTGTCAATTTGGAAGGGATCGTGTGGCATGAAACAGAAGAAGGTAAATATCATTTATTTCTACTTATCTCCCTCTGCCCTCTTCTCCATGATGTATCTCTGTCCACCTGTGAGGGGGATTTATTTGCGTTGTGGTTTGAGAGGACAAAAAGGTTCTCTGTAGGCTCTCTGACCTGGTTTAAATAACGATGCTTGACTGGCGCGTTCCTGGTTGTGTTCACCTTCAAGATATGTCAGAGCCTTAAAATGCTTCTCCGTACAGAGGGCTAACATGGAGAATCTGTGAGAAGCGGGGTCAGGAGCAGCTTTCTCCTAAAAGGTATCAGCGAGACAAGAGCTCAAGTTCATTTTATTTGTGGTGGGCCAGCCCATTTGTCTTCTTTCTGCGGAGTCTTCTATGTACCTACCTTCTGGACCTAACGGTCCCCTCGTGCATAGCCAGGGCCATCGTCGCGATGTAGCTGAGGCTGGTTGGTGATCAGAGCTAATGAAGCTGAGGTTAAAGGTTTAAGGCCCAGTTAGCCAGTCATCTCTCCTCCGTCTCCAGACAGAACCTTTCCTGCCCCTTAACTCAGCAAGCCGTTTGGCAAAGGCATCCCATTAGTCACCGGGGAAACACCGCCCGGGGAAACGGGATCCATCGATCACCGCCATTGGGAATATAAGTCAGAGTACCAGCCATGCAGAGAGTTGGTCCAGATCAAGTTGCCATGTCTTGGGGCACATGGCTTGTGTGGAGTGTTTCAAGTGGCATGCATCATTAACAAGCCAGAAGAGACCGAAAAGCAACTCCCAGAGACAGATAGCAGCCAGCTCCAAGTACAGTGAGAAAAGCAGGCTAGGAGTTGAAGGAGGGAACACACTAGTTGTTCCAAGAGGAGCAGTAGGCAATGAGCACGGGGACCTCTCTCTCCCCTTTAAGCTAGGTTGGTCAAGGGCAAGAGCCAGGGATGGCATCTGTGAGAAGAGTCGGGACAAGGCTGAGACAAGAATGGGTGGAGACTCAATCATTAGTTGGATTTGCTATGGGGTAAAGATTGAGGATGCAAAACCCAAAGGAAGAAGATTGGTTATATGCCCAGGAGGCTTGGGTGTGCCCCTAGGAGGGGTTTACTGATGGGCAGGAAAAAAAATTATTTTATTTCTGGCTGTTTCAAGAAAGAAAAAGCAAAGATTATGATGAGCATTCTTGTATGGCCCGTTTCTTAATAATTAAAAACAAAGATTGCAGCTAGTGCCAATAATGAAGAAAAAGAATTAACTAGACAGTAAAGGGGAATAAAAATAGCAGCCGTGGAGTTAGTTCTTGTTTGTTTAAGTAGAAGTGATACCTAAAATTTAGATTGACTTTTTTTTTTTTTAAATCTTCTCCATCTGTGAAGTTTTAGTTTGTTGGGTTTGTCTCCCCTCTGGAAAGCTGATTAGGACAATACCACGAGAATATGGGGGCATGAAGTGTGACGGGAGGCCACGTAGATATACACGTTTCTTATCTTGTCTGTTCGTTCGGGACCCACTGCCAAGGCCAAGGCCAGTCTCTGTGTGGCCCCCACACTCCTCAGGTTGTACAGCTTTCCTTCCTGGGGTTCTTCCTGTAGAGCAGATGTGGTGGGGAAGGGGTTCAGGCTGACCCCTCTTTTTGTAGAAAGAGAATTGAGACATTAACAACATCACAGATAATTAGTTACATAAAGATTTTCAGCAACACCGGGGAAAAAAAGAGGATTTAGAGAAAATAGGGGTTGACTTTCTTAAACTCGAAATTTCCTGGAAAATTCACCCATTAAAGTGAGGTGCTGTCTTCCTGGTTGCTAATGGGTTTATTGCTTATCATGATTTTATTTATGGAAGTGTGGCGTAGGACAGGCTCCCTGCCCTGTAATCTCACTGGGTGGTAGCTATTACAAAATTAGCCATAGCTTTCTGGGACAGTTTGGGTTATTTTTCAGTTTGCCTAGAGGTCTGTTTAGTTTTGACTTTTAACCTTGGCCTCTAATAACAGTGGATTATATAGAGCAGGGGGCTGGAGAGCTTGCGATTAAAAGCCAAAGCAGTCTGTGAATTGAAGTAGAATTCTGATAGTCTGGCCCCACGTTTAAAGGAGCTTGAAGATAATTGTTTTGATAATACATAAACAAAGCCTTACCACTTCCACCCTAGCCTCTAGCAAATGGTTTTTGATTTGAAACAAAGAATCTGTTTTTGAGAGAGTTTCACTCTGTATTGGAGGCTGGCACTGAACTCATGATCCACCTGCCTCTGCCTTCTGACTGTTGGGATTCCAAGCACATGTCCCTGTGCCTGGTGTTTTCCAGATTTTGCTCTAGCTGGGTTTCTGTTTCCACCCAGCCGTATCTATGGGTGTCTCTGCCCCAACTCACAGCTATAAGAAGCAAGGCATAGTAGCCGACCATGGCCAAGGCCCATCTGCTTGCTACCTCACGTGTGCCAGGACATGGCATGTGCAGTTGTTCACTGTGGTGATGTAAGGAGCCAGAGTCGTTCATAAGGTTATTATTGCTGAATAAGCTAAATTTCTGACCTACGTAGAATCAAAGAATTTATTTTTATGAAGGCCTGGGTCCTAAGACATGTATTTAATACACGCTCATTTTCAAGAACAGGGCATTTACTTTTTCATGTCTTTCCTGGTACTGTGCGCTTAAGGTCTTGGCACCAATTTAAAAATTAAACTCAATTGACTATTAATTTCTTCTTTTCAGGAAAAACAAAGAGAGCCACAGAACAAAGACATTTGGAGCCAATTATTTTTGCAGAGAGAGGGGGGAAAAAGATGGTTTTGAGGAAAGAGGAGGGCAAAGCAACATACAATAATTTGTCCAATGAGGTTTCACTAAAGGAAAAGCTGCTGGTCCCCACACTTAGAAAAGTGACAGGTGCCTGTGAGCTGAGTTGAATCAAATCTCTCCGTTGCTACTGTAACGAGTAGCGTTTTTCCGAAATTTAATTTGATAGTGCAGTCACATGTGTGGAGGTTGTATATGCCTGTGCATATATCCAGAATTCATAGTTACTGTCTCCAGGGGATAGTGGATATTCTTGCATCCTCTTGGCGTGGCGAAGGGATAGGGAGCCTGGGACCTGACGTTGGGTGAAGAACTTCGTTGCCTCTTGTTCTAGGAAGCCCTCATTAGAGTCAGTTTCCTTTAGTCGGTCTTTGCTCTCCTTGTTACTGCCCGTCATGAACTTCTGGTTGTTCAAGAACTCAGTTGTGCTCAGGAATAAAGTGTTAATAGTAAAGTTGCCTCTGGAAAAAATTAGCTGGCTTCAGAATATGCTTAACAGAAGAGAAAAACTATTACTACATGTGCATGCTTGCTTACCCTACTCTGATCTTCCTTCTTTAAGGTGAATGTTTAGGAACAATGATGAGTTGTATGAAATTACTCACAGATGTTGGAAGAATCTCCATAGCATTTCACCCATGACATTTGGGACACACATGCCTCAAGTATAAGAGTTTGTTTGAAAATTTGATCTTAAGAAGTGTTGGGGGGGGGCGATTTGGAATTGGTGAATTCAGCACTGTGTAAATACATGTGTTGAACTTGGCTTTAGGAGTCTTGAATGTGTTTTCTTTTGCATTTGTATTGAAGTCGTGGGGGGGGTCAACAATTATTGTTTATTTTTTGTTTTATGTGTATGAGTGCCTCTCTGGGTATGTGCACATGAGCACAGGTGTCTGAGGAAACCAGAAGAGGGTTTGGATCCCTAGAACTGGAGTTACAGGTGGTTATGAGCCGCAGGGCACAGGGCGTGGTGGGAATTGAATTTGTGACTGCTGAACCAGCTCGCCATCCCCTCAATTACATTTCTTATTGGGCCTTTTTGTGGCGGGTGGCCATATGTGAGAGAAAAGACTTGTTCATGTATATCCACTGTCCTCTTTAGTGTCCTAATGCTTAACTGAGTAAAGCTCCTTAGAGAAAAGAAAACTGGCATTTGCCAATGATGGCCTCTTGAACACCCACGGGAGAACAGAGCATGAGTTCTCAGCACCGTGTTATTGACTCACCCAATTAGGGATGGCTTTTAAAACCGTCAGATGCCCAGGTACCACCCTAGGCACCGAGTCAGTCTGAGTTGGCGTGGGTTTGGGCATTGGCCTGGTTTGGTTGATGACCTGCTACTGGTGTTTTAATATTCCAAAGGTGATTGGAGGGGTAGGGGATAGTGAGGGATGGGGAGAGAAGGAAGAACACTAGGTCTCGTGCAAGCTCCTTGATCTTTACTCTCTAAGGGAGTCACATATATTTATTGTCTCGAGTTCCCATTCTTTACCATTCTTTACCTGACAGCTGATAAGACCTACAAAGATGCTGAAGTATGGTGGGGGAGCATAGTTGTTCAGTTACTTGTAAGGGAAGGTGGGAGCCTTGAACATCCATCCAGATGAACCACAGAGGATTTGAGCCACAGCCTTTAGGAACTATCGATTGATACCACTCTTCCTAACATGGTGGGAGGCACTTACTGTTGAGTTTTCAAACGAGCTAGGCAGAACAGGTTTATTTCTTTGTAGTTTCTGCTGAATTAATTTCGAAATAGTCCAGAAACTAGTAGTAACGTTAATGTAGCATGTATCCTGGAAAAAATGGATCTCACTTGTAGCTCCAGCACTCAGGAGACAGAACAAATCTGAGCTTGAGGCCAGCTTGGGCTCCAGGGAGACCCTGTCTACAAACAAGCAAACAGACAAACCTTGCTTAGATCATCAGTGGGAGATTTCCTAGGAGACAGTGGAATGCCAGTGGTGCAGTCAGTACGATTGTAGTGAGGCAGAATCGTGTCGAAGGGAAGAATGCCACATAGGAACTTCTTCACCCGGTGTTCTGTGCCTTTGGTTTCCAAGTTTAAAAAAAAAGAAGAAGAAGAAAAGGGGGGGGGATGAAGACTTAGGAAATGATGGTTTTAAAAGGTAACTAACTGGAGAAATAAATGACTCTTTTAACACCACTAGAGATGTTCTTAAACTCTGTTTCTCTTGCATTTCCAAAGTTATAAATATGCAGTGTAGGGAGTTTCAAGATCACTTCCCTAAAGGGCAAATGATCTGCATAACTGAGGCTAGCCTAAAATTCAGCCTTATGATCCCGTTCTGCCGTCTTTCCTTCCTGATCCCACTACTTCAAACAGAACATGTCTTTTAAACTTCTGATTAATTTGAGAAGAGATTACATGCTAATCCAGGCTTATGCTGTGTTTTCTGTGACTGAGCATTGGAGTTTGTGTGGCGCTTTGCTGAGTGAGAAACTGTGGATTGAGAGCTGTGTGGTTAAAAATTTTGACTGGGATCCCCAGGGACGTGAAATAACGTTGTTGACTCACATGCTTCATTATCCTCCCCCATCACTGATAACCACACAGTCACAGCAAACGTGGAGATAAACGGCTGGAGCTAGTGACCAGTGCTCAGTTGAGGTTTATCAGTTCCTATGTTTGTCAAAAAGAACTAATTGTTTAATTACTGTGTTGGTAAGAGGAAGGGTCTAGCCTTGATCCTCTGTAGAACCCCACAGAGGTGTTGAGGGACTGAAAGGACTATTGAATTAGTACCACTGCCTGCCCTGGGTATGAACTTTTCCATAGTCTTTCTTGCTCAGCTTACAAGGAAGGCTGCCCATGAGAGAGTACAGATGGTCCCTCGAAAGCCACCATCACTGACAGCAGAGCAGAGCAAAGGTTGTTCCTTCCAGAGTGCATATTCACACAGAAGGGAAACCCACGTCAAAAACCAATGCAAGTGTTCACCGAACGCTACCTCTTCTTATTCTGAGGGCGGGGTTGTTGTTCGGTTTTGCTTTTGAGATAGTTTTACTAAGTCGTCCCAGGAACAAGCCATCCTCCTGCTTCAACTTAGCTCCTTAACTCCGCCTTTAGCTGGAGTTTCAGGTGTGAACCGCAGCGTGGATCCAGCATCTCTAAAAGAAGAAAAGATTTGTAAACCAAATGGTGGTGACTCACGCCTTTAATCTCAGTGTCGGGGTACCACCTGCTACACTGTCAACAGCTACCCAAAATGGGGGGTCAGGGCCCTACATCCCAGCACTCAGGAAGCAGAGGCAGGTGAGTCTTTGTAAATTCGAGGCGAGCCTGGGCTACAGAGTGAGTTCCAGGACAGCCAGGGTTACAAAGAGAAACCCTGACTCAAAAAAAGGAAAACCAACAAACAAAAGATTTATAATGACAGAACCCTGTGACGTGCACACGCGCTTTTCTGATGGAGTAACGTGCACAGACTGGGCACGAGGAGGGATCAGGACTGTGTGTTTTGTTGGGAAGTCAATACTGTCACTTTCCTCTTACCAATGGGAATAACATGCTGCTTTCAAGTAGGACTTGGCTTCATGGGTTAAGACAAACGTTTAATGTTTGATTCTCTATCCTTTGGTGATGACATCAGGTGTTAAGTAATGGAGCAGAAGCCTTGAACTCACTTTAGAAAAGACACTTAGAAACCTTTTTTGTTGCTTTATCTCAAAGACAAACTTCTATATTTGAATACAGGACTTCAAGCATTCAAAAGTCAATTTTTCTTAGGACTTAGATGTGAGAAAAGATGAAAGTATGTGCAAGCACGCAAGTGTGTGTGTGTGTGTGTGTGTGTGTGTGTGTGTGTGTGTGTAACTGATACTTTTTTCCCTGAATGGAGGAATTTATAAAGAAATTCCAAAAGTCTTTGTTACAGTGACTTCAAACTGAAGATACATTTATAATTGCAAGATGGAAACGATCTCACTATTTGCAAAGAATAGCTACTGACTCATCTATACACATAGATTCAAGCATTTCATTGATTTTTTTCTAAGACTTTTCGTAGCTTTATTGAAATATAATTCACTTAACATGCAATCTGTCCATTGAAAGTGTATGTATGATCCATTGGCTTTTCGCTGCATTTACAGTTAGGCACTCATCATTACAATTAATTTCAAATAGGTTTTTCATCACTCCAAATGAAACCCAGGGCTATTCTCCTCTCGAAATGACTCTCTCATGCTTGTTCTTGATTCTTTGCTGGTTTACGGGTAAACATGCAGGGTTTGGGCTAAGACAAAGGGTTGACTTGGCAAGCCCTTGCTTTGTGCCCGGGTGTTTATCAGGCACTGGTTTCATTTCAGCGAAAGCAAGCTCCCCATCTCCATCTCTGTTCTAATGGAGGCACGGGACTCAGGTCACCTGTGTCGGGCAGCACACCTGCACAAGTAGGAGTCTAAATTCGAACTCGCTGCAGCTGGACGTAGAGACCTTACTCTTCACAACACCCCTGCCTTCCGGATACCTGCTTTCCTTCCATCGGAGTTCTCCTGTCTTCCCCAAGATGCAGGGTGGGAAGAGGGAGCAAAGGTGGGGTGGTAACTGCAGGCTTAATCTGAAGTGTGAAGGAAGAGTTCCTGTGTAGTTCGCGAGTCTGGTTTGGCAGTTGTCCTCAAACTTCAGCCGGGTTGGTGTACGCACACTGTCCTTTGCGGCCCCGCTGTCCCGAGAGCTGTTTAAGTGTGAGTCATCTGTTTCCTCGGTGTCCTCTACGCCTGGCATAGAGCAAGCCCAAACAGACGTATTTGTTGACTGTTGGATGAATTCATGGAACAAGGTAATGCAGGCTAAAAAACCTGTGTAAGTTGGAGTAGTGGAGCCTCAAGCCAGGAATATGCTATTTTTGAATGATGTTTGGTTTAGACAATAAAATATAGCTCTACAAATACTTCATTGTTGGTTGGATTTGAAGAGCTCTTTGCCTATTTTAGATAAAAAAAAATACTCTCTGCCAGTCCATAGCTTGTCTTTTATTCTTACGATGGTTTTCTCCCTCTCTCCTCCCCCAACCCTTGTCAACCTCGTCCAGATTTTCTTCTGTGCTATCTTTCAGTTTTATAGTTTTGCACATATGTTGAGGTCAGCAGTCCATATAGAATAAACGTTGTGAAGGGTGTAAGGTTTGCGGCTAGGTTTTTTTTTTATACCCAGCTGCTGTAGAACCTTCCTAAATCTGTTGCCTTTGCACCTTTGTCAAAGATCAGTTCACTATATTAACATGTGTCCATGCCTGGGTGCTGTTCTGTTGGAATACCTTGATTCTTTTCTGCCCGAACCACAGTCTTGATGACTACAGCTATACTATAGAGCAGTGGTTCTCAACCTGTAGGTCATGACCCCTTGAGGGGGTTGAATGACCCTTTCACAGTGGTTGCCCAAGACCATTGGAAAACACAGACATTTACAGTGTGATTCATAATAGTAGCAAACCTACAGTTACAAAGTAGTAAGGAAAATAATTTTAGGGTTGGGGATTAGCACAACGTGAGGAACTGTGTTAAAGAGTGGCAGTGTGAGGAAGGTTGAGAACCACTGTTCTGACTATTCTAAAGTGGTCTTTGAGGTCACACCATTGTGGCTCACAGCTTTGTTCTTCTTCAGCTTTGTGTTGGCTGTTTTTTGGCTCCTTGCCTCTCCATGGTAACAATAGAATTAGTTTGCCAGGCTCCATTAAATGACTTCCTGGGGTTTGGATTAATATTGCCCTAAATCTACACATGAAGTAGGAGGAATTAATATTTTGACTATATCAAGTCATTCTCCAAATGTGATATCTTCATTTACTTAATTCTTAGATTGCTTTAATCAAATTTTATAGTTTCCCTTACGTAGATATCGTACACGTTCAGTTAGAATTATTTCATGCTTTGTGATGCTAATGGAAATGGCATGTTTTAAGTGTCATCTTTTAAAAAGAGTTTCTTACATTTGTTGAGTGAGCATGTACATGCACTCACATTTAGTGAGCTCACAGGAGTGCCATGGTGCACGTGTGGAGTTCAGAAGACAATATGTAGGATTCAGTTCTCTTCTTCCACAGTGTGGAACTCAGGGATGAAATTCAGGCTGTCAGGGCTGGTGGCAAGCATCTTTACCTGCTGAGCCACCTTGACAATCGTACATTTGAAGTGTTAAATTCCACTTGCTTATTCCTGAGATACGGGAGAGTGACTGCCTCTGTGTCCTGTGCCTTGGCGCCATCGCTTACCAGTTCTACATAGTTACGTTAAATGTTGCCTTCTCTCCTTCCTTTCTTTCTCGTTACATACAGCTGGGCATGGTGACAGACACCTTAATCCCAGCACTCAGGAGACAGAGACAGGCAGATCTCTGAGTTCAAGGCCAGCCTGGTCTACAGAGCGAGCTCCAGAATAGCCAGAGCTACACAGAGAAACCCTGTCATGGAAAACCCAAAATACGTATATGTGTGTGTGTGTTTATAAAATCTTTTTTTTATTATCTTCTTTTTAAAATTATTTAAACATTTTCTTAAAGACTAATTCTCAGGCAGGTGGTGGTGGCACATGCCTTTAATCCTAGCATTTAAGAGGCAGAGGCAGGTGTATCTCTGTGAGTTCAAGGATAGCCTTGTCTACAGAGTGAGTTCCAGGATAGCCAGGGCTACACAGAAAAACCTTGTTAATAAATAAAATAAAGTAAAAGACTAATCTCCCTGTTCTTTGTTTATGTGTAGGGCCGGCCGGGTGTTGTACTTGTGCGGGTCTTGTTTAGCTAGTCATATTGTTTCGGTATCTTGAGTGTAGAGTCCGTCTTTTCTAGGAGACATAATCTTACAGCAGATTTCCTGATCCTCTGGCTCTTACACTCTCTCGAGCTTGTGAGATATTCTGCTGTTATTAGAGCACTTTTGAAGCTGGCAATGGTAGAGCATGACTGTATCAACTGCGCTTGAGAGGCTGGAGCAAGAGAATCATGAATTTGAGTCTGTGCTACACTGTAAAAGGAAAGTACTTACCTTTCTAAGAAGCATTTTTCGTGGGTATGGTATATTCTATGGAATGAATAGAATTGGTTTAATTAAAATTTCTTCAGTGTTTACTCACATTGCTTTCAAGTTTTGAATAAGTTCATAGGATGGTATTTCTTTAGGTAAAGGGAGTTGCTTGTTTGGTTTGTGTGTTTGGAATTGCATTGCTGGTATCAGTTTTCAAGAACCTGATTGCTAAGTCTATGAAAACAAACATTTGTAATATATACTAGGACACATGGTTTAACACCTTCCTGGAAGGGACTGGACCAGTGTGTATATCCTAGATGGGAGGATGTGGGTGCTTTCCTCACCCTACCTAGCTTTGGAACCACCTTCATTTTAATAACACATGGAATTGAGCTCCAAGTTCTTTGTCTAGGTTGGGGTGCTGATGTCCAGGCTCTCTGGCCACCGCCTCAGTGGAGGCCTTTGCTCTCCATCATAGAAATGTTTGGCTTTGGCCTCCGCTGGTGTCTGGAATGGCATTTGTAGTATCCTATCCCCCAAGAAAAGTGAAGCAGTTAAAAGAGGCTTTTAAACACCAGAGATTCAGACCCACAGCAGGGAAATATTAATGTAATTCCCAGTCCCCCTGAATCGCAGCCACTTAGGCTTGTCTCCCCAATGTCTCTCTGTTCAGCTCTGTTTCCTCGGAGACAGGAAGAAGTGAGGACAGGATATTCATAGAAAACCCTTTGAGTGTCATAACCTGTTTATGGTGCACAATTTGTCACTTGGCATATTCAAGCAGTGCAGATTTCTCTCTGACACATCCAAGCCCTGCCTTGTCGCTCTGCCTGCCTCCTATGCTTCCTCCCATAGTCTCTCCCCTCTTGGCAGGTGGGACTTTCAGGGTACTTTTTAACAGTAATGTCGACCAAAGAACTCCCATATGCCCTTCTCCAGCCTTCCTGTTCAAAAAGAAGCTTGGCTGGTATTTCCTTGGCAAAGGGAAAATATACTGTAATGTGGGAGAAGGCAAATCATAGGTTCCAGATAGCTGTTCTCAGCAAAGAAAATTGCAGGAATTAGGCTCGTGGGCACAATTGCAGAATATCTAGCAGGGTCTGACATCATGCATTCAGGAGACTCAAGAGAGGGGCAGATAAAAAGTGCGGTGAGGTAAGCAAAACCCTGATTGCTCATTTGGTAATTTCTTATAACTGAATACTAAACTGAGCAGTCATATGTATGCTCATATATATTTATATACATATATATATACATATATATATATACATATATATATATTCATAATTAACCCTTCCGACTCAATAAGTATCTGAGGCCCTTTGGTGGCATTTCATTATCTGGATGTTAGAAGGGTGACACAGGACACACTTGGTGTCTGTGTCTTTGTCCTTCAGGGCTTTGGTCTGGAGAGATTCTTATTGTTCATGTGTGAATCTGCCATGCCCCTCTGTCAGGCTCACACTTGGAGTATTTGGTTCCCAGATGGCGGTGCCATTTGGGTAAGTTACAGAACCTTTGGGACGTACGTAGTTGGTAGGTGTTAGTCACTAGGCACAAGACTTTGAAGGCTATGCCTGCCCACAGTTTTTGTTTAATGTTCTACTTCCTGCGAGGGGGCCACATGCTCTCCCTGCTGTGAATGCTATCAGGCCTTCCTTGCTGCGATGGACTGAACTCCTCTGAATCCGTGAGTCAAAACGAATCAGTCTCGTTTATGTGGCTTCCTTTGGGTGTTTTGTTACAATGAGAAAACTAGCACATATGCATGTAGCTCTCCTTCTAATTAGTCTCATGTCCTTCATGTGGAAGGCTCCCATAACAAAACTCATTCTTTTTACATATAATATTTCAGTTACTTCTTTGACAATTCCATACATGCATGCAATGCCTTTTGAGCATATTCACCCCCGACTCCCCCCAGATTACCCCTTCCAACTTCATGTCTTCTCCTCTTTCTCTCTCTCCCCAGCCCCTTTTTCTTTCTGAAAACCCACTGAGTCCATTTTGTACTGCTTATAGACTCGTGGGTACCAACCATCCCTTGGGGCATGATCACCCACCAGGGGCCACTCCCTTAAAGAACGCTGACTCTTCTCTCCTTCAGCTATAAATAGCCCTTCAGGTAGGGATGGATGTTCATGTGCCCATACCTTCTCCTAGATGACTGTTGATTGGCTTGATTTTGTAGCGGTCTGGTTCAGGAAATCACAGCTGCTAGAAGTTCATGAGAATAGTAGCTCTGTCATTTCCAGAAGATACTTTTTTTTTTTTTTTTTTTTGCCCCAGTTCTTCCTAACCTCTGGATCTTACAATTTCCCCAGCCCCCAGTGATGGTCCCCAAGCCTTGGAGGGAAGACCCCTGTTGTAAGAGTTATTCTACAGAGCAGCAAAACAATAATGGGACTATTGGCAGTATTTTTTTTTTCAGAATCTCTAGTTCCTGAGTAAAGTAATTGGTCTTCTGTGGTTGTGAGCATGTAGCTGGATATAACTAGTTTTTAAAAACTGCCAAAAAGCAAATAAACACTTTCCTGTCTGTTAAGGTTTTGGCTGATACATGGAAGCTCAGTTTGGCTTATAGAGAGAAATGTTTTTTTTTAATTTAATATTCACTAAATATTTTTACAAAATACCCCAAATGTAGTTTTCGGCTATGTGCTTCATAACAAGAAAAATCAAAACAACCATCCATTTTCCTTTCAGTGGAGAGGGAGCACCACATGTTCTGGTGGGCAGGAGCCTTGGATCCTGCCAGCTCCTCAGAGACGCCCATGTACATCCACAGTCTGGGTTTTGCCGTGTAGACATGACATCTACATGGACAGACAACTTTTGAAGTCACTCAGGTCAAATGAGCTGGCTGTGAACATTTAACATACCTTATTTTACTGGAGCAGCAGCGGAGGCCAGCTTGTTTAAGGAGACCCAACGAAGGCGGCAGCCCCCCCACCCCTTTTCTTAGCTTCCCGAGGAGACACGGTCACTTTTCAGAATAGGAAAGCAAATCCACTCCAGACCACGCGTGAATGGAGTCACATCTTACCAGCACCTCTCCTGTACATGAAACAGAATGATTTCTTGTCCTAACAGCTGTTTGGGAGTAGGTGCTCAAGCCGGGTGGAAACAGAATCAGACCCCGCCATCTTGGTTTGGAGCACTGTGAGCCTGTCACCAAGGTGGCTGTAGCAATGTGGTTGTGTGAGAGGTGTCATGTTTTCAATACATGTTTTGAGTACTCAAGTACAAACTCAGAATCCTCTTCACTGGGAAGGACCAGAGCTACAGTGAACTCTCTGTAGCACCCCTGCTTGGTAGGAAGACGGGAAGGCCATGCATTTGCTGGGGAGGTTTTTGTTTTTGTTTTTAGTCTCAAATCGATGATGGGACAAATAAACCTAATCGGACTTGGAGAATAAGGGGTCCATTTTCAAAGAAACAGAATGTTGTGAGCTACTTAAAATTATATGGACTAACATGAATCTCTAGTAAGTTTTAGGAGGAGAGGGTTGCCTCAAACCCCCAGTCAGTTACTGGAGAATTCCCCAAGTGTATAACTTCCAGGAGATCTTATTTTATGTCTAGCGTGGGGATTAAATATCTTCTTGAAATAAAGACCATGAGCTGGGCCGGTCCCCCTGAGCCTGTAGTTTCTTGCAAGCAGCAGGTTTGCTAAGTATGGAATGTCAACGAAGCAGATCATGTGTCGGATGCAATTGTTGAGTCTTGGAGGCTGATTTAGAGTCCCCATCTTTATTTTCTCACGCTGAAGAAAATAAAGCGGTATGAAACGGTATGGGGAATTTATGGCCTGTTGTGCAGTCAAGGCAGGATCCAAAAGAGAAGTGAAAGGCACCAAGTTCCAGAGCTTTAGTGATGGCTTGGGGTGGGGGTGGGACTATCGACTTGTCCTGCTTGCTCAACTAAAGCCACCTCAGAGTTCCCGGAGAGGGTGGGCTATACCGCACTGGATTCCCTGGACGAGTCAGCCTGGCAGCTGAGCCTGTTTCCTAGGAGCTCAGTTTCGGGTTTGCTGATGAGGAATTACTGTTCTCCTCCTAGGGTTGCCTCTCCTGACCACAGTGATCAGTAGAATCACTCTTTACGTTGTTCTTGATCTGTGGGGAAGGCAGATATGCCAGCAAGGGGTAGGTGGTCCTCTTTGCATACTGGGGGAAAATCGTGGGTGGATTTTGCAAAGCAGAAGGACCAATTTGCAGACGAGATTGTCAGGGCGCCTGATTTTGTATTCTTCGACTATGAATTCTGGCAGCCCAACTTGTTATGGTTCGGTGTTGGATGTCACTCACTCTTGTATTTCCTTCTGGTCATTAATGAAGAATGACAAAAGGGTAATAGGCACACCTGGTCTGTTGGAAGGCATAATCACATTGATTAGAGTGCAAAATGGAAACCTGGAAATCCCTCCAAGGCAGGCAGACACACCCCCACACCCCCACCCCCTGCCCGGTGGACTCCTTTTTCTCATTCTTTAATCCTTTCTCTCTCATTCACTCTTTTTTAAGTGTGACTAGAAAGAAGGCAGGGATAACCTGGCTACAAGTCCTTGGTCTTCATCTCCTGTGATAATCATACAGAAGAATCATTTTATACTTCATATAAAATATGGAGTCTGTGAAGACCCAAAGGGGCATGATTCCATAGCTTAGGAAGCATCTTTAACATTTTTGATTTAAAAGTCTTTGCTTTCATCATCTGTAATATTCTACTGTCTCTCCATCTAGCATATTTTTTTTTAAGGAAAGACAATACATTATGGTAGAATCCTCAACAGTCCTTAGTAATTCAGTCCTGACTACTAGACACACACACTTTTGGAGAAAAGATGGGTAGCTAAACCAAGAGAAAAAAAAATAAAGTGACAAAGAAACAAAGAACAGGTAGGCGGTGGTGGCGCACGCCTTTAATCCCAGCACTCGGGAGGCAGAGCCAGGCGGATCTCTGTGAGTTCGAGGCCAGCCTGGGCTACCAAGTGTGTCCCAGGAAAGGCGCAAAGCTACACAGAGAAACCCTGTCTCGAAAAGAAAAAAAAAAAAAAAAAAACCCAAAACAAACAAACAAAAAAAGAAACAAAGAACAATAAACCGAAACTAAGGTGCCGGAATTGCCACATCTCTAAGGTAAGGATAATAAGTTGGTTTTAAAGGAGAGGCCAACCAAGGTGTGGGGGTTCACACCTATAACCTCAGCTTTTGGGAGGCGGAGGCAAGAGGATTGCCATGAGTTTGACACCAGCTTGGGTGTATAGCGAGCTTTAAGGTAGCTACAGTGTGATAGCCTGCCTCAAAAAAAGGGAGATGGGGGTGGGATTGGAAGACCAGGTTGGGGGGCTGATCTCTTCCCCCTTCCCCATTTGTTACATAGATACCCGTGTGTATAATAGCCTGATGAAATACTTTGAATGGATTCCTGTTGCCTACCCTGCTTTTGTAGACCTGATGCCCCGTTCACTTTGACAGCTAATGCATTTTACATAACTCAAAGGACAGGATGTGGGTCAGACCTGCCTTGGGACTTGGAACATTAGTAAGGCACAGAGAATAAAAGGAGCCCTGGAAAACAGCACTGGCTTGGGTGTCAAGAACCCACTGCTGGGTTTGGTGGCACATACTTGCAATCCCAACATGTGGAAGGTTGAGGCCGGAGGATGGTGAGTGTAAGGCTAACCTGAGGTACACAGAAAAGAGAAAGAGACAGAAACAGAGATACACGGAGAGGAACACAGGGAGAGAAAATGTGTGCACTAGGCTACAGTCTCAACTTTCATCCTTCGCTGTTTTCTCTTGGCCCTGGGCCTGGCTTCCCCCAGGTGTGAAATGAAGTGGGCTAGAGTGCATGCTCTTCTGTGGATACACGAAGTTCTGGTAGGAAAGGAGTGTAATGATCTTAGGTGTTCATGCCAGAGCAATCACACACTTGAAGGGTTCTACAGAGAATGCTTAGCAGATGACTCCGACGGCATTACTCTTAAATACCCGCTGGGCTAGTGCCAAGTCCTGTTGGATGGGTAGGCTTGATTTGAGTCTTCATAAACTGGTATTTCTAGGACTCTTTATTTACTCAACCCACATGTCAAACCATGAGCACTCCTCCAGGAAAGGGGAATTCTGTGGCTCACTCCCTTTGAGGAAGAGCTCCTCTGACAAGCTGTCCTGGGCCAAGACCGCTTCCCTGGCAGGTCCTGAAGCTGCTGGCCTAATGGACCTGTGCAAGCACCACTGTGAAACAGAGATGTTATGTTAACAGGACAGTGAGCATGTGAGTGTAGCTTCACTTACTTTCTAACTTCTATCCAAGTTACACACATGCTCACACACGTACACATGCACACAGATACACACATTATTTCAAAAGGCCACAGATTTTTTTTATAGGCCGGTTAAAAAAGCAGTGGTTTCATATCCCGATTTTCCTTTCACCCAATTTCTGCTCTTCAGAGGCAATTAAATACTCTGAACTCTTAGGTGACATCCCCCCCACCTCTCTGTAAACATTTCTTGAATTTTCCTCTGATTTGGGTGTTTTACAGAACTTCTTGTTTGGAAACATAATGACTAATCTCTCTTACCCTCCAACATAAATATATTTTACCCCACCCATACTCCCAATATAATTATGAGTTATGAGCTCCCCATTGCTGTTTGACAAATTATTCTGAAACATGGAGCCTTAGAATAACAAACATATATTATGTCACAGTTTCCTTGGGTCAGGAATGTGGAATGTGAAAGCAATGTCGCTGGTTGCTCCTGGCCAAACTATCTCCTGGGGTTTCCTTCCGTCAAGCTCTAGCTGTGCTCCTGTTGGCCGATGACTTGGCGGAACACAAAGGACTCCCTTTTGAGCTCACTTACGTGGTTGTTGGCAAGCTTTAATCTGTTGTGGGCTACTAGGCCAAAGGCCGTAACATGAGCCTCTCCACAGGACCACTCACATCATGGCAGCTTGCTTCTCCATGAAGATGGATGGATGGATGGATGGATGGATGGATGGATGGATGGATGGATGGATGGATGGACGGATAGATATATGGACAGGTAGATAGAGAGATAGAGAGATAGACAGACCGACAGATAAGTGGATATAAAGTTCCAAATAGAATCCATCCTTTTGTATAACTTAATGTTAGACCTGATAACTGTAGTCACTTCAAGCAGAATATGAATACTAAGAAGTGGTGGAATTAGGGACCACGATAGAGGCTGCCTACCACAAGTAGTTTTCTGCTGGGAATGTTTACATTATTATGGTTATGAATACTACCCACAGCATAGCACTGTACGATGATTACCTTTCTTTCTCATCTACCTTTCTCCCTGGAGTTAATATTTGATTTTTATTTTGTTTGCTTAGTGTTCTCTGAGTCCATCACTAATTTACCATCCATTATCCTGCCAGAATTAAGTTGCCTCTCATTACATGGAAAGGCATCAAGTATCCCACACAGTTTACATCCTGGACTAGTTTTCCCCGGTCTTCTGACCTGCTCCAGTCTGGACTGATTACAAGAGCATTATTCATGTCTACACAAATCTGAGGTTGCTATGTTACAGCTTGCTGAAGATGACGTCACCTGTTACGTTGCATGTCCTCTCCTCTTAGTCTGCCCTTAACCTTAATGGTCTTCCAGTCGTGTTCATGGGAAGTAAAAGTCATGAAATCCTGAAGGCCTACCAATGTGTTCCTTCTATCCTGACACTTAGTTAACGCTGTGGCAGCTTCAGAGCTGATTGGGAGTTGCTTGACTTCAGACCTTGGAAGGTGGTACCTCACTGCTCTGAGCTCCTCTGTGTCATGTGCAAGATGTGTGATGCCACCCCAACTTGAGGTCTTGTATCTGATCCTTGTCCCCAAAGCCTTCCTCTTTTGTCTAGAGCATTCTGACATATCTTGTTGACATCCTTTGTCATGAGTCCTTTTAAAAGCTGTAGTGCTAAGCTTGGGCCTCTGCCCGGAATCGGCTTCCTTTTAGAGACCGTGTAAGACAGACTGTGATGGAGTGGCTATGATTTACATTCTATTCTCTTTTTAGACCTTTTATTTAGAACCTCCTGCTACATCCTCTTTTTCCTTCCTTTCTCAAAACCCTGGTTTATAGGTATTTATGTATTTTCTGATTTCAGCAGACTTTCCCCCAAATTTATCATTGTCTTTTCACTGACAAATCTGTTCTCATGTATCTTTCATTTCTAAAGCCTTAAAAAAACAACAACAACCCAGAATTGTCCCTTTAAGCCTTTCATTTTAGTTTCATGAATAACTGTCTTCTTGCTTCTCCAAAAATACTTTTTTTTCCTTTCTTATTTTTCTCTCAGTATTATTTTTAATTTCTTTCTCTTTTGATTGTATCTAATTTGGGTTTTCCATTTCTCAGCAGTGAAGCTCCTCAAATGTCTGTGGGTTCTTGGATGTCCGATGCTAACTGCTAAGGAGTTTACCTTGGTGGGACTCAATGAGGGAGGGAATAAAAGAATCTAGAGGGCTCGTTTCCAGAGTGCCCCTGGGCTGTGGATCGTTTTTTTTAACTTTAGTCTGCTTTTATCAGTTTCTCAAGAAAAGCTTTCTCTACAGCCCTGACTGCCGTCTTTCTTGCTGTCAGTTCTAGGGAACTAAAGGCTGAAGGTTTTCTCTGCATTATGCAAATTTAGCTTCATCTTCCTGACTTTTTTTTTAACTGCAATGTTATCTTCATACTATAGTTCCTTAGCTGAGAATTCCTGGTAGCCACCATGAGATTATTTTAGTTGATTTCAGATATGCCATCATAATTATCACTTACACACAGCAATCAATGTTTTTCAAGATTATTATTTGTTTTTTTGTTTATTTGTTTGTTTTGTTTTAAGCTGAAGCCTTTCCACGTACCCTAGAATGGCCTGGATCTTGGGGTCCTGGTGCATCAGACTCCCATGGGCTGGAGTTATGGTCAGTCTGTTATTATGGATTATTAGATCTAGTTATCCCCACAAATGTGGCTTCTGTTGTGTTTGGTTTTCATACAGACTCTAAGTTTGAAAACTTAAAACTTTGTTGTTGTTTGGTTATTGGTTATCTAAAGCAAGACAGTGGCTTTTGGAAAGACCTTTCTGCAGCCCTTACCCTGTCTACCTCCTTATGGACCCTTGCCAGTCATTATTTTGGCCAGAGCTCTGTTTTTTCATTTTTATTTAACAAGAAGAGTTGCTCACACCACTGATATTGTCCTATTTCCCCAAAACTCTTTTTGGTATTTGTTGCAAAACTCTTCCTTTCTTCTTTATTGACCTTCCATGAAGCTGTAGTTGAGTTGGGTTCCATAAGCACTTTCTTTCTCCAAGGGAGAGAGGTGATGAAGAGAACCAAGTTCCACTGTTGTGTTGTATTCATTCACTAGTAAAACCACACCTGGCTGGGGTGTGTTTGGAGTGTCTTGGAGCATCTTTGCTCACTTAACCACAGCATGTGCAACTACTTATATTTTCAAGTGTTGTTATTTGTCTAGAAAGGTCCTGTTCGGTTTAGTCTACCCACTGTAGAGTAACAAAGGGTACCTTTCTTTATATTCCTTGACTGTAGAGATTGTGAACGATGATATGAACATCTCGTTGATGTCTCTGAGGCAGAGGTGTCTGTCTTCTTCACCAATGTAGAACATATGGGAAGGTCTCAGTCCCAATACTGAGTGGATGAACCTTATCCCAAGACTTTGTTCTCCAACCTAGATGGTGGTGCTGAAATCTGTTCCTCCTTCCCATACTGCTCTTCCCCCCTGCTCAAGTCTGTGCTGGCATGGAATGGGTAATTGGGTTGGGGTGGGGGAGGGTGATAGGCTCTTGCTGTTCTGTCAGTCGGGGGGGGGGGGTCATCGAGGTGACAGTCAGTAAGCTGAAGGAAATGCTTTTATGTCCTTAAAAGTGTTATCTTGGAGGAGCACGGCTTGGAACGCAGGAGTGAAGAGAAGCCACTTTTAACAGGGCCAAGTCAGTGCAGGCAAAGCTGCTAATTTGTTTTCAGCTTCAAGGAGATTTAGAGCCTTGGCCTCTCTGGCCGGTGGGTGGAGAGTGGAATTCTTTTCCTCTTCCTTCATCTAAGTGTGCTGCCGGGCTCTGGGAAGGCTCTGTGTTTACAGAATAGCAGGACCAAATGCTTCTTTTACTGATAGACACAGAACATTTCTGAATTAATGGAGTTTTGGAAGAGAAATGCACTCATCTTTTTCATATCTTGAGGCAATCACAGCCTGGCCACAGAGAGGAGGACTGGAGGCCAGTCCCCAACCTGTTGGGAAGGGAAGAATCAGAGGGAAAGATTTTGGGTCCCTGCCCTGAGCGGAGCTGTCGACAGCCTGGTAGAAGTAGACAGCAAACAGCAAGTATACACATCAGCTGACATGCTAGTTAGTTATGGCCCTTGAGTGGGTTGGTAGCTGAGCTTAGCTAGGCTTGGCCAGCCAGTCAAGGTATACACATAAGAACTGAGGCTGGTCGGTAAAGTACTTGAGTAGCATGCGTGGAGCCCTGAGTTCAATCCCTATCACCTATGAGCTGTAGTGCATACTGATACTGGTAATCCATCCATATAGGGGCATAGTAGTGCATACTGGTAATCCACCCATATAGGGGCATGTATGATATGTAATCCATCAATAGGATGTATGCATACTGTAATAATAGGCATGGTAGCTCATAATGGTTATCCAGTCTCCAGAGGTTGAAGCAGGAGTAGTAGGCTTTCAGAGTCATCCACAGCTTCATAATGAGATGAAGGAAAGACAAGAACATGTCTTTTTTCTTTCTTTCTTTCTATCTTTTTTTTTTAAGGTTCAAGTAGCAGTTCCCCTGTGGTGATCTTCAATCTGCCTTCCCTGGTTGCCAGTTAAGTCCCAAGTCCAACTTAGACTCTATTTACCCCTTGGTGTCATTGAGCAGGGGAACAGAGAGGACAAAACTCAACTAGATGGTTTTGTTTGTGTTTGCTTGTTCAGAACGTTCCTTGGTAGTTAGATTTCCATTATTAATTTTAGTGTATTACACTTTACTTGGCTTTCTCCTCCACTGTGTACAGGCCTTTGGGTAGTGAGGAGGAAAGGTTTTAACTTCTTGGGAATGCCTGGATCAACATTCTAGGAATTGCTTCATGGCTGGCTTTGCTTTCTTTTCTGGCGATGGAAAATACATGAATAATTCCTTCTTTGAGGGCTTACCACGCACAATAAGCAAAGAACTCCTTAATTGAACTTTGCAGGCTAAAGGGGTTGACTTAGAAGCAGCATTTGAACCAACTTTAGTCATCGTTATTTACTAAGAGGTGGCTGCCAAAAGCCATGGAAAGCTTTATTTGATCCATTTATGAATTAAGAGTCTGCAGTAAATTAATTACCACATATTGGGGCTAATAAAGTCTAGCAGGAAGAGAATGCCTTTGGGTTATGCAGAGAGAATCAAGGCCGAGAGCTGCTTCCTGATGTCTGAGGGTTTCCTGGCTGTGGGCCTTCCACAGTGCCAGGCAAGGATGCTGGTACTTGGGCCCCATGTCCACCAAAGAGGCATTTGAGCCAACTTTTGCCTCTGAACTGCTGGAAGGCTCTGTTTTATTGATCATAATAAGCTGTTTGGTCTTATTAACGTTGCATCATGAAGTCTGGATTTTAGGAACCCTGTTGTGAATTAGTTGCAGAAGAAGTGATTTGCTTGTATTTTCCGACAGTTAACAGGCCAAGCAGATGGGACAGCAGACCTGAAATAGTTGGGTTGGCTGCCTGCCACTGTTCTGTGAATTTTGATTTGCATGGATATGTAATGCTTTTATTATTCTTTTATTATTTTTTGGAAGTACTTGCCTGTGAATCTTGAGAAAATTAATCTTCAGCTTCCTGTAAACACATCATTCTAAGTGAATGTACTTGCAGTGTTCCTCGAATACCCAGTGTTATGTCACATGTCAACTAGCTCAGGACGCCACAGACTCTTCAGTCAAAGGTGTAGTGGCGTACACCTTTAATCGCAGCACTTAGGAGGCAGAGGCAGGAGGATCTCTGTGAGTTCGAGACCAGCCTAGTCTACTGAGTGAATTCTAGGACAGCCAAGAGCCACATAGTGAGACCCTGTCTTATAAAAACCAAAACCAAATGAAATAAACAAAGACAAAAAAAAGATGGATAAACACACTTGAGTTTCTCCTGGCTGAATCTTTTCACCCACAGTTGATTCTGCATTTTATTTGCCTTCCAGAAAGTGAGAGTGCTTTTTCCTGAACACTGTGCTCACTAAAATATAGAGTAAATACAAGAAGGATGCCTGTAAGCTTTAAAAGAGGGATTTCAGTGCACGGAATAAGCAAAAGTGTCTTTCGTGGCAAGATCTGATTCTTGCTAAAGAAAGAATCTGAAATCTTGTTTTGTTAATGCTGCATATATGCAAAATATTACTAAATATGTATCACTTATAAGGAACAACATGGAAACAATTATCTATCTTCCACACAGGAATAAGAATGGAATTTTCCAATTTCTGAAACTTGTGAGTGAGCCTTCTTCAGTCTTGGTCTTCCTCTTTCCCTGTGTAATCATGTAATCTCTATTCTGAAATTTGAGGGTTTCTTCCCATATTTTATCACAGATAAACCCTAAACTCTACACAAGATACTGCTCAGCTTCCCTTCCTCAGAGTCACCCACAGAGTCTTTTCTTGGCTTGCTCTTTTCACTTAGCGCTAGGCTGGAGCCCATTACAATGGCTCCATCAGACTGTCTGAACACATCCTCATTATTTCTTCATTCTTGTGCTCATGAACTTTTGGGTTGCAGCCAGTTCTTTGCTGTTTCAAATGCTGTCCCTTGGTTTCCAAGCTCCTGTTTAAACAAACCAATCTCCTTTAAACAGTACGCTGCTGTTTTTCCTTAAGGTTTGTTTGGCTAAGAGGGTACGTCACCAAGTATTTCAGGTATTACAGATTATGAAACAATCACTTATTACATACTTCAAAGAGAGGCATGCGTTTACATGGCAGTGGAAGGGCACCAGAGTTTGGCTTTCCTCCTCTTCGCAGCCATCCAGATAAAAGCCATTGTTGCTGCAAAACGTGTTGCATTAATGTTTGCTCAGACCAAAGCTTGGGGAATCAAGTGGAATTTTAAGATGAAAAAATAAATAGGAAAAAAGGCAAGGCTACTTCTACCTCTGCAAGGGTCCACAGAGCCTTTGTTGATCTGTCTCTTTGGAATTCTGCTCATGTCTCTCTATGGGCACTCACCAAGGCATTTTGATGGCATCTCTTGGATTGGGCACCCTCTCCTCTGCTGCCCTCGGACCTTAGCATTCCATGACCGTCTGTCTCACGGCTTTCAGCTCTTGGCTCTGCTATTACTTCCCCAATGAAGCATTCCTCGACTGCCACCGCCCCCCCAATGCCTTGTCTCCTATCCCTTCGCAGACCCCTGCCTGGTTCATTTTCGTCAGGGCCATCATGCCTAAAAGTGCCACTGTTCCCTTAGTGTGATCATCTGTCTTGTGGCATATGGCTGTAGTCTGTCTTCACTGTACTGCCTAAGCCTTCAAGAGAGCAAGACAAAAGTAAGCTTAGGAAATTACTGGTACCTAAGTAAATAACACATAGACTAAAGATTTTTCTAAATGGCTATAGTCTCATGGAAATGAATCTTGGTAGGGACAAGAGGTACTAAACCATTAAACTCCCACGGTCTTGCTTTATCTACACAATGGGGTTAAGGATTTGGAAAGTAGTAAATGGTAATATATTAAAAGGAAGGCTTTGAAAAAAAATTGGAAAAGTTGATGTGTAAACTGTACAGCAGTACACTAGCCCTTCATGTCACTGAAGGCTTTTAGGGTGAACATGTTGCAGACCTCATCTGCAGGAAAAAGACATTCTCAAAGAGAAAAGACAGGGTCAAGTTTGAAGGCTCTGGAGGATGTTTTCTTTCAAACCCTTCCCTCCAAGTGAGTCTTAGACATTTTCATGCAGAATCTGGACGTGTATAGATGATGCTTTATGCCCTTAGCCAACAGGAGACGGAAACACTTGTATTTTCTTTTCAACATTTAAGGTATTCTGTGTCCTATAAAAATCGCCTTTGTTAATGGAGTATTTGTACTATTCTCTTGTTCTTTGACCTTAGTATATTATTTACCTGACCAGATGAGCTCAGTTTTTACCGCAGGAGAAACTATTTTGGTTTTTAAACGTATTGTATTTGGCAAGGCACAGTTTTCTGCTTTACAAAGTAAATATATTTGGCTAAATGGAATAAACTGTTTAAGTGTGTTTTATTTAAAATCCACTATGTTCCTCTCAATCTGAATTTCACATTCAGATCATTTTAGGAACTTAAAAAAAGTATGCTTTTGTAAGTTTCGTTCAGACTTCTGGACCAAATATTTGTGTTCATTTGGTTAAAGATGGAATGACATTCTTTTTCTTTTTTTCTTCCTTCCTTCCTTCCTTCCTTCCTTCCTTCCTTCCTTCCTTCCTTCCTTCCTTCCTTCCTTCCTTCTTCCTTTTTGAGTTATTGCAGTCAGCCTGTAAAGTTAATGCATGTCACTGTCAGGGTCGAAAACTACTCATCTAGACTAAGATGTCACTTCATAAAAGTGCTTGTTTTCTCGAATCACCTAGCGATTAAAACATGCTGGTGCTTAGAGACCCTCCCCATACCTTGGTTGAAGTTGGGTGGGTATCATAATATTTAAAAGAGCCCAAGGTGGTCCTAATGTACAGCAGTTTCTGAATCATTAACACTCAGACACAGTGTCAGACATGGATAGTGTCCCCTTCCCTGATGTCACCTGTCAGTATATTTTATTGGTAACGCTTTCAGCTATACATATCCGTTCACTGCTCTGTATCTAGAGAAATGCCTGGAATTCCAGGTGCTCGCTCTCTCTCTCTCTCTCTCTCTCTCTCTCTCTCTCTCTCTCTCTCTCTCTCTCTCTGTGTGTGTGTGTGTGTGTGTGTATGTGTGCTTTGTAATACAAATCTAAAGACCTTTACTATATTGTGATTATGAGCAAATTGTCACATAATTTACCTGCTTTGCTTCTGACCATGAAATCCTGCTTTGCAGACACATGCTACCTTTTGAATAATTAAGATTAAAGACTTTGATATTTAGGGGAAAATATAGGAAAGCAGCAAAAGGTGTCAATTATGCCATTTCAGGGAACAATTATGATTGCTTTCTTTCTGTAGTTAAATGATCATAAACTGCATGCGACATAAATCCTTGAAATAAACAGTCTGTTTTGAGATAAGTATTTGATCATAGGAATATGGCAAATTCTTAGTTGTATTCTAAGGAGTGCAGCTATCACAGGTAATTAAAGCCAGAACTGATGAGAAGACTCATTATATTGGAGGGTTCTCCCTTCCCCTCCTCCTCCTCCTTTCTGTTGTCTCTTTTTAATTGGGAGTTGTCTGGTTTCTATTTTGCTCTATTTCCTTTTCATGACTTTTGTTTTGTAGAGATACTCTGTGTGTGTGTGTGTGTGTGTGTGTGTGTGTGTGTGTGTGTTCTCTTGACACACATGTGAGATGGGTCAGTGAATGGAGAGCACTTGCCATGCCAGTGTGGGGATTGTGATTTTCATCCCTGGCAGGCATAGAGGGCCCCTGTAATCCAGCACTTGGGAGGCAGAGAGAGGGAACCTCAGGTCAAGCTGGACAGCTCTTCAGAATTCGTGAGATTCAGTTTTGGTGGAACTCTGCCTCAATAAATACAGTAGAAAGAATGAGACGGAGGATTGAGGACGACATTGGATGTCAACTTTTGGTGTCCATGATCATATACAATGCGCGCGCGCGCGCACGCACACACACACACACACACACACAGAAGAGAGAGAGAGAGAGAGAGAGAGAGAAGAGAGAGAAACAAAACAAGCAAACAAAAAACAATTGTGAAAACCAGAGTATTCAATGGAATTTATTGAATTATTTTGTGTGTCACATTGTGTATGCAACTATGAAAGGAGTTAGAAGTATGTCAATGTCTTGTGGTTGAAGGATAACTATAAAAGTGCCTGTACAATGGAAAATCCATTTTTAACTCACCAACTGTTAAGTAATTGTGGAAAAAGTGGGAAATCTATTTATCTCCATCTACAGGTAAGGTGCTGTCCTACATTTCTGATTATTTATAAGAAATTTCCAATCATTTGCAAAGACAGTTCCCTTGGTGTATGTTAAGAAATAATTTAATTCCAGCACTCAGGAGGCAGAGGCAGGTAGATCTGAGTTCAAGGCCAGCCTGGTCTATAGCTGAGTCCCAGGACAGCCAGAGCTACACAGAGAAACCCTGTCTCAAAAAACAAATGAAGGAAGGGAGGGGAGGGAAAGAGGAAGGAAGGAAGGAGGGAGGGAGGGATGGAGGGAAGGAGGAATGAAGGAAGGAAGGTAGAAGGAAGCAAGAAGGAAAGAATGAAAGAATCCAACTTGAATAGCATCTGAAAGATTCCTAGCTCCATGCTGAATCTGAAAGGATGACCAATCTTCTGAACCTGGAGGATGCTGGGAATCATAGTTATTGCAGTAAGATTTCCTTTAGCAGATGGTGATCTCCAGAAACGTAATTCCAAGTGCTCAGTTCTTCAGTCTATGCATTTTCTCCAGGTTGACTGTAGTCTACCCATCCTATACCCCTTTCTTCCCAGTATTTCTTAGAGAGCCTGCAGTTATTTCGTAAAATCTTACTGTTAAGATGATGTACTGACTACAGATGGATTCATACTTCTTTGTAGAGAGAGAAGTTTCAGGAGACATATTTGGTTTCTCTAGACTTCTCTGAACAATGTTAAGATCTGAGAATTGTGCCTCTTGGCATTTGAGACCTAACATCAAAAGGATATTCCTTCAAAGAATTTCATGTTGCTATATTTAAGTGGTAATTACTTTTCCCCGGTTTAGCTCTGAGCTTGATAAATTTCCTAGGCTCGGTATTTTTATTTTATTTTGTTGGTACTGTGAGATGAATTTTTCTGAATCAAAACCACCTAAATTCAGGTTTAAAAGACAGATGAAATATTCAGTTGAAGATCTGTTTCAGTGTTATACATTAAAATGTTCGTTTATATTCCATAGAGAAGAAGTGAATAATACTTTTGCTTTTTATTATTACTCATTATGCGTTGAATGTTTTATTTATGTGTTGGAAGACAGTTTTTATAGTCAATACAGCCTTCTGCAATAATGGAGGACACAGATTCTCTTCTGTGGTTTTTTTTTTTTTTTTTTTCTTTTGAGATCCATCATTCCCACAGAAAGAACAGAGGCAGATGGATTTGAGCCCTGCCCACATATTAGCCTCACATCTTTTAAGAGCTGACCTGGAACTCAGATAAACTGAACCCACACTATTTAGGGACCAGGCTATAGTATGGTGGTTAGGCAAACAAATCCCCGAAGTATGATACACAGCAGGATTGAAAACCAGCTACACAGACAAAGCAATTCTATGTTTTCTTCAGCTAGAAGTTAAATGAAGCTTACTTAACTAGATCCCTGGGGATATTTTCTATTGTATTAGTAGAGTTTTTAGGAAGAGAATGGCTTTCTAGTGATTTTGCCCGTCAGTTTCTTGACTCATGATTTGAGCCTTTCTCTGTAGAATTGGGTTTCTGAGAACTGGTGGTTTCTCTATGTATTTCTTCCTTTCTTCTTCTTCTTTTTTTTAAGCCCATGGACAGTTGGACAATATGAGGCATCCATTTCCTAACCACAAATGGAACTCCATGTGAAATATTTCTGGTTAAAAACAATTTGCCTGTTGAGGAAGGGTGTGGGCGGAGGTGCAGAGATCGGCTGCCCTGCCATGGCAGCCTGCTGAGGTAGCTCTTGGAAACCTGAGACAGAGTGGGTTTTGTTTTTGTGGTTTCAAGTGACCTTTGGCTATGGTAAGCTATTTAAAACCCCAAGCAGGAAGGTGAGTCTTGGCACATCTAGGAATTAGGTTGGCAAGGTACAAATAGAGAAAGGCTTTTCTGGGCCTTTCCTCATTTTATGTCTGTGTTTCCTGACCATTTAGCTGGCACTTCCTTTGAATATTTTATTATCTACTTGGTTTATAATCAAGACCACCCACCTGATTTTAGCCTGCGGACGCTTTCCCCTGCCTTTGTATTCCCTCCAGCCCGCGGTGCATGTGTATTCATGTTTTTGCTTTCCATTCACGGAGCTCTCCAGCTGGGAAAATATAGTGTGTACAATACTCTCTGCCTTCAGCTGCCATTGCTCATAAATTGCAACAGAAACACTGCTATCAGCAGCTTAATAGCAGGTAGAATACAGCTCTACATATCAAGGCTCAGCAGGATACACAATCTATGGCTACCAAATTTCCAGAGGAGTAGGGGAGGGCCAGAGAGTTTTCTATTTAAGAGTAGCTATGGCAGCCTTGGGCATGCATTCACTGAACGCCGCTTTCTGGAGAGCCCATGGATGTCTGACTCAGTGGCTGCTCCAAGGACTTGTTGTTCTTGAGTCGTTATTTCCAAAGCACTCCCAAGAGGTTTTTGTGGTGGGGCCGGGTAGAAAAGGCAAGTTTGTCTATGCTCTTCTCGCCTTTTCAAAGGAAAGGGCTTTGATAAATGTATTGGAAAGGGTTCTGGTTCACAGGTGCCCAGGAGGTTGAGTAGGTGTGCATGGTGTGACCCGTGGCGCACATTCACCTTCCCACACAGTATTCAGCAGAGGCGTTGTGCCTGGTGTGAGTGTGGAAGGCAAGCAGTGCTGTTCATTTTATCTCAGGGCCAGTTTACCACTCACTGGGACCTGTCCAGCTGTATGATTTTTGCCAAACTAGCCTGCAAGTACAACAGCGTGGTAAGGCATTAGTATTTCAGGCATTGAGGCTTGGGAAATGGTTCGGTATAGTTAAGGATGTTTACTGAGCAAGTACGAAGACCCAAGATCAAATCCTTAACAACTACATAAGAAAGTTGGGCGTGAGGCCAGGGAGATCATTCAAGTGGTGTAAAGGTCTTTGCCATGAAAGCCGAGGACCTGAGTTCAATCCTCAGAACCAACATGGGAGAGAGAGAGAGAGAGAGAGAGAGAGAGAGAGAGAGAGAGAGAGAGAGAGAGAGAGAGAGAGAGAAACTCCTCTCACAAGTTGTCCTCTGAGCTTCCCGTGTATGCTGGGGCAGGAGTCCACCCATACACATTCATACACAATAAACAAATCAACCAATAAATAAGGAAAAACAAAATCTGCTTACATTTGTGCGTGTTCACCTGAAACCCTAGCCCTAGTGTGCGGTTGAAACAGAAGGCTCCCAGGGCCTTGCTTGGCTATCAGCTTGGCTCCACATTCAGTGAGGGACCGTTTCTCGTGGGAAGTGTGCGGAGAGTGACAGAGCAGGACATCTGTCATCCTTCTATGGTCTGTGCATATGCTGGTGCGCATGCCCACACCACACACACGGCGGACATGAGCGTGTGTGTATGTGTAAGGGGTCTGAAGAAAACAGGCATGTTATAGATACAGTCCATTCAAAATGGTTTGTAGAGTAGAACTGTATTGGGAGTAGAATAGGAAGCGCCTATGATGTAAGACTTTCTGCAACTTCGTTTTTCTTAAGTGAGGTTATATTAATGCTGTGAAGAGTTCCAAATTCCCGCCCATGAAGGAAAGGATGGCTGGGGCTCTGCCATCTTCTCTGAGGAGCCATTGTTGATATTCTGCCTCTTGCCAGAAGAGATTAGTGTGGATGGCGGAATAATTCTTGCCTTAAATCAAGTAATGCTGCTCTGCTAATGCTCCTGTCAAAAGGCTCAGGCCGTGCAGAGTCCTTAGCTTCTGTTAAAACGCCTTACTGACTTTCCCCAAAGGAGTAACAAAATGCTCTTCCCACCCCCAACCCTGAGAGTACCGGAAAGGAACTCACCAAAATCACAGCTCCCCCCCTTTTTTTTTCTAGAAATGTTCAGGTGTGGTATAGTTATCTTATTTTGTATGATTATACATCTTTCTTTAAAGAACGTTAGCCTGGTGAATCTAACCTTAGGTCCTTGTCGGTAGAGCTGGCAATTAGCATCTTCAATAAGCACCCAAGGGGATTGTTTAGCACCTGGAGAGTTTGGGGAAAATATGCAATGTGCCTAGAGCTGAAATACAAAGACACCATTCAGGAGAAGGGATTCACATTCCTTGTAGTCCACGTGGAGCTGGACCTTTGATTCTCACCACATAGAGAAAGCCAGAGCCTTGAAGCCTACGGTGCCCCATGCACCCACACTCTCATTTCTTGGCCATCGTGAGCTCCACATTGTCCTTCCGGGCCTTCAGAGTAGTGGCAGGCTGGCTCATCACCATTCTGAGAACACCTCTGCTTCTGCTTTGGGAACACATCCAAAGTGTATCCCAGAGGCTGTGACTTTCAGCCATCAGAAACTACTTTCTGGATGTTATGATAAAATAAAGCAAAAGTAAGCAGGTGTCTCCTGGTGTGTGAGTCAGATAAACCCTGCTTTCGACTGCGATTTTGAGGGACAGAACGGTTGTGGCGCAGGCTGTCTTCTTCAAGTACTGTCCTGAAGTGTCTGTGGTCATGGTCATTCATGAAGTCCTGTCTCTCAGAGTTGCTTTCTCTGTTTTTGTTTGCTTGTTTCCTTGGAGTTCTAAACATGACTTTAAACAAGTTGAGTTTTGTAGTGTGTCCATTGCAATGAATAATCTCTGTGCTCATCTTTTTAATCATTTTATATGCCATACATTTGACATAACCGTTTTAGTTTTAGTTTCCCTGCTAACTGGGCTAAGAAACTTCAAATTTATTAAGTGGGGACTCCTGTGTCACCTACCCTAGGGCTTCAGTCCTACCCAGTGCATTTTCTTGTCCAGTCTTCTCTTTCTTTCTAAAAAGATTTTTTGAGAGAGAGAGAGAGAGAGAGAGAGAGAGAGAGAGAGAGAGAGAGAGAGAGAGAGAGATTCTCTTATAGCCTGGCTGACTCCGAACTTGATATATAGCTGAGGATGACTTTGAACTCCTGATCTGCCTACTTCCACCACCCAAGTGGTGAGACTATAGGTATGCACCACTCTGTTTGGCTTATGTGCCGTTGCAGATGAAGTCTAGTGCCTCGTGCATGCTAGAGCAGCACTCTGCCGACTCAGCTACATTCCCTAGTCCCAGAAACCTGCTCTTGATTCTCCTGTTCTGCAAAGCAATTTCCTGTCACTGTGCGCCAGCCTTACTAGAACAGAATTCCTGAGGGCTCCAGCTGTGGGGCCATATCTGGGCTTTAAGCAAACCTCATGCTCAGAAGGAAACACCAAGAGCTCTAGATGGGTGTCTACACCCATGCAGCCATGTCGGGACCAAGTCTGGAAGAACGTGGGAGATGATACCCTCCCAAGCGGTCTCAGTGTCCTGGTTTCAGCTCTGTCTCTTTAGTCTTGGGATCCAAGACCAACCACTTCATCTTTCTGGGCCATTTAAGGTGTTTCCTTCTCAATAAAGATCCCCATGATGCTCTGTGCTTGAAAAGCAGTTGGGTCTTTGTTATTTGTTGATTTATTTTGGGAGGACTCTCCCTTTTAGATTGTTGGTCGGATACAGTAAATTAATATTTATGAGGTTCTTTGAAAGGTGCTTAACACACAGTCAGCACTTTATGCCTGCCATTAAATTAAACAAACAAAAGTGCATACCAGTGTTGTACATAATAATGTTTATTCCAGAAACAGTCAAGGAAGCTTTTCACGAGGCAGGCACCCTATGTTCGGATTTCCTCAAATTTTCAGGTCTCGTTACAGTGACTAGCAGTGATGGTAATGCTATATATCCAACAGGAGTGACGTGTGGTTGTGGGGGGGGCATGCACAGTAGCAGACATGTAGGGAACGGTGCTTGTGCCCGGGACCCAGTTCCTCTGACTGTCCCCCTATAGCTGTTCTCTGGATCGAGGTAAAATGTAAGTTGCAAGACACTGGGATTGAGGACACATTTGACAGCCAGTTGCTTTGTTGAAATTACTTCCGCCCCTCCCATTTACCATGCTACCACCCCTTCCAACGGCACGGGTAGAGGTTTCTTTATTCCTTTCACGTGAGGCCTGGAGTTCCCAACACAGTCCAAGGAGAGGCGATTTTATACGGTTGACCCCAAATCCACCAACAGCTGGGGATCAGGCAGTCCATTTTGAGCTTGAATTAGATTATGGAAATGGAATTTACATTTCTGTAATCTTCTGGAAAGAGGACAGCACTGACCAGAGACTTACATCAGCACCCACACTGGGCTGTTAAGATGGCCATGTTGTTTTAGAAGGACAGATTTTGTTTTTTAAAAAATGCTTGTTTTTAGTGTTTTCTGTTCTGTCCTGTGTAACACATGCCTGGATGGCTGAGTTTCTATCTACATATTATTTCTATTTTTTAACATGCATCCCTATAAAATTAGATTAGTTTAATTAATTAGCTGATATTAGAGGCCATGATTTGCTAAACAAATTAAACACACACTAACAAGTGCACTCACACACATACAGAGCAAACCTAACCCAATCTTCCTTTACTATATATCATGTGGACAAGAATATTAACACTAACTCGTATCCATGTCTGTCCCCTATATTGGGGACCAGGTACATGATCGCTAAAAAGCTGCCATTTAAAATGAAGCTACTGTTTGAATTATTTGAAGCACAGGGTTTAAGGTGCCCCAGAAGCAGACTGTGAAGGGAACACCTACTCCAGGGCACAGGCACTTGTTGAAGACTAGCTGTAGCTGTGTTCACTTCAGTCTGGCAGGAGCGCACTCACCAAGGGCACACAATGTCTTCTGTGCCAACACCCGTCACAATAGGAAAACACCTCCTGAGTTGTTCGGTGTGGCTGCTTATGACCATGTGATCTCTGAGCTTCACATTGCCAAGCAACAAGCTGAATAATTTTGTGTCTCCTTGAAATCAATTTCTGCTGATCACACACGGAGGTGGAAACCACGGCTTTTGAATATTTACATCCAGCAAATAAAATTTACGTTCCCTGAAAGGCAAAGAAGGCTGCCATTTCATGCTTCCTAACCTTCATTGTGTCTTTCTCTTTGGTACACACAAGCAGCCTAGTAGGCAGAAATGCGCATGCCCATTATGGAGACAGCTTTCCGCTCTGTCAACTTTGTTTTAGGTAAAGCTCTGGTTTCTTTATTGCCTTTATCTATTACATCTGTAAAATTTATTTAAGCAATGACAGATCTCTCTTTGGGGCTCTGAGTCTGGGAGAATAACCACTGGCGGGCTATTGGGACCAGATTTGTTGGATATGACTGTTCATTAAATTGCAAGTAGTCTGGGAGACCAACAGTCTGCATCTTCCATGCCTGGGCGGGTTATGGTCTGCATTTAGAGCCTCTGCGTCAGGTGAGCGACAAATGGACCTCATCGTGCTTTTGGAATATTTAAAAAAGAAAAAGAAAAAAAAGCGAATGCCTTTTGAAATCCCAGAGGAAGTTTCTTGCTTCTTTAACTTGCAAGATTCCTTTTTTCATACAAGTTCTATTAAAATGAAGAAGGAAAAAAAAAAAGATTAGGAAAGCCAAGTGATTTCAGTCTATGTTATAAGATTGTTTGGCAAGTGGGAAGCATTACCTGGGGTGGGCTTCTGCTCTCCAAAGAGACACAGAGCAGCAGCGGCTGAGAACTTTATGGGTGTACAGCTTTCACCTTTGATCCTTCATTCATTTTAATATCTAGCCTCCCCTTTACCTGCTTGGTGAGTGCCACTCTTTGCCAACACCAGGAGGAACTGGCTGGTGAGTGTCCTTACCCTGGGTGTCATGGAAACTGCTTTGGTAGGAGTACCCCAGGAATGGTGAGGGATTTGGGAAAAGGCTTACTGGGGTTCAGTGCTCCTGAATTTGAATTCTAAAGATCAACCAGGCAAGGTGGGCCATAGTTCTTCAGACCCAAGCTAGAAACAAAGGGTTCATTTGAAAGAACTTGGTCCCAGAAAAGTTTAAAGGCACCCTGAAGTATGAGGCAGTAGAAGACACCCGTAGAAACCAAATCCAAGTCTGGAAGTGGTCAATGGTGCGGATAAAGTAGTGGTGTCAGGAGGTGATGAAGAGGTCAAGGTAGGCACACCCGAATGAGACATAAGCGCCTCAGCAGAAAGAGATGTCTGGACTGTGAATTTGGATTCTTTTGAAAGACAACCCACATTGTAAGATGTTAGAACTCTAGCCCACAGTGAGTTCTCGAATCATATACCTCAGGCTTTAAATTACCTCCCAAGTAGTTAAATGTAGCCTTAGAAGGGATTTGAGGTTCTGTGCTTTTCCCAGACACCATTTTCTATGATAAGGAGCATTATGATGCAAGAAATGAATGTGGGAACTGCTGGAATGCCACCGTAGTAAGCATCAGCCATGTGGCCCTGGCATGGGAGTTGCAGAGGGACAGCCCAGCTCTGTTGTATTTGTTGCTTTCAGGGCCTGTGCACATGTCACCACTGTGGTCACTTTCAAGCTTCTAAGGTGAGGCCACCGAACCTAGAGTTGCGACTTGTGTACCTGCAGCATGTGTTTCTGGCACCACCTCTGGTTGTCATAAAGGCACCCTTGCTTACCCATCGGGGATCTCCATCCATGCTCACGTAACTGTGCTATTTATTAAACCATGTTGCTATAACCCGATACCCACGGGAGCAGGACAACAGAAGTCAGATTGTGTTCATGTCTCTGACTTTCTAACCAGGGGACACCAGTTAAGCATCCTTAGAGTTAATTTGCTCATTAGAAAGATAATAATTAAGGAACCTGACACCCAAGCTCTGAAAAAACAAATGAGATGCTCTGTGTAAAAATACTGATTCTTGTGACTCTTGCATGGCAAGTTCTCCGTCAATGTTCCTTGTATTTGTTTCCCGCTTTCCTCTCGGCAACTGTGATATAGGTGTTAGCCACCTAATATATAAGATAATGTCACTTTAATCATTGCCTTTTGGATGCTTCAGTGGACATCTCCACCCCAGGTTTGACTCAACCAAGATCCAGGAAGGAAATATCCAGTTCAAATTTTCTGTGGGTTTCCATTTTTACCGACATGTTTAGGTCTGCCCTAGGATGCTCCGTGTGGCTACAACAGAATGTCCGGGATTGGGCGATGTATAACACGCAGAAAATTATTTTCCCACCATCCTGGGTCCGAAGAAGTCTAAAATCAAGACCCTGGCCTCGGGGCTTGGGGAGATAGCTCATTGGGTAAAATGCTTGCCTCACAGGCATGAGGTTTCAGATCCTCAGATCCACCCAACTGCATTAAAAAAAAAAAAAAAAAAAAAGTCATCAGCCCCTCCCTGCTCTAGTTTGCTCTGTCGCTCTGAGAAACACCATGATCCAAAGCAGCATGGTGGGACAAAGGGTTTATTTTGCTTCTACTTCTACATTACAGTCCATCATCAAGGGAAGGCTGGGCAGAGAGGGACAGGGACAGAAAACTGGAGGCAGCAGCTGGGGCAGAGACAACGAGGGGCACTTCTTCCTGGCTTGCTTCCAGGCTTACGTTCAGCTATCTTTCTTACACAGCCCAGCCCCACCTGCCTAGGAGCCTAGGAATGGGACCGCCCACAGTGGGCTGGTCCCCACTGTGCCAGTTAGCACCCAAGAAAACGCCCACCCCACCCCACCCCACCCCGCATGCTCACAAGGCCAGTCTGGTGGAGGTAATTCTTCAAGTGAGGTTTCCTCTTCTTAGGTGTGCTAAGCTGATGACCAAGATGTTAGCTATCACATCACCTAAATAATACAACATCCACGTATGTTACTCTTGTGTTCTTTAGGCATTATAAGAATGTGAGAGGATGTACAGTGGTCTTATGCAATTACTGTGTCCCCGTATGTAAAGCTTTTAGTGTCTGTAGTAGAAGATGGGTCTGTCCTAAAAGCAGTCAGTCCCCCAGATCCCAAGCGATGGCTTGTCCACTCTGGCTTTATTCAGGCAGCTACTTGGTGTCTCTCTGGTTCTTTTCCTAACTTAGTTCTGGCCTACAAAAACAAACCAAAACAAACCAAATGAGAAAAGGACTTTCCGGGAAAGCTTCCTAGGTGAAAACAGGTTCCACAGTCATTCTCACAAAATATATTGTGGTCTTTGGGGGTCCCTTGTTTTGAGAGTTTCATGCGCTCTGGTAGTGGGTAAACATCCGTAAGGATTTGTGAAAACACATGGAAGCTTCAGGTGCAAGACTGTCATTGAAAGAGCAAGGGTTTGTTGCAACTTTGAGTTCTCCAACCCTTTTTCGGAAAGCTCAGTTTAGGAACCTGTTAGGTGCCCACGAGTTACCAGCACACACGCAGAGCAGACTTTAACACGGCAGTGGCACAGTGGCTTTCTGGGAAAATCTTTCCTTCCTGGAAAAAAATGTATGCGAATTCACATGTACCGATCCATAGCCTGGAATACACTACCCCGAAAACACAATACTCGATTAAAAGTGTTAGCTGCCACACCCCCCCATTCAAAAATATTGATTTCCAAAATGTCAATATATGATTTCTTCCCTCAAATTCTGCCCTGTCATTTACCACTTTCAACCACAAAAGGTGTTTGGTAGGGTTGTAAAAGGCCTGGCAGGGCCTAAGAACAGTGGTTAACAGGCCTTTTGGGCCAGGCCAGGATGCAGGGGGAAGGGGGCCTGGCAGGGCCAGGGTGCAGGAGGAAGTAGGTCTGGCAGGGCAGGGTACAGTGAGAAATCAGCCAGGCAGGGTCCTCTGGTGATTACCTTCCATCAGCCACTTGCTTTCCCACCCTCTCCCGGAGCAGAAGAGATAATAGCTTGCTTGCCTTTTCTTTCAAAGAAAGCCAGGAAGCCTTTGGACCAATAATTCTGCAACCGCTTTAGAGAGCTTGGATTCTTCAAACAAAGCCGAGTGGCATCTTGTTCTCTTCACCCCGAGGCCATCTCTCTGCTGCTGGCTGCTCATAAATACAGCTCCCAGTTTCTACTGAAAACATCTTTAGTTATTGTAAGCAAAAGACATCAGAAGGAAATAATAGGTCTGCACCTCATTCCTCCAGCAGGCATTTTCCTGTCCTGTGTACTAACCCCACAGCTATTTGTTATGAAAACAACAACAACAAAAAAAAACCTTATCTATTGCTTCCTGTGCCAGCTTCCAGTGTTAGTTCTACCTAGACAGACAGCCTCTGTTTGCAACCTGGGATAGAATTTAGATTTTTGTTCTCTCTCTCTCTCTCTCTCTCTCTCTCTCTCTCTCTCTCTCTCTCTCTCTGTGTGTGTGTGTGAATGCCTCTGTGTGTATGCATGGGTGTGTCTGTGTGTCTGTGTGTGCTCAGTCTTCACAGAAATACAAGACAACCTGGGAAGACATTTGAAATGTTTAGTCAGGTCTTTCAGTGTGAAGAGGTGTATAAAACACATCCCAGTGATGAGCACCAATTAACAGTGCATTACTTTCTGGAAAAGGCTTCAAGTTGGCTGCCCTGCAGGTCAGAGTCAATAAAGACTGAGTTACTAACAATAGCCTTTCTCTCTTGCTGAAGCCTTGGACTTAACCCTGACTTCATCAGACCAGAGAAGACGAGAATAATGCGAGCCATAGGAGTCTTGGGGATTGACTTGAGCCTAATGCTCAGAGGCTGTAAAAACTGTCAGAGAGCTTGATTGATTGGCTCACATGCCCTAGTCCTCCGTGCAAAGGACTAATGTTTCTGCCTCTTCTGAGAGGGCTTGATGTGCCACCTGGGGTCAGAACTTATCAGCCTGTGGGGCTAATGTTTCTGATGGGGCCAAAGTGCAGTCAATAATTTATACAGAAATTTGTGCTTAGATTCGAAAGGAAAGCAGGTTTTGACTTGAATCCATTCCTCCGTCTGCAGAGTGTGAAAGAACTTCAAGTCTTCCTGCCAACAGCATTGTTGGGTGTGTTTGGTAACACTTAAGACAAATACGGATTAAAAAGGAGACCTTCAAAAGTCATTGTGGAGTATTTAGTTAGTAGTCGGCAATGAGGTCTGATTTCGGGAGTTTCAGAATCCATCAGTAGAAAGGGTAAAGGAAGAGTCAGCGACTTTACAGGTATTACAAACCAGACACCCTCTAGAATGTAATGACCATGACAGTTAACATTAGAAGGACTTTGAACTAGTTCTGAGTGAACCTGGGCAGAGGCCTCATGGTACAGGTTCTGAAGGTTCAGGGTATCGGCAACACAGAGAAGTCAGCCAATACAAAGGATGGGTACTGAGCCTCGTACCAGAGGGGAACTAGATTTCAGCTAGATGCCTGAATGTCCTGTCTGATCTGCAGAGAAGCAGAACCTAGAGCTAGACTCGATGGTTGTGTATGACCACGCATGCGCATGGCGCATCACGATGTCTATACAAGAGTGTATTCGTACAGCCCCTAGAAATTGACAGTAAGGCAATGAATGACACAGAGCAGGGCTGGTCAATCAATAACCAGCGAAGTTCTGTTCTCCTCCAGCAAAATGACAGTTTGCTCCAGTAAGCGCTAACAAAGGCCCCTTTACCTTCGCCCTGCACGGGGAGAGCACAGTTAGTCACACTTCATTAGGTTTGTTTACAGAAAAGAGCTGGTCTCTAAGCAGGCTATTGAAATCCTTGTAACTCCATAGGGCCTTTAAAACAAAACAAAACAAAACAAAACAAAAAAACTTCCCTCCCTGAAAGATAAGAACTTCGGAATGTGGGGTGGGGGAGGGTGCGAAGGGACCTCGGACCATTAGCAAGAAAACTGGTTTGTTCGGATGGGAATTGGAAAGATGAGTTGGCATTCAGGGTGCTGCTGGCTCAGAACCAGGGGCTGCACCCTCAAAACCAGGTCCTGGGGGTCGCTTTGTTGTCCTCACGGAACTGGGAGTTTGGCCTTGCTGTAACCTCGAAAAAGTGAGGCACTCCTGAGACCTTGAAATGAGCTGTCCTTACCTCCATAATAGTTCAGAGGAGTGGCTTCTGGGATTTCAAGTTGTAGCTGAGAGTCAGATGAGGAAACATTTGCTTTAAACAATGACTGTGTTTGTGAGCAGAGATAAGCTCCTATTGGTTGCGATTAGCAGTGTGTATATAGAAGCAATAAAAGGCTCTCAAGGTTGGAATTTGCAGCCCTTAAGATTCTGAAATGGAGATAAGTCACATCGGTGGCCTGCTAGGCTAGGAGAATATAGGCTAGTAGGTACAGAAGCCTGGCTCTGAAGTTGTTCACCCGGAAGGAATGTGGGGAAGACTTATCTTCTTAGCAGGAAAGGCTTCTTTTTTTAACATCGCCTCCCCTTCTTCAGCTGTGGCCTGAGTTACAGGAGCGTTTAAAAGATGCGGTGGTCACGGGACAGTGATTGTACCGAGTCTATTAATAGAGTAGGAAACTGGGGCTCAGGAAAGTATAGGTGAGCTCCTGAGGGGACTGAGAATGGGGAGGGGCTGCTGTTGGGGGGTGGGGCGAGGTACTCCTGGTTAGCATTCTTTTTTCCTGCCCAGGCTTCAGAGTTCCCTGCACATCACCCTGGGATACACACCATCAGCTTCTCCGACGACTTCCCGAATCTGAGCCATCATAGTATGTGACGCCATTACCAGAGTGACCCACTCGCATGCTGCCTGTGGGATATGGCCACTGCAGCTGGGGACAGGAAGGGGCAAAACCCTCCATCAAGCTGCATTCCTTCAAGAGGATGCTGAGTCCAGTTTTTCTGATATACTGTCCTTTGCTTCCATTCTAGATTGGCCCAAGATGGTGGCTTTTTCTATTGTGTAATGGTTACCTCTTTGTATGCCTTATGCGCTCTCTCTCTCTCTCTCTCTCTCTCTCTCACACACACACACACACACACCGCCGTTCAGAGCGGCAGTTCCTAGTTTGAGCTGTTGCTGTAAATTGCTATTTTAAATTTTGGCGAGTGGAAATAATAGCTGAGTGATCATCTCCAGCAAATGTTGTTGGCCTTTGTAAAGAATGGCTCCTTCAGAGGTTTCATGATTTACAGAGGACACAGCTGGTGAGCAACAGAGCTGTAGGAATCTGTGCTCTCCTGGGCCTGGCGAGCTACAGATGAAAAGGACCCCGGGCTGGCACAAAAGCAAATAAGCGCTCTGACTTTAAATAAAGCATCCTCATTTATAGGAAGCCTGGCTCTTCAGTCCCAGCGAGATGTACGGATCAGTAGCAGCCTTTTGATGTGGAGCATAATTGTCAATTGGTTCCCACTGTTTCCTTATAACTCAGGACCATGGCTGGTAAAAATTTTCTTTCAAATACAGTCCCATAATGTAGAATTGTGGTACACATACTTTGACAAGCCATTCAATAACATTTAAACCCCAAAGTCTGCAAAACCAGAACCTAACCTGGTCCTGATTTAGGAGAGAGGATGGGTGTCTAAAGGACCACCTCCTTCTTCCTTTTTCCTTACCCCTCCCCCCAAGGCCATGAGGTTTTCATTCTACCCTCCCACTTCCTGTGCCCGTTCTTTGGAGCCACTCTGTCTTCCCTTGCAGTCCCTCCCCTCCCCCGCCCCTGCCCCGGGCGCGTGCGCATGCACACCTGATCCAGAAAAATGGGAAAGTTGTCTGCCCCAAGACTCCATACTCATAGCACTGCGCACTCTTTCTGTTTGGAGGGTTGAGGCCTCTCCTTTAACGGGGAATGACCTGGAGGGGACCTTTTTGCCTTGAATAACTGGTTCAGTCTTCATTGGCTGTTTGCTTTGCCTGTTTCCCAGCCCAAGCCGTGTCTGCACATGAGAGCTTGGGTAAGGAGGAGCTGTTGCTGCAAAAGGGGTCAGATGAAGTGTAGAGAGCTGTGGGAGCAGTGGTCTGACAGGCTGCATCCTTACAGTTAGTTGCCTGTCTTCCGATGGATCGGCCGGTGATAGAGGGGAGGCCCTGTCCGGCTCACTCTGGGAGACCCTGGCCATGTGCTGTATGCCCAGGGCCGCTTTTACATAGCCGTGTCCTGAAATAACACTCCTAGGAAAGGAGTGGTTCTTAGGAGGTCACAGTACGAGAGCTCTTGGTAAGCCTGATTCAACAAACATTTATAAAATGCCTTTCCCACACTCTCCAATGCCTTTATTTAAAGGAAGAAAAATGTCTCCCAATGAACTAGTTAAAGTCTGTGTGTGTGGGGGGAGGAGGGGAGTGGATTCCTGCCTTCCCATCCAGGAAGGGTGAGGAGGTGCGAAGCCACTTTCCTCCAATGAGGCTTCAAAGGCAAGGCTGCATTGGAAGTCATCATAGAAACTCAGATTTCATGAAAACCAAAGGGTTCCTGCCAAGCCCAAGAGCAGAATCAGGCATCGGAAGTCAGAGTGGCATCAGGCTCCATGATGCCAAGCCTCCAGGCAGGCAGTTGCTTACTGGAAAGCTCACTCAAAAGTCAGAAGTGAAGCCTCTTTGCACAAATACGCAGAGACGCACTGTATGCATGGAATGGCATTTGCTTGTTCTGTTTTTGTGTGTCGATGACTCCAAATGTTTGTCTCGGGAGACCCCCTCCACTCCCTTGTCCCCTGTGCCTCTTTGTCCTTTCCTTCCCACTGTGTGGTGACCGAGCCTTGGTGGGCTGTGGCCTGCAGGGCTTGGCATGGTGCCCACTGAAGTGTCGCTGGCTTGCTGCCCTGGAGAAGCGGCCTCAAGAGATGTCCTCCTCCCTGTTCGGGCACTGTCATCTCAGACCTGTTTTCCAGCCTGTCCCCAGGTAGGGACTCTGGACAGTTTAGCAGAAACTGTTAGAGGAACTTGCTAGCAATAAGGGTATGTGTGGTGATGTGAATGTTCCTTGTGTAGGGAGAGACTGTACTCTAAAGCCATAGGTACTGCTTACCAGAAAAGCAAATGCTTTTGTTACTGATCATGCTTGAAACTGCTTTTTAAAGATCTCCATGTGACATTTTCTTTCATGATGTTTTTCATTGTATTTGAGGCATATTACAAAACCCATGGCATTTTGTAAGTAGGAAACTTGCTTGCACAAACATAGGTCCTCCTGGCTGCTGAAAAGAAGTAAAGCATCTCTTTCTGCAATCAACAGGAATTGATCTGTAACGACCTGTTACGAAATGATTTTGTTTTCAGACACTGTCTTGTGTCCTAGGCTGGCCTTGAACTCTTGATTTCTCCTGCTGCTATCTCCTGAGTATGGGCATTGTAGTCACATGCCACCACAACCCTTGGCCTGCTGTTTCTGAGAAGGTGTGATCTTAGGCTGTTGTGATGTTCATTCATGCTTCTCCCCACCGGTGATTTTCGGCCAGAGGACCTTCTGTCCCTGTCTTCACGGGCTGCACCTACAGCACATGCGCAGAGCAGCCTTTCAGTGTTTCTGGGGAGGCCGGACAAAAGCCTCATTGCTGTTCCCTGTGCTTCACCAGGAGACTTCCTAACAGGCCGTTGTAATTCGTAGAACAGAGAGAGGATACCATTACCAGGGAAGCAAGGAAAAGAAAACTAGCCAGGGCTTCGTTTTGGCTGACCAGCCAGCTGGATATTGACCACCTGTCTTCATGGGAAAGAAATAGATGGCAGTGAATAAGTGCGAGTCGAGTTTTCCAAGAAGCTCAATGATTTTCCCAAATCAATACAGCTCATCAGGCCTCAGAACAAAGGCTGCCGGGAGGTGACAGTGACGGAAGTGCTTCTGTGTTCTTTTGTGTATTAAACCATAAGGCCCACGGGGAAACAAGGTGTGTGTGTGTGTGTGTGTGTGTGTGTGTGTGTGTGTGTGTGTGTACGCGTGCGTGCTACCTTAAAGACTTTTTAGGTATATTTGCAGAAGGGAAATCCTTCCAAAGTAAAACAAAAAGAACTACACAGACTGTGTATAGATGCTCAAATATTTTGAAAAAGGGGCGGCGGCAGGGGGATGCTACTTGATCTTTCACAAAGTAGATCAGAGCAAGGCCCAGTCTTTGCTTTCCGGGATTGATTGGGTTTGTTTTTGTTGTTGTTGTTGTTCTTACATATGGTGGTGTTCAGAGGAAGGAGCTCAAACAAACGTCTAGATAGCCGCGTTAACCCCGGGCAAACAGTCCTAACGACTCTGCCATGAATGAGCCCTGCTTCTAATGCCCTGGAAATGGCACCAAAACGGAATGCTGGATTGTCACATAGAGCTTGTAATTAACAAAGGGACGGCGATGCCAGCATATTCCAGCCACCAACAGAGATCCATGGAGACCAGCAAACGCTAGCCCTTCTGCCCTTCTGTCATTTAATTGTTAAGTTCCTTCTGCTTTCACAAGGTAGTACATTAACGCCAGAACAGCGCGTCTCTGGGGTTTACGACGGGGGGTGGCGGCACACTGGGCATAAAGTATTTCATTATACTTCCTTTTGTCGGCCCTGCCCTATCTCGCAAGCGCCATTGCCATACATTATTTGTTCAGATAAAGCCCAATGTTCAGGGTGACTAATCGCAGAACTGTGTTCCAGATGGTTTGATTACAGGATGTGGTTAAAGTGACTCTTCAAACATTCAGCCCAGCAGTAGGGCTCCCTTTAAAAAAAAAAAAAAAAGCTCTGCTTCATGGTCATGTGACAACATTGACTTTTCTTGCCCGGCGCACCATACATCCTTGGTGTAGACAATAGGAAAGCCATTTTGCTCTTTGGCTGGCAGGATTTTTATGGATAAACTTAGTTGTAAATTTAAAAATCTCTCAAATAATTATAAACTGTGCCTTCTGAAAGAGAATCTAGTTGAAGGTAAAGCGGTCTAAAGCCAGAACCATGAATAAAGATGCTTAAGCTTTGGAAATAGCTCCAGGATGGTACTCCAAAGAATAGGGATCTGTTTGGAGAGGAATTCTGAACAACGGAATGATGATAAGCTCCACCCCATGCGGAAGCCACGATTGCCACAACTAGGGTAATGTGGTACCTGAAATAGGGGCATTTCTATTATCATTGGTGTTTCTCTAGAAAAAAAAAAAAACAATAAAGGAAAGAAAGTGTAACCATAAGGGAGGGGGATTATAGCAGAAATGGGTTACAGTTTAGTGTTATTAGAATGAGGTTTGTGTTTTCTGCCCGAGTGCACACCAAGTCCACCCAGATGTGGCAGTCTGAAGATTTCAGAAAAACCATATGATTTCAAATTCGGCACTTACAATGCTTGGCAAAGCTCTTAGTCCCAAGGATGAGGCTCTTTTAAGACTCAGACAGTCTTTAAACAGATTTATGCAGAGTCACTGGGCAGTCAGCATTGGCCCAGTTCTTGAGGAAGCAGCTCCGCAAATACAAGAAATAGTAATTTATAAGCCACATGAATAATCTCTTTGGAGTAGAGTCTCTCTACAGAGGAAGTCTGTCATCTACGAGCTAGTAGGAGATTCCACTTACTGAAAAAAGTACAGTAACCATGAGACCTCAAGAAAAGGCGAGGGCTCTGAGTGGAGAGTTGCGTAGGTTCCAAAGTGATAAGTGAACTCGTACTTGACTTAAGGTGCAGTGCTTCTCGGGGCTGTGTGTGCAGACATTGTACCAAACACAAGGGACTGATGGGAAAGACCAGCTCAACGTGCACATGATTGGAGGGAATGTGAAAGGGACATCCTGTCAGGATAGGATGCACATCCTCGCCATGTTCAAACACAGCACGAACTTCTCACCCAAGGACTGAGCATCCCTGGTGAGCAGAAAGCTGCCTGTGACTCAAGGTCCCACCCAAGGGAGACTTTGCCTCTTTGAGCTTGTACCTTTTAAGGTCACTTCAGTCTTTTCTATTCCAGCCAACAGAAAGGAACTGTTAGGAATGTGTCCTAGCAGTTCATGCAGCTGTGCCCTTTTATAGAATGTAGAACGCAATCACAGTGACAGATAGGGAGGCAGAGAGAATCCCCCTATCAACCAGGAAAGAGGGAATACCTCGGATGCTGATGAGCACCATCACGCGGGAAACTGTTTTGAGACCAGACAGTGACCCCAGAGAGAACGAATTTGGAGGGTAACATGATACGTGTCTGTAGATGGACCGGGGCTGTCACAGGAGTTTGTCCTGATTTATTAGGAATTTCAGCTCTCTTTGAGGATTTCTACATAGGTTCTCAAGCCTCCGTTGGCGGAGTTGAAAGCGTGGTGTGAGGGCCAGCAAGACAGCAGAGTGGGTAAAGGAGCCTGCAGCCAAGTCTGACGACGTGAGTTTGATCTCCCAGACCTACATGGGAGAGAACTAACTCTCAAAAGTTTTTCCCTGACCCCCAAATGTGTGTCATGGTAGGGAAGTACATGAGCGTGCATGCACGCACGCACGCACGCACGCACGCACACACAGACACAGACAGACACACACACACACACACACACAACAAAGAAAATGTAATTAACGTTTGTTTTAAAGCGTGACATGAAGAACAGCTGAAGAGACTTGTTTGAGGCTGAAGGCACAAAGGGGGGTGTAAGCTGCAGGAGAAACAGTGACAATTTGGTATTGCTGTGCCAGGAAGCAGGGCCTTTGGGTGGAGGGTGAGGGGAATGATTCTTCGGGGTTTCCGAAGGCAGAAACATGGACCAGGCACTCATAGACAGATTTGTGGTGTAAGACAAGGAATAATTGTATAACACGATGTCTGGGTAGTAGCCAGGTAGCCCTTGAGTGGGTCCCTGATAGAGTCCTCTGCTTGTGATAAGACTAGAGAAAAAGGGGACACATGTTTGTGCATGTGCTCATGCACACGTGCTCTCTCTCATGTGCTCACGCGCGCGCGCGCACACACACACATTGAGGTATTGTGCCAACACTTGGCATCTTTATCTCATCTCTTAGCTATTACGTCTTTGAAGCTCTTGCCCATCCTGGTCCTCTTAGTTAACATAGATCTTTAGACTTCTCTTTGTATCACCATTTCTAAGTTTCCACATTACTAACCCAGATTCCTGGCATGAATGTGTCTGGTTGCCTCTGCATCAGGTACCATCACTAATTTAGTGATATGAGGTCAGGTTTAGGATTACTGGTGTGAGAGCTCACTGGTCTAAGACATTCTTCTGAGCAGGGCATGAGGACAGAGCAGGAACCAAGAGCAGCACATCCAGTCTCTCATCTAATGTGAGATTGGTCTAGTCTAACAAAGAGCCCACTCTGTAAGTACAGCTAATATGCAAATTTTACTTCCAGATTGTGATGCATGTCTCTCCTGATGGTAAGATTGTAGACCCTTTACGTGAAAAGCTGAACAGAATTTCCAACAAAGTATGATTCAGTAGCACCAAATAGATACATAGCCAATGCTTGATGGGTCTGAGTAGGAAATCGAGCATGAATCTTTATGAAGCCCGTGTGTGTGTGTGTGTGTGTGTGTGTGTGTGTGTGTGTGTGTGTGTGTGTGTTCCAGTATCTGGGACAAAGTGTCAGCAATATGAAAAAGAAAATCATGTAGGTGAGCTTCCCAGTCCTTCCTTGTGAATTTTTTTTCTATTTACTTAGGATTAACAGTAATAGGCCCCAGGTATTTCTCAAATAGCCTTGTTAGAAAGGGAAGGGCAATAAGCCCAGTGAGATCCTTGTTCTTATAAACATCAAAAGGGCTTGCAGAGAGAAACCTGGCTCCTAACTCACAGGCGCAAGAGAGATCCAGGAGAATAAGTATGCTTGAAGACACAAACCTTCTGGGAACTAACGCATGTGTATGTCTAATTTATTTAGAGAGAAACATAACTTTAAGCCTGGGGTTATAAAATTCAAATCTGTACTTTCTGAGGACTAACTTTCATCTGATTTATATCATTCACTATGCCTTTAGAAAGTTATGCATTAAATGGCCTTGGGGTATAAAACACTTGAAATTTATAATTTTATCAAAATAATAAAAAAAATTATAGACTTGATTTATTCATCGAGACAGGGTCTCACTGTATAGCCTTTAGCTATGTAGACCAGGCTGGCCTCCAGCTCACAGAGATTCACCTGCCTCTGCTGGAAATAAAGGCCTGTGGCACCACTCCAGCAATTTCTACACTTGAGAGCTCAACTTCCTACTCGACCCTTCACAACAGCATGTTTTCTAAACATGGACCTCCTACAAAAAACAAAAAAAACAAAAAAAAAAAAACCCTACGTTGCAGTTCACGGGAAAAGATGCCTTAACCTCTCCTCCAATGAAGAGCCTCAACTGAGTGTCTATATTCACTGTGCATTCCAAGCAGATGTAACTACTGTGGCCCTCAGAAGAGGCTTGCACAAGATAGACCACCACAGGCCCATGAATCTAATTAGCACTGCTTGAGGAGACTGGTTAAAAAAAAAAAAAAAAAAGAATTAAAAACAAAAAAACAAACCCCAAAACAGCCTTCCTGGGAGTGGAGCATTTGTTTTGAGCATTTTAAATTCAGGGTGCTTCTAGAAAAATTAGGGTGACTTTATTTAGGTTCCCTTAAGCTGAAAGCAAGCTTTTCTTTCCAGAATTTTCCTCCTTCCAGTACAGACAACAACGTGGCCTACGCGGCTTCTAAGCAGTCGCAGATGCGAACTGGTTTTTTTTTTTTTTTTTTTTTTTTTTTGGTGTGTAAGTTGCAACTGCAGTTCGGTCTTTGTGACCGTTTCAACCTGTGGCCCAAGATAACCACTGATTGATGGCTTGTGTTGAGTCCCTTCCTTCTTTTTTGGCCCAGTTACCCTGGCCTGGCTTGAGGCGGTAGCTTTGGCTGTGAGGGTACTGTGAGGGCTGGCCTGTTGGCTGTGTGCAGCCCTGTGGTGGGTATCATGGGGCTTGGGGGGGCTGCTTCCAATTTCCAGAGCCTTGGTGGGGGCTCTGGCGATGCTTCAGGTCTCCCGCGGCAGGGAGCATCCTTCCTCCTGGCCGCCTTTTCTCCTTGCTTTGTCATCCTGCGCTCTGGCCAGCTGCATCGGGCCAGCCAATCAGACGCGAGCGTTCGCCGCAGGCCCTGGCCAATCGGCGGCCCGCGTTTGCTGGAAACGCGAAACCCTTAGGGGAGAAGCAGTAACAAAAGCCTTTCACTGCAGACAAATGTTAAGTGTCTGTGCAGACTTTTCCTGTTTTTAATTTTATTACTGCAAGAATGGAGGGTTTGTTGTTTTCTTTCATGTTTCCTTTCAAGCAATTTTAATTATACATTTGTGCTACATCAGGGACTCTGGAACGCAGTGATTTCAGCCTATTGCCTCTGAAGCTAAAATGCAGTAACCTTCTGGCAATACAGATACATTCCTGCACTGTAAATATAGCTGACATGCTAAAGAATTTTAAGCAGCTGCAGAGGTCTCTGACACCACACACGGTGCCCCAGAGAGCAGATGATGAGAAAGCCAGCCCAGTTTGCCCCTCTCCTCCACGCCCCACCCCTCTTTCCTGAAGGGATGTGCTCATAAAGAAGCCTTTCCGATTGTTCTGTCTTGTGCAATTTTTGACCGAATGCCTAATTACTATTGATTCTCATCACAATGGGATTTTTTCATGCTCGATGGTTAAAAACTCCCCTCACCCCTCACGGGGGGGGGGAGGGGGAGTCAAAGGAATCAAGCATGATTTTAGGCAATGCTTGCAGTTCCTTTTAGCTTTTCTTCCCCTGAGCTAGACTACTGCTACAATAGGAGGCGGAATTTATAGTGAGTAAATTCAGCTGTCGCGTAACTACTAGCAGCCCCCGACCATATGGGAAACAATTTCAAAATCTCCTTCTGAGACTTTTGAAAGAAAAGCCTCCTTTACCCAGTACTTCGGTCCCAGCAGTTCAGATATTTTACCCACTGTAGAAGGGCTCCCCAGGAAAAAGAGTCTCGCTTTGTGAGCTTCTCAAGATGGTCGCTAGTGTAAGTGAGCAAGTCAGCCAGCAAAGACTTGGAGGAATGGTCTCTGAGGGCGGAAGGGTAGGCACTTAAAGGAGCAAAGGCTCACTTAAATGTTTCATTTATTTACCTTACTCTTGTGTATGTCCCAGAGTCCAGCTTCTTTACCATACGCTTTGAGGATGTGATTTTTTTTTCTTTCTTTTTTAAAGTGGCACTTGTCCTCCAGAGAAACAAGCAGGGTGTTACATGTTGTTCCTCGGTGATATTTAGCATACTAAGCACACTTAAGTTTAGTAATTCATAGACGCAGTGCTGAATTAAAGTGTCTGCAGGGTGGCGGCGGCGAGGAGAAGCAGGCTGGTTGGACGGAAACACGTGTGTTGGTTTTGAGTGTTCTCTTCTAATCCTCTGTAGCAAATGCTTACCAAAGTTGACTGACGATAACCCCAAGAGCAAATGTGTTGTGCACACTTATTTTCTTAAGAGAGCTATTTTAAGAGCCTCGGAGACGAGACAGAGCAGTGAAACAGAGCCCTTTCTGAGGCTGATGGCCGTCTCACGCAGTTAATGTGGGGAGGGTCAAAAAGAAGAAATCACAGCCGCCCCCAAGGCCCTGCCTTTTCCGCCGTGCCTATTTTTACATATCTGCAAATGATTTTTTTCTTTTCTTAATAAAAAAAAAAAGTTACCGTTGTTTTATAGTGTTGAATTGGAAACCAGATTCCTTTCAGTCATCCTCTGGCTTAAGCACTGGTAACTCGGGCTTGGTTTACGTTGGCAGCCTGCCAAACGAAAGCAATTATGTGTAATAATAGAAAAATTAAGAGGTGAATGTTACTGTTTTACAGCAGGACATGGCAAAAACCACTTCCTTCTGTCAGCAATATCTTGATCACACCCTCACACACTCTCACCCTTTTGCACCATGTTCGTGAATGCGCGCATGCGCGCGAACACACACACACACACACACACACACACACACACACACACACAATTTCCTGTGGGTTTTAACTTGAGGTCACCGAAACCAGAAAGGGGAAGGATGCAAACCACAGCTTTTGAAAGCCATATGAGAATAGAACTTTGCTGGTAAAAATAATAACAACAAATGAAGTGGAAATAAAGTAATAGGTGTTCAATGTGCTCCCCTGTAACCCCACCACTCTCCCCTACAGGTGTCCTAGTGGTCAATGTCACGTGGAGGAACAAAACGTATGTGGGGACCCTACTAGACTGCACGAAGCACGACTGGGCCCCTCCTAGGTGGGTGCCTCCTCTTTTTTGCTCCTTCCTCTCCCTCCCCCTTAGCGTGTCTGCAAAGAAACTATAGGAAGAAATGAAGAATATAGAAAACTCTTCCTGTAATTAAAACCAGGCAAAGGAGAAATCAGATGAGGCTTTCTTTCCTATCTGAGCTCTGGTCCTCTCACTCACTCCCTTCTCTCTTTTGTTTTCTTCTTCTCTTTTTCAAAATGGGGATTTGAACTGATTGAAAGCCCGCTCTTAGATTCTCTATGGGTGAATATTATCCATTTGGTAGCCTGGTCTCCAGCCAATGCACCAGTGCAAAAAAATAGAATGTCCTTCCCTTGGCTGTACCCCACCCTCAAGCTGCCAAGGTGGCGGCTGCTCTGTGCTACCTGAGGTCCCCGGGATCTCGCCTGGCTCCTTTGGAGATGCTCATTATGACACCCATTGCTTGCTTCCCTAGGTTTTGTGAATCCCCGACGAGTGACCTGGAGATGCGAGGGGGCCGGGGCAGAGGGAAGAGAGCGAGGTCTGCCGCCGCCGCCCCCGGCTCCGAGGTCAGCTTCACAGAGTCCAGAGGGCTGCAGAGCAAGAACAGAGGGGGGGCCAATGGGAAAGGGAGGCGCGGCAGCCTCAACGCCAGTGGACGGAGGACACCCCCAAACTGCGCTGCAGAAGACGTCAAAGCCAGCCCTTGCGCTACCAACAAAAGAAAGAACAAGCCCCCGATGGAGCTGGATCTGAACTCCAGCTCCGAGGACAGTAAACCCGGGAAACGGGTCCGCACCAATTCCAGAAGCACCCCTACCACCCCTCAAGGGAAACCAGAGACTACATTTTTGGACCAAGGCTGCTCCTCTCCGGTGTTAATCGATTGCCCCCACCCAAACTGCAACAAGAAGTACAAGCACATAAACGGCCTGAGGTACCACCAGGCACATGCACACTTAGACCCAGAAAACAAGCTCGAGTTCGAGCCCGACAGCGAGGACAAGATCTCGGACTGCGAGGAAGCCTTGAGTAACGTGGCCCTCGAATGCGGTGAGCCAGGCCCAGGTGTGTCAGCGTATGACCAGGTGAAGGCGCCTGCATCCCCCGGGGCTGGGAACCCCCCTGGGACACCCAAGGGCAAGAGAGAGCTCATGAGCAACGGCCCCGGTTCCATGATGGGCTCGAAAACTGGGAAGAATGCTGGCAAAAAGAAGGGCCTTCACAATGAACTGAACAACCTGCCCGTCATCTCCAACATGACAGCCACCTTAGACAGTTGTTCGGCCGCGGACGGCAGTCTAGCCGCCGAGATGCCCAAGCTGGAAGCCGAAGGGCTGATTGACAAAAAAGGTTTGGGCGATAAAGAAAAGGGCAAAAAAGCCAACAATTGCAAACTGGACAAGAACCTCTCTAAACTGAAAAGTGCCCGGCCCATCGCCCCTGCCCCAGCCCCGACGCCCCCGCAGCTGATTGCCATCCCGACTGCAGCCTTCACGTCCACCACCACGGGGACCATCCCTGGACTGCCCTCCCTCACGACCACGGTGGTCCAGGCTACACCAAAGAGCCCTCCATTGAAACCTATTCAACCAAAGCCCACGATTATGGGGGAGCCCATCACCGTGAACCCCGCTCTGGTGTCACTCAAGGACAAAAAGAAAAAGGAGAAGCGGAAGCTAAAAGACAAAGACGGCAAAGAGGCTGGCGGTCCCAAAATGGATGCTAAACTGGGGAAGCTGGAGGACCCTAAGGTGGCCGGCAAGGATTTGTCCGGGCATTTTTTAAAGGACCATCTCAGTAAGAGTGAAGGGCTGGCAACGGATTGTCAGAGTCTCAGGAGAGCCGCATGGCCAGCATCAAAGCCGAGGCCGATAAGGTTTACACGTTCACGGACAATGCCCCCAGCCCTTCCATTGGGAGTGCCTCCCGGATGGAATGCAGCACCCTGGTGAACGGGCAGGCGCCCATGGTCCCCCTGCATGTGTTGACACAGAACGGGGCCGAGAGCTCAGCGGCCAAGACCAGCAGCCCGGCCTACTCGGACATATCGGATGCTGCCGATGATGGTGGTTCTGACAGCAGGTCAGAGGGCATGAGGTCAAAGGCCAGTTCCCCATCAGATATCATTTCTAATAAAGACGGTGTCGTGAAAGGGCATTCTTCAACTTCAGCACAGTCATCTCAGCTGAAAGAGTCCCATTCTCCCTATTACCATGGCTACGAGCCTTACTATTCCCCGAGTTACATGCACCCTGGACCCGTCGGTGCCCCCACGGCGGGGAATGGCGGGAGCGCGCAGGGCATGAAGATCAAGAAGGAGTCGGAGGAAGATGCAGAGAAGAAAGACAAGGCCGAGCAGTTAGATTCTAAGAAAGTGGACCTCAACTCTCCAGCCCTGCAGCCTCAACACCAGTCTGTCATCACGCAGAGACACCCCGCCCTGGCTCAGTCACTTTATTATGGCCAGTATGCCTACGGGCTCTATATGGACCAGAAATCGCTGATGGCCACCAGCCCTGCCTACAGACAGCAGTATGAGAAGTACTATGAGGACCAGAGGCTGGCTGAGCAGAAAATGGCCCAGAGTGGGAGAGGGGACTGTGAAAGAAAAGTTGAACTCCCCTTGAAAGAACTGGGCAAGGAAGACCCTAAACAGAAAAACATGCCATCGGCCACAATCTCAAAAGCTCCCTCTACTCCGGAGCCTAACAAAAACCATTCTAAACTAGGGCCATCAGTGCCTAATAAACCTGAGGAGACAGGTAAATCACAGCTTCTCTCCAGTCACCAGCAGCAGCTTCAGGCCGACAGCTTCAAAGCTAAGCAGATGGAAAACCACCAGCTTATTAAGGAGGCTGTAGAAATGAAGTCTGTCATGGACTCTATGAAGCAGACAGGTGTAGACCCAACCTCGAGATTTAAACAAGTAAGATTGTGGAGTGTGGTCCCACCAGCCAGGGAGCAGTCTGAGCTGTGCACATGTCTTGGGCTTGATCTTGCTAGACATCTTACATTGGGAGGAAACCATCATCACGGGCTTTTCCTCTGCTCTTGAAAAATATCCTCAAAGATCCCTGGGAGTTCCTGCACAACTCTAAAATGTCCATTCCCCACTGTTTACCTGTCTTAGTGCGTGAAGGAACTCTGGGCTTGTGCCCTGCGTGGGTTTCCTAAGTCGGTAACTCCGATGAGGATTCTTGATTTCTTCATGAGCTCAAGGTGAAGGTATTTCACTAAAGGGCCTCTGAAATCTCTGGAACTCTGAGGTTTCATATCCTTCCTCTAAAGCACTCATTCTTTTTATATACCACATTTCTGTCAGCGTCTTCTAAGATTTTTTAAACCAGGGTCCCTGAGTTCCCACTTCCCACTCATCATTGAACGAAGTTTGTGCCGAAGGTATCTCTCGTAAAGGGTCTCAGATACCGAGATTTCTGTTTTCTGTTCTCTTTAGAACCCAAAGTAGAACTCTTTGGGCTGTGGGTTTTCAAGGGGTCTGGGGCTGCAGGTGATAGGCCTCAGCAGTTCCTCCAGCCAGCCTAAGAACACGTGACGTGCGGTCACCATTGAAACCGTAGATGTGCAGTGCTGTCCCCGTGACTCAATGCTACCCTGTGAGCATTCATTCTGGTATTCCCCAGCACCAGCACCCCAACTTAACTCCCTGTGCTTGCCCCCTAGTGAGTCAGAACAAGAGCTCTTACTGCTATGTACCTCTCCGGCCAAAGTTGGGACTGAGGACCAATTTCAAAGTCTCATTCAAGACTTGAACCCCGAGGGGGTTTACACCATGAGTGTGCAGAGTCATCAAGGCCCTTTGGATCTTTGGTTCCATGCTCCCCGCGCCCCCCCCCCAGCTCTAAATCAGGCTCTTGTTTCCCAGGGTTGCAGTAGAACAAGACAACTTGGGAGGACTTATCATTGGGTTTGTCTTCTAATAAATAAATCATAATACGTGCCATTAATTTGATATTTTTTGGCTTTAAGATGTTAGCATATTAATGAGAAGCCAGCCAGCATAGCAAGCTTCAGCTGTAGTCAATGAAGAAAATGTGTTAGGGTACCACGTGTCTTTTATTTTTCCTTCTGATATCAATAACTGTAGTAATTTCTTAAATTTTCTATTATTAGCTTGAGATAGAGTTTTTGTAATCCCCTTTTGCTGTGTGAGACAATAAAAGGAAAGTGAAGATTGAATTAAATATGTCTGGTATTTAGGGTCTGATACTATTTAAGGTCCCAGCTCTTTAACCCAGCTGCCATGTGACCTTGGTGTTGGCTGAACTTTAAAAACATTTGGTTTAGCCTGTGGTACCAGGATTGATGATGAAGCCTACCTCGGGCATTATCACTTTATCAGAGTAGGGGGAGCAGCCCGTGTTAACCCAGTAAGGAATCATAGTCAGTAGTGCTGTAAATGAACGGGTTTGCTTTGTAAGCAACGGGATTTTAAGACCGATCTTTATTTTAAAACCAGGATCCAGATTCAAGGACATGGCATCATTATGTATACCAGCCCAAGTATCTAGATCAACAAAAGCCAGAAGAACTTGACAGAGAAAAGAAATTAAAAGAGGACAGTCCAAGAAAGACGCCTAACAAAGAGAGTGGTGTGGCCAGCCTTCCTGTGTCCTTAACAAACATCAAAGAGGAGCCCAAAGAGGCCAAGCGCCCTGATTCTCAGTCAGTGGAGGAGAGCAAGCTGAAGAATGATGATCGAAAGACTCCGGTGAACTGGAAGGACTCTCGGGGGACAAGAGTGGCTGTGTCCTCACCCATGAGTCAGCATCAATCGTACATACAGTACTTGCATGCTTATCCTTACCCACAGATGTATGACCCCAGCCACCCTGCATACCGGGCTGTCTCTCCTGTCTTAATGCACAGTTACCCTGGTACGTGTCATGGGTTCTAACTACATTGGAGGGAAGAGGCTGTGTGCAAATGATAGCTATTAACAACTGAAGATAAATTAGAAGCTTCGGGAATGACATTTGTTTTGCTTGTTTTTAATGCTACTTAAAGTCCCAAAGACGAAACTGATTTAATGTGAGATTTTTATATTTTGTAATGAAATGTCAAGAGTCCTCAGGCTCTAGCTTCCATAGTTCCTGATGGCTTACTGTAGACGTTTAGACTGACAGATACTTTATTGCCTGTGGAAATATTCTAAGCACTTACTGTCATAATCATTATAGTTACTGTTTCTTTCACTTAAGCGGACACATAAATGGATGAAGTAGCTGTAAGCTCAATGCTGTTTATATCCTCCGTTCATCAGGATGAATTAACCAGAGAAGAAGATCAGGGCACCTAGACACAGATAAACAATGATGTAGCCCGTTCTTAATGTAACCCCTTATTTTAAGATGTCTGACTCGTACCCAAAACTCACGTAATCCAGCTGATTTTTGTTTTTAAGATGTAGCCTGTAACACGATGTGACATTTCTTGTTTATCTGCAGGGGCCTATCTCTCTCCAGGATTTCATTATCCTGTTTATGGGAAGATGTCTGGGAGAGAAGAGGCAGAGAAAGTCAATACCAGCCCCAGCATCAACACAAAAACAGCCAGTGAAGCCAAAGCCCTGGACCTGCTCCAACATCATGCCAACCAATACCGCAGCAAGTCCCCTGCTGTAAGCCTCCTTTTGTTGGTAGTTAAAAGGCCATGTTTGGGGGGGACAGGGGGACAAGCAACAGAACAGTCTTGAAAGAGCAATGGTTTAGGAACCCAGCTGGGATTTCAGGATGCTCTTCTATTCCGATACACAAAGAATGGAATGTGGAAATATAAGATGTGGTCACGCAGGAGGGAAAAATGTCATTGAAGCCTTTGTGAGAGTGGGGAGCCTTTCTGTCGCGAAAGGATGGTGCTCTTTGCTTACCCGGGAGAAGGTGTGCAGGGGGACATTTAAATTTATAGTGACTTCTTGTGTTAAATGTTAGTTGTTAAGACATTAGGAAAGGAAGTACCATTTTACACCATCCTTGTTAACCAAGTGGTTCAGAAGCCACTAACTGTTGACCTATTAGACAAATTGAGCTTTTGCAAAATGTTTTCTTAAGGATGAGGGTTTGCAGCCCAGTGGGAGAGCACTTACCTATCATGTGCCAGGTGACATCCCTCGCCTGAAAAACAAACAACAACAGAGATACAAAGTAAAAACAACAAATGAATGTTTTCCTCAGAAACAACTTTCCAAAAAGTCCACAGTTTTCTTGTAAGACTTAAAAGACTTGCTTCCTGTTAAGACAGTAGCAAATGTAGCATCTAATTACATGACAGTGGTTGATGGGACAATCTAAACAGTCTGTCTAGCTCCTCATGTGTGTAAGTATGTACATAAATAAAGGTGACCAGACAGACGTCACCCCTGTCCCCCGGGCTAGCCTAACCTCAGTAGACCTGAAGTTTCAGATCCTTCTGTCGACCTGGGTATTCACATGGTCCGTACTCCTAGTCAGAATTCTGCTCATGTGGAGTAATGCTGAGGGTCCGTGGCACACAATGACGATTAGTTTTCTTCAGACATTGATTTGAGTCTTGTGCAAGCCTGAGTCACTTGGCTGGGGAACAAGGCTGGCATCTGCTGCCTATCGGCCTTGATGCAGTCTCCTGTCCTTGTCATTCCACAGAAGGAATACAAAAACTGTCTTTGTGAAAGAGGCTCTCCCAGCAAAATGACGACTGCTGGTCCTAAAGACTGTGCATAAAGAGACCAGAGAGAAGCGATGGTTCCTAGTTAGGAAAGCCAAGGGGTGTGGAATGGTTAAAATAGTGTTTGCAATTTGAACACAGCCACTACACAGAAACTAAAAAAGGTGATCCATGCATGAACCTTTTTTTGTAATTCCTCCTTTCAGTACCTACACAGACTTTGTTCCAGTGAGAGGGCCTAGAGCAGGATCTAAAGGAGAGCTAGGGTCTAAAGGGAGAAATGTGTCAGAGACACAGTCCTTAGCCTGCGCTCATGTGGAAGAGCTGACATTTCTGATGCCTTCTCAGAAATGAAGAATCTGGAATGTGGGCAGGACAGTGGTTTCCTGTTGAGTCTGCCTGCCTCAGAATGTGCAGGGGACTGGTTCTTGAGCCTCTCGGGAAGAACCAAATCTGGAGATACCCCATTCTCCTTTCTAAAACAATAACACAGTATTTGGCTATAAACCTACATTCATCCTGTATTTTCAGTTATTTGCAGATTCCCTCCAAGTGTCTAATACAAGGAAAGTGCTACATAAGAGTTCTTACTACACCGTTTAGGGAATAATGCTGACTAAACAAATCTTAATATTTTTAGTTTGCCAGTTTCCTTCATTACATTTTTGATCTGGCAGCTAAATCACAGAAGTGGAACTCATGAATACAGTCAGAAAAGAGAAGTATAAAGTGATTAAATTTTGTGTGCTATGTGAACAAATAGTGTGTATTATTGTGTAAACTTGAATTTGGGTATGTTGTTTTTTTTTTTTTTTTTTTTTTTTTTTTTTTTTTTTTTTTTTGGTTTTTCGAGACAGGGTTTCTCTGTGTAGCTTTGCGCCTTTCCTGGAACTCACTTGGTAGACCAGGCTGGCCTTGAACTCACAGAGATCCGCCTGCCTCTGCCTCCTGAGTGCTGGGATTAAAGGCGTGCGCCACCACCGCCCGGCTTAGGTATGTATTTTTATAGGAACACAATGGACACTTTTTTTTTTTTTAGAGACAGGATTTCTCTGTGTAGCCCTAGCTGTCCTGGATCTCACTTTGTACACCAGGCTGGCCTCGAACTCACAGAGATCCACCTGCCTCTGCCTCCAGAGTTGTGGAACCAAAGGTGTGTGCCACCATGCCCAACTAAATTCCCCTCCAGAAAATATAAATAAAAATATAATTAGGAAACTTAACCTTTAAGAATAGTCTCAAAAACTCCTTTTAAAAAATTAATGTATAAAAATTGTTCCTGAAAGACACCAAGTGGATTCTAATGAGCAGTTTTGAGAAGTGAATCTTGAGGTCATTTTTAGGAATTATTTGCAGAAAACATTGGTGCCATTTAGCTTACTTTGGTCGGTTCTCTATTGCGAACTCGGTTCCATTAAAACAAATACGTATCCTTTGAAGCTGTCGTCCACTGGTACAGGGTTTTAAGTCTGTATCTACTCAATGGCCTGAATGAAGTATCGGGGCTGTAGGGGGAGAGGTGCTTTGGGGCTTCTGATAAGTCTCTATGTACAGGAATTAAAGGAGGGCGTTTGTCTTCTCAGCCCGTAGAAAAAGCTTCCACGGAGCGGGAACGAGAGGCAGAGCGGGACCGGGATCGGCACTCTCCCTTCGGCCAGCGGCACCTGCACACTCACCACCACACCCATGTTGGCATGGGCTACCCTCTCATCCCCGGTCAATATGACCCTTTCCAAGGTCAGCAGCTCATCACATTTGGATAACAGTTGCTATGACTTCCTGTCGCTAATTTAAAATGAAAATATTGAACTTTTGACTAGCACTAGCTGTGGGAACGCTTCCTAACACTTATTTCTTAGTATTCCTGAGAGACACACCTCAGGCTGTCTGTAGTCAATTGAGACTTGAAGTGACTACCACTTAATAATTGTCGCTGGGAGATGTTACCTCACCAACTGAGGGTGGCAAGCCAGTGTCTGGGGCATCAAATAAAACAATCAGAAAATCAGATAGCTACTTCAGGGACATGGTAGAGAAAATAGAGCCATGGTAGGTGGCTTTGGTAAAATCATTTATTCTGATATCTCCATTTCTTTTAAATTGCCCATTTTCCATACAAGCTACCAGGATGACCAGAACTAACATTTCATTGCCCAATGGAAGGGTGCTTCATGTCCTTTCACTGATGGAACTAAACCTAAGAGAGAGAGAGAGAGAGAGAGAGAGAGAGAGAGAGAGCACAGTCACGATATGTGAGGTGATCAAATCTTACCTGTCCGATCTCTGTCACCTCATAAGGTGTCATAGCTGTCTCTATTTTGTCACAGTTCTGAAAGTTGTAGCTGGAGAACCTGGTGAGTGAGGCCTTTCTTAGTAGTGTGAGGGAGGGGCTTCCTACTCTTTCTTTACAGGGCATGCAGGGAAGCAAGACTCCTGAAATTTGTTTCTATAAGAACATTTAAGCCATCAGATCAGTATGTGGCCCTTAGGACCCCAGTTTAATTACTTCCGTGTAAATCTTGAGTCCAGATGCAATCAAACTGGGAATCTGGGCCTCAACATGGGATCTTTGCAGGGTAGGGGCAATTCAGTGATAGCAAAGGCCAAAGACTTAGCAAGATGACGTTGGAAAACAGTTCCAAATGCAGGGAGTGTAAAGGAATTGGGCTTCGGTATTCATTTGTTACTTGGGGTTAAAAGAAAGTGCATAGATAGATGATATGATAGATAGACTGACAGACTGGCAGACAGATAGATCGATCTCCAAAATCGCCAAGTGTAAGGAGAACACGGAAGGGAAATGAATTCTGTAACACAACACAGATGTAGAGCAGTACATGTGAGCAGAGCAAGTATCTCATCATTTTTGTATGTTGTTGTAATGTCTGAAATTGTCCTTGGAAAAAGAAACCAGATCCAAATAAAAAACCATGGAAGGAGAGAAAAATCTTCCTGTTTGCTTTGTTTACCTCAGGATTTTTTTCTTTCTTTCTTTTCTTTTTTTTTTTTGGATAGCATCAGTCCAGGAAGGTCTGAGGCTAGCCTTGAACTTTGCCTTGGGAATTACCAGCATGCACTACCATGCCTATTTCCCCGGGGAGCATTTTCTGTGGAATTCAGATGCTTCTTTATTGGCAGCTGTTCAGATCTCTGCTTCCTTTGTCATATAGATTAGGACTATTTTTTCTTAAGTTGCTTTAGACTCAGGAAAGGGCAGGTCTTTGGGAATTTGTTTGATTCGTCCCATGTACTTTATGGGATGCATCACGTTTAAGTGACTGGGGAAAATGTAATAGTGACAGTAGTCATTGTGAAAGTTTTCTAAGCAAACTAGCATGTTGCTTCTGTAGCCCACTGGCTTCTGCTTCCTGTTGTTAGTTACCACCTGTTATTTGTCTTGAGTTTCCTATTCGAGAATACAGGCAAACACTTAGCGCCTCGCAGAGCCGGTGGGATGGAAGGCTACATCCTCTGAAAAGCATTTCACGTGAACGTTTAGGAAAGCACAAATCACTGCTACTGGTTCTGTGCTCTTTACAACATGGAAACCCCGTGTTTTCTTCCCACTAGGCTTGACCTCTGCCGCCCTCGTTGCCTCTCAGCAGGTGGCTGCCCAGGCATCTGCATCAGGAATGTTTCCTGCACAGAGAAGGTAAAATATTCTCAACACCTGAATTAGTGCTAATGCTTGCAAGGCAGAGGAGACAGGCTTCGAAAATGAAAAACTGGATGCCTTGTGTTGGTTTTATTGTAATGAATGAACATATTATGGCAGTATGCTTCACGTGGGACTTAGATTCCATGAGCCTCATTCTATATAGGTGGTGTACATCAGTAAGGGAATTACTATGATTATTTTTTTAATCTTAAGGTGAGAGTGACATCCTTAGGTTCTAAGGAAAGGTTATCCCTACAGTTTTGTTAACAGTATTCACAGGGCTAGTGTAGCTCATTGGGTTAGTACTTGACTAGCATGCCCAAAGTCCTAGGTTCTAGCCTCAGCATTATACAATAAAATACCAAGACCAAATCCCTTCATTTTATTGTACTTAAAAATAAAGTTGCAAATGGAGAAATGAGTTATTATAATGCTGAAGGTGACATTTGTTCCCTGGTGTTTTCAGCATTATAAGTTACTCTTCAAGCTCTCCTAAGATGGACAAATAAATTTAAAAGAAGATTATCAATATAAAATGAATGCTCTCTCAAAATGTAGCTCATTACTTTGTATTTCTTCGTTTCCCTGGGAGTTCCACAAATAAAATAGAACTAACTATAAAGGAAGTCTTTCAGTCTCACTGTCTTTAGATTTTCCTGTCAAATGTTGACAGAACTTGATGCTAAGGTGTGCTCTTCTTTTGCAGAGAATAACGGAATCGGAAGTGTCCGGTGGCATGTGACTGGATCACATGGGGAAGCGCTTTATATAGACATCAGTTCCATGGTGTTAATTTGAAATGCCTTAATGGCAGGCAAAAACCAGTCATTTCATTTTGTAAATTACAGATTTTATCACAGAGTAACAAATGTTGCTGTAATTAAACTTCTGTTTTATATATATATATATACGTATACATATCTGTATATATACATATATATATATATACATATATATATATTCTTTACTTTTTTGTAACAGTAACCAGGCTCGCACACACAGGGTCTGCTGCCAAGTTGCAAACCACTCAGTAAAGGAACTACAAAAATGTATTTGTCATGTTGAAAGTGTTAGCCACAATAGGCTGCTTACATTCTTTTCCTTTTAAATTGTAAATAAATAATGTTCTGTATCAGTGTGCCTGAACCTTGCATCTCCTTCATCTCTCCTCCCACAAAGTCCCTCAGAAAGGCTGACTGTGATGATGACACTTGGTACAATTTAGATGTCTGATTGGTGGCTCCCGTTCGAGACGCATCACTGTAAAATGTTCCCGTAGTCACCGTTTGTACTTGTTTATTGTGGAAATAAATACTTTTGGAAGGCATGGGGTTGCCAGAACCACAAAAACTGTGTTGTATATATAATGTAAAAATTAAGATGGGGAAATAGTGAGCATCTGTGAATAATGAGGTGTCACTTTTTGATAATCTTGAATGGCAGATAACCCAATAGCCTGCATACCAGAGACATCTGTGATCGCTCTATTACTTGAAAAGCCCTGCAGTCTTTTTTTTTTTCTTTTCTTTTCTTTAATGTTTACAATTATCCAGTTTTAGAAGAGAAGGACTTTAACGCCATTGCCTGGTTACTTGTTTTATGCTGTAATCTAGTTTATTTTATGTAAAATGTATATTGAATGCTTTCCTTTTTTATACCTGCCTTAAATAATTTGGCAATCAGAATTAAAAAGGTTTTGTTTTGTTTTTTTTTAAAATAATGGTTTCTTGTGTGTCTGATGTTACTTCTCGTTGGTGGGAGTGAGTCTACCTTCCAGAGAAGCAGCTCTTTATACTATGAATATGTAAGACAACAGACACCAAATCTTCATACATGGTACACAGGCGACAATACACAGACATGAACTCGTCATAATGACACACAAGTATAACAATCCAACACCATGTTTAATTCTATGAATATGTTCATACTTGCAGGACGTTAGTCTAGACATGGACACATAGCACCCCAAATTGGTAGACACCGGTGGAATAGTATGCTAAACATGTAAATCTTTTTTTGTTTTTGTTTTTGTGTTTGTTTGTTTTTGTTTTCTCTGTTTTTGTTTTTTGAGACAAGAGTTTCTCTGTATAGCCTTGGCTGTCCTGAAAGTCGCTCTGTAGACCAGGCTGGCTTTGAACTTACAGAGACCCATCTGCCTGCCCCTGCCTTCCGAGTACTGACTGGGATTAAAGGTGTGTCCTGTACCGCCATGCCCAGCCTAAACATGTAAGTCTCATGACATGTGGACAGTACAATATATAAAAAGTCAACCAGTTGTCACTGGAGTCACATCCGAAATATTTCATATCAAATTTTTACCTTCCCTCCTCACCTCTTCTGTTGAACTACCTACACCATCTGAAGCTGGGATAGATTGCAATGAACAAAGCAGACAAGTCCTCTACCCCTAGAGCTTGCATTTCCTAGTAAACAGCGCAAACATACAATAAAATATATGTACATAATAGGTTGTCTGATAAATACTATGAAAGGTGAAGGATGCTGTGTATGTGTGGGAGTTTGTAAGGCTGATTATAGTCTGGGAGGATGTCACAAGACTGAGAAGGCGGTTCATGTAAACTTGTGGGGAAGAGGCACTGGGTGAGATGGAAAAGCCAGTGCAGAAGTTGGCCATTGGGAATTTCCTTTGTCTTTGGACTGGTTTTGGTTTTGTTTGTTTTTTTTCCGGTGCTGGGGCTCAAACCCAGGACACCATGCACACCAGGCGGGTACTCTGTCACTGAGCTACAGACCCCAGCCCTTGAGCTTGGCTTGGCTCGTTGCCATCCCCAGTTTCTATGACTTTCCTCTAATCACCGATACCAGTTCCACCGACTGGTTCACTCAGACGTGCTCGAATGGACAGAACCCGCCTGGGTCTATTTATTTAGCTTGACTATTGCTCACAAATGGATTTTTGCCACTACAGAGCAAGCGTTTTTCACACATAGATTTTTGTCACCGCTTTGGCAAAGCTACCAGGTGTATCATTCCCAGGTCTACTCCGTGTCAAGAAAGAGATCATTCACTTAATTTTCAGATTATTTTTCTTTGGACTCTCACACGGTTTTTTGTCGCGTCTTCAAGCCACCAGATCTTTTTTATTCCTTGAAGACTTGGTGCTGGCTTCTGTAGTTGAAAGCACGGATGTCTCCTCTGTTCAGACAGTTGCTTTCTAGTCTGTCTGTTGGTGGCTTTCCTGTGACGCCAGTTCCTGACCAGCCTTGTAACTGCCAAAACGCTAGAACAAAACGCAGCTCGGCTTTCATCCTCCCCAGCTAAAGCAGCATATTCCTGTTGAGGGCTGGGGGATACTTCGTATTCCTGAAGAGTTCCAAGGTTCAGTGCTTTGCATTTTTCAAATGCTGTGCATGAAGCCAGCCTTCTCTTTCAGTTGTGAAAGCCTGCCTGTACATTTATCAGGCTTCTGATCACTCCTATCTAGGTGGCTGAATAGATTACAAATAGGTGCATTAGACCACGCTTAAGTCTACTTTTGCAGTGAATGGCCATGCTGATAAATATGGAGAGATACTTGACCAAAAGCACAAGGCCATCTAAATAGCCTTCCTCTGCCCTGAGCTTTTACTGGAATGTTATTCATGACCAGTTTACAGTGAGCACAAAATGAAATTTTGTGTGTCCCTCCTTATGGTTACCATTGGTGTCTTTACTCAAGTCATGAATTGCCAATGGCCAGAGCTCCTTGACATTGTGTGTGCCATTTCTCTGGTTGAGTCTATATTCAGCACCGAATGGTAAATTAAAGATTCCCCAAAGACAAGCATACTTGGCTCCATTATATTACTATGATGAATCTGCCATTAATACGCTTCTAATTGTTTTACTTTTATAGACATAAAATCAGTCCCCTTAGTGACTAATAATAGGGTTTATTGATTTTACTAAACATTATTCATTCCAGGCCTGCTCATATCAGCTTGTCCTGAACATATGCAAAAAGCCCACAGTGCTGGCAGAGTGCAAATTAACTTCAGGGAGACCGGCGAGTGAAGAGCTGTTTACAGCTGCGGTCCCATTGAATGCTGAATATTAAAAACAAGGCAAATGGGCTCTATATAGAGCCATTTATTTCTAGGTTAGATTTTCAGATGGCTTTTTCATGGAAAGTTGCCATTGATGTTCAGCCCAGGTCATTAACACATGCAGAGTGAAAAGGCTGGCCTTTTCCATTCACACTGGCTCTGACCCTGACTTACCGTGGTTGCAGCCCAAAGGCTCCCTGAATGACCTGAATGAATAGAGCTGATTGAGACAGGATGAAACAGCCGTTTAATGATAATTGCTGGTCAGTCCAGTCCCTCTCCGACTCTGAAAAAGGAACAGGACAGGCAGAGCCATTTATGATTGTTTGGGCCACTAACCACAGTCATTTTATTCCTCCTTCCTGCAGCCCTCTGTGTCCTAAATGCTGTTTTCTCTCAGTTAACTTGGGGGAGAGAAAACGAAGTGAAGCCCCCCCCACACACCACCCGCAAGCTGACCCCTAGCCAGGCCTCCTCCGCCATGGGGCCTCTTTCAGCTCTGTAAACAAATCATATGCAAATCTGGGAATGGTTCTCAGCCTCAGCACTGCGGACGTTTCAGACCAGGTAGAGCTTTGTTTGGGAAACTGGCCTGGGTGCTCTGGGGTGTTCAACACCACCCAGGATGAGGCAGAAACAACCTTCCCAACATGCTCTCATCACTCACGGGCACAGGGGATTTCAAATTCCTGCCCAGACCCAGCTGCACAGGAGAGTTCCAAGTTCTTTGTCCTTTGTTACTTTAGAAAACAAGAAAACTGGGGGGTGGGGGGGGTGGGGGTCGGGGGGTGGTGTTCAGTGAGTAAAGTGTTTGGCCTCCCAACTGTGAGGACCTCCAGAGTCCACGCAAAGCTGGGAACTCAGTGACACTGACTTATAATCCTAGAATTCTTAACGGCAAGGTCAGAAGTAAAGAAAGGAGAAGCCACCGAAGCTCACAGGCCAGCCAGCCTCGTAGACCCAGCTGCTTCAAATAAGAGAAACCTCTCCAAGTCAGAGGCGTGGACCAATACCTGAGGTGGTTTTCTCGGCTCTTCACGTGAACTGTGGCACATGCACACCCACACTCAGACACAAGTACATACGGATGTACATGGCCCCAGAAATAAGAAAACTAACTATGGCTCCTGGTAATGCTGTAGAAACACAATGAAGGTTGTCCTTTCACTAGTGGATCAAGTTGGGTCAAGTCTATGGCTTGTTTTGCTCTTTTGAGAGTTTACTCTGTAGCCCAGACTGTAAAGGTTATGGGACAGGCTGTATTTTTAAGTGAATTGGACAGTTCAGAATTGTTTAAAGCACGTTACATTGTATTTATTTGTTTATAATGTGCAGACACACAGTACATGTGTGGAGATTTTATTTATTTATTGTTTGCAGACACACACACACACACACACACACACACACACACACACACCCCACAGTACATGTGGAGATCAGAGGACAACTTGCACGGAAGTTGGTTTTCTCCTTTACCATGTGGGTCCCAGGGATTGAACTCAGGTTGTCAGGCTTGGTGGCAAGTATCTTTCCTCACTGAACCACCCTAAAGACCCTGGTCTAAACCGTCAGTACTGTTCTTACAGGTTGAAAATCAGCGCAATTTTAAAAACACACCTGAGGCTGAATTTAGTTTGCAACCCATCCATTTGCAATATTATTTTGTATTGGCTCTCCAATCTATTGTCTCCTAGCATGAAGGTTGATAAGGTGGGAAAAAATGGGCAATTCTTAAGTGATTTGCTGGATTTGAACTTGAATTTCCTTCCCATGGAGACATTCATTTCATCTACAAAAATAAGCTTTGGGAGATTTTCAGACACAGCCTACATTTTGGTGAGGCTCCCCTGCCTTAGATGCTAACTGAGAAAGGGGGAAGTTGAGGTCTTCCAGATGGTGCTGAGCACGAGACACGGATACCACCCATACCTATTTGGGTTCCAGGCCCAGGAGGAGGGTCCGCTCTGACTGTGGACTGAAGCCGGAACACTTTTCACACGGGATGGCATGTTGTAAGGGGGTGCGGAAGTCGTCGCCTGGGTTCACAGTAGACATGGCCAATCTGGGCAGCATTGTCTGTTCACATAAGGGTGAGGGAGTCCTTCAATGCAGTCCTGTGGACAGCCCCTGGGAACAGGCTGAACTTGACGTGCAACTTGGAGCCTGCTTACTGCCTCTGCAAGAGACTGTGCTCTGGAAGAACAGATGGCCTCGCCACCCTGTAGCTTTCAAGGACGCCCTCTCCAACCCTGCCACCACCGCTGCCCAGTAATTATTCTTCCAGTCAGAAAAGTGAAGGAATCAGAATCATGTCACAGTGCTGTGTGTGGAGGTCAGAGGGCAACTTTGGGGCGTCAGTTTTCTCCTTCCACCATGGGTCTCTGGGATCAGTTGTCTGTCTTGACAATAAATCCCTTACTGGCTGAGTCATCTTGCTGGCTCCGATCTACAAGCTCAAGTCCCCCTTACCATGTTACCTGACATGCCAATAGATTCCAGGGCTCAGACATTGATAGGCCATTGTTATGTCTACCACAATACCTGACGAGAATTTTCCTTTTGCTTAGCTAGGAGTGCAATAATCCTACCATGTGTTATAGAATAGAATGCCCTAACTGGTAGATAACATTATTATTTTATATATATAAAGTGTTTACCATGCAGTGGATACTGTTCTAAGCATTTCAGCTATAACTGTTTTTTAAACCTCATAAACATTTTAGATTATGAAATGTTTCCATTTTAGATTAAAGTAAAACACCCAAAGCACCTTAGCTTGCTTTATATTGCTGATGTAACACCACAAGCTAGGGTAGTTTCTAAACAAGATTAGTTGTCCTGTACTTATTGAGTCGGGGAAGTCCTCCTCAGCAGGAGTGGATCGTGTGAGAACCTTGCTGCTGCATTGTTACATGATGGAAAACATCCCCTGGTGAGAAAGAGGAAAGGGACCAGACTCATCCTTATATCATGAATCCATTCCTGAAGAAACCCATCCCTATGGCCGTTAACCGCATCCTCTAGGGCACAATCCACTGAAGGTCCACCTCTTAGCACTACTTTGTTAGGGATTCATCTTTCGGATACGTTCAAACCACAACACAAAGGTCATTTGCCCAGGTTCTTGTTATGTAACGGACAGAGCTCATAACATCTGCACTCTGCTGCTTCAGAAAACACACCTAGGGAATTAGGGGCAAACCCGCTTGCTTTCGCTCACGCTTTTCTTTCAGAGAGTCCAATGAAGGAAGCTCAGTTTGTTTCTCCAGTCATGAGACAATGTGGCAAAGTCTGTCAGAGGCAAGCCTTGACCCCTGTTCAACTCTAAACTCAGGCCCAGGCCTCCTCAGGAGCTTGGGGGCAGGGGAGTGCTCAAGGTATTGGGAGATTTGTGTCTCTCCTCCTCATCTTCCTGATGTGGGTACGCTGTGATGGGCACCTGACAACTGAAAGCCTACAATGCCAAGGCTGGGCTTAGGGCTCAGAGGCTGAGTGGGGAAAAGCTGGCAGGTTTGATTCTAGTAGACTGTCGCAGGGTCCAGCCCAGGGTCACTGATGTGTGTTGACAGAGACTCTCAACCTTGTGCCTAATTATTTCCAAATGATGTCATTCTTCTGGTCCCAGAGGACTTATGAGTAAGGTAGAAGAGGAGGATATTTAAACCACAGCTTTAAACTCATTTCCTGTAACTGGATCTCTCCTCCGGTACATTCTGTATGCACTGAGGGAAGCAAGCAATGTGAAACATTGATTTGTACAATGTAAATGTTTAAACTGGAATTTCCTAACCTTGAATTAGAACTGCTTTTATTAAGACAAAAGTCTCAAAGAAAAAATCAACAAAAACTGGCCTAAGGCATTTCTCCTCCTCTTTTCCCTTTTTCTTCTCTCTGTCTCCCTGTCCCTCTCTCTTTCCCTGTATGTCTGTAAGTGCATGGTTCTACTTGCATGTGACAGTTTATGTGTACATGTGTGCACATGCATGTGAGGCCCGAGGTGGACGTCCGGAATCTCCCACTTTACTTCTCCTCACATACTCTCTAAGATGGGTTCTCACAATCAACCTCCAAGCTCTGTCTGGATGACCAGTTTGTTCTGGGAATCTCCTGTCTCTGTCTCTGAAGGCTGGACTTGTAAGCAGGTCACCAGGCCCACCTGGCATTTCCGTGGGTCCTGGATATCTAAAGTCTTGTGTGACTGGCCCTTTAACAACTGAGTGATCTCTCTAACCACTTTCTTGATCAATGAAAAGTCCCCGTTTCAAATGAAATGTTCCGGAGCCACAATATGCTAATTGATTTCGTTTTTAAATTCTCCCTAATAATGGTGTCAGGGACTAGAGTTGTCCTGTCTCCATTCAGTCACTACAGACTGTCAGTCAGAAACCAAAGGTGGTCCCTTCTCCCACAACTCTCCACAGAGGGGATGACTGGGGTCATCCTTGTAACAAGGATGGTGTTCACCCATGATCATCATGGAGATGGAGCTTGAGTGTAGCCAAGTGGCTGGACAATGGGATGCTTGGGGCTGCCACGTATCGCCACACTCTAACAACCTGCCTTCTCTACCAAGAGAGCTCTTTTCTCCCCAAGTCAGAAGCTTGGTGAGCTCCAACATGTTCTTTATACAGTTAGCTCTACTCCTCTGAAAGACTCTGTTTGGTCTATGCTGAAAGCAGTTTGGGAGCACACTCCCCGAAGCATCAACATCCTGGGGGAGCATTCTGTCTTCCTATCTCTCTCTTCGGAATGAAGAAGAAACCTTTCCTGATCATTCCTTGACTCCAACAAGGTCACATGCTCATCCCCAAACCATTACTAATGAGAATGACTGTTAAGGCCTGCTTGGGCTAAGGAGGATGTAACTTTGCCCTGGATACTTCTGGGGTGGTTATGGTTAGCCCGATAACTAAGGTTACATTAGAATGGGAGAAAGTAGTAGTTAATGTTTTGCTGCTTTACCTCCATCTTGCCTGGAGACCAAAGGGATTGACTGATTCTCCTGCAGCCCAGTTCCCGCAGGTACGAATCTGTGGGGGATGGGGCAGGAAGCAGACAGTTGGTAGTGCTCAAGTGAGACTCACAGAGAGCCTCAGGTGAAGTTGGTTTGCCTTTACGTACAGGAGCGGAGCTCCCAAATGAAAGGAAGGAGTAATTCACAAACCTGCTACATTTGGTTTTCATTTTATTTCATGACAAAGTTATTTAGGGCTCTATTTGTGACAACAGAGATGATAGCCTAGTCATCACCACCACTGCCTAACACATCTCTCTCTCTCTCTCTCTCTCTCTCTCTCTCTCTCTCTCTCTCACACACACACACACACACACACACACACACACACACACACACACACACACACACACACACACATGCTCACACGCATACACACAGGATTCTACACAGAGACCCACCTCCTGTATATAGAGATGCCTCAGAACTATAGTCTATAGGAAAGAAGAGGGAAATTCCTTCTCTCCAAACCAAGCAGCCTTCACTCCAGAGACTAAAAAAGAACTACAAAAGCAAAGACGGGAGGGGAGGAGTGGATGGAAGTTAGGCAGGGCATGTGTTGGAGCACACCACAAATGGGAAGAGCGAGGGCAGATTAGTCACTAGCAGGGAAAGAATCACATTTTATCAGGAACAAGGAAGATTCCTTGAGAGGACGAGCTTTAGACTTAGAGTCATAGACTTGGAGCAACTGAAGGCTTTAGGCCAAGGAAGGTCCTTGCCTAGATCTCAGAAAGCAATGACCTGTGGAGAGGAAGTCCTAGGGAGGTCTAGTCGCAAAAGTGACCTTTCACCTCCTCCTTCACAGTGGGTCCACTCAGCTCATAGACAACATAGTGAAGCCTCTCAGGTAGAGAAGACTGAGAAGTAGCTACCGTTTCCTGCCCTTCCCTAATCTTGTCTGGAGTTCCTACACAAAGGACTAACACTCTTACAAGAGGATGGAAGACTACGTGGTCACCGATTGGAGGGTCTCTGACCTGGACTGATGGTCTAGGGCCTACCTATCACATCCAGTACTCAGAATCTTTGGGTGGAAAAAACTTATAAGAAGGATGACCTAGCTCGCTTTCTGTGCTGTGATAAAGGCCCTGATCAAAAGGAGCCGGGGAGGAAAGAGTTTATTTGGCTTATACACTACAGTCCATTAAGGGAAGCCAGGGCAAGAACTCAAGGTAAGAGCCTGGAGGCAGGAGCTGAGGCAGAGGTCACAGAGGAGCCGTGCTCACCAACTTGCTGTTTTCTCAGTGTCCTTTCATATATACACCCTAGGGCCACCTGCCCAGGGATGGTACTATCACACTGGGCTGAGTTGATTGGTTTTGCACTTTTGGGGGGCCGGCCACCCAGCTCCCAAATAAATCATATATAGAGGCTTATTCTTAATTATGAACACCTAGACTTAGCTCAACTTGTTTCTTGCCAGCTTTCCTTAACTTAAAAATTTCCTGTTCTCTTACTTCTGCAAATCTTACTCTTACTCCGGGGCTTGTTGTGTAGCTGGGTGGGCGGACCCTAGAATCCTCCTCCTCCTCTGATTATTCCTTTTTCTCCTCCCAGATGTCTCTTTCTATATATTCTCTCTGCCTACCAGCCCCACCTATCCTTTCTTCTGCCTTGCTATCAGCCATTCAGTTCTTTTTTTTTTCTGAGACAGGGTTTCTCTGTGTAGCTTTGCGCCTTTCCTGGAACTCGCTTTGTAGGCCAGGCTGGCCTCGAACTCACAGAGATCTGCCTGCCTCTGCCTCCCGAGTACTGGGATTAAAGGCGTGTGCCACCACCACCTGGCCATTCAGTTCTTTATTAGACCATCAGGTGTTTTAGACAAGCACAGTGTAACACGGCTTCACAGATTTAGACAAAAGTAGCACACCTTAAAATATTATTCTACAACAGCAGGGCCCTCCCACACCATCAGTAATCCAGGAAATGCTTTGCTACAGGCCAATCAGATGGAGGCATTTTCTCAACTGATGTTCCCTCTTCTTAAATCACTCCAGCTTGTGTCTAAGTTGACAATGACTTAATATGGAACTTTGGAAATGGACAATGACACGAGACAGATTCCATCCAGGACATGTTTCCTATAGTCCATGGAGTTCTAGAGACAGAAAGTCTAGACATTACCCTATTGACTTTCACAAACAGCAATAGGCAGCCCTCGCCTCTGAGAGAGTCTGGCTGTTTCTGAAGAGTCAAGCAAAGCCAAATCTGAAGACCTACTGTGTAGACAAGTATCTACTTTGGAACTCTGGTAGAAACTTAACTCTGGAGTCTCAGAAATTCCCAGATGCCTGTGCACCTGATGTTCTCAATCCTGTACAGTTCCTTCAACGATAAGACACACAGATGTCAAACAAGGATCTGGAGATGGGGCCTCTTTGGTAGAGGGCTTGCTTAGCATGCCTAAGGCCCTAGGTTCAGTCCCCACCACCATAAAAACCGAGTGTGGCAGTGCATGCCTGGAGCTACAGCCCTGAAGAGGTAGATGCAGGAGGATCAGAGTCATCCTCAGACACATACCGAGTTCAAGGCCAGCATGGGCTACAGGACACCCTGGAAAAGGAAGGAGAGAGGATGCAATAGAGTGTGCAAATAAAAGATGTCACAGGCTGTCTCCTCTTCTGGTTAGGCTAAAACGGAATATCACCAGGCTTCTGACCTGATGTCACTATGAGCTCAGCTGTTACTGGCCACAGGGGAGTGGCGGATGTGCCCAGAGGTACAAAGACCGTGGAGGCTGATTCTTACACCTTGGTGGAGTCTGTCAGCCATTCTTGTTTCCTTCTGAATGAGGCTTAGGCTCAGAGGCAAGTCAGCCACACCCTCCCCGGAAACCAATACGTTTTCAGCTCCAGCCTCCCCACTGCATCGATATGCTGGCAACCAACAGAGCCAGGGACAGTCCTCTGACTCCAGTGAGTGAAGCCACACCCCAAATCTGACAAGAAGAACTTAACTTTGTATCATGCAGGGGTGGACATGGATGGATTGGTAGCAAGTATGAATGTGGCATTCTCCTGGAAAGCAAAGTACTGAATTCATCTGACTCAACGGGAAGAGTTGTAAGAGCTCTGCTGTTCCTTCTGCATGCTTGGCAGGGCTCCTTGTTTCTTTTTGGCTCCGCAGTGACACCACACCTTAGTCAAGTCTTTGCAGGCGTAAGTAGCAGAGCCGTAGGAACACAAGCAAAGTAGATTTCTCCCAAGGGCAGAGGGGTTGTCGAGCGATCGGGAGTAGAAAGTGTGTTCAAGTTCAAAGGGGGCAGGACCATAGCCTGCTGGGATCTGATGAGCCTTCAAGGCCGATAGGATGGGGTGAGCGTGCTTGCTGGAGGGTCACAGTGAACGACAAGAAGCAGCATTAGGCTGCTTGGTTAGCTCCTGATTGGAGCTTCTTTGGATCAGACCTATGTAGTCCTGGGGTCTAAGTCCTTTGTCCAAACAACATTCATGGCCAGAAGCAAACTGGCTTACTTACAAATCAGGCTTACTGAAAGGCCACAGGAGGATCTCATAGTATTGAAGGGAAAGAAGGGAATTGGCAGGCCACTTACAGTGTCTCAAAACCCTTAAATCTTGGAGTGTCACACTCTCACACACTTCTGATTCTCTGGAGACACGGTCCCTCCCACCGCTCCTGCTGCAGGCTTTCAGCTTCCCTGCTTCAGTGACTGGAAGAGCCTTGGGGTAGCTCTGAAGCTCACTTTGGCTCACTTCACGCCATCACCTAACTGGCCCCGTTTTCTGTGCGCACTCCAAAAATCCCATGCCAGGTGTCATGGGTTTCTGTCATTGGAATAACCAAACGTGGCTGGAACAGGCGTGAGAAACGTTGGCAGCCTTGTCTAGCCAAGCCCAGTCAGCATGCCTGTGATTTAGGACATTCCAAGGGCTTTCGGGAGTCCTGTGACAGGAAGGGAGTGGTGTAGGGAAGAGAGCCAATTATGTCGGTTTTTAAATGACAGATCCAGACTAGGGAACGCCCCGGTTCTCCTTCTGCACCACTCTGCCCTACTTTACTGGTCTGTCATTTCCCATGATCTGACATGGTCTATATTTGTTCGTAGAGCCGTTGATGGTTTTCTCCTCCCGTTCCAATGAGACTCTGAAGGAAGGCGTGGACTCACTCACTTTACCGTTCTTATCTCTAGGACCTAGAACATTGTTCTTCTATATTGGGGGCTCACTTCATGCATGTAATAAGATGAGCAAAAAAATGGGAGCACCATGTCACAGCTCCCCCTCAACTCCTGTTTTGAAACAATGCTTCTCTCAGCCTCCTGACTCAAATTTGTCATTCATAATGAACCCTACTTCCAGCCATACTTAGACTCAAGCTAAAGAATTGAGCCTCAGACCGGAGATGAGTCAACAGGGGAATTCAGTCACATGATCAATGGGTTAGCAATTTGAGGGGAAGACTGGGTACTGACTTGAGTTACCAATGGCTGATGATTTATATTTCTGTCTAAAGAATGGGATTCCAATATAACCTTCAGTGAACTTCAAGGTTGGTTCCATACCATTGGCCTGGAAGCTCTGTCTCCTGTTTCCCAATGCCCATGCTGCCTATATATCTCTTTCTCTGTTCCTGGGACGTATTGTTTATGATAAAATCATAGTTGTAAGTGTCATAGTCTTGAATTCTGTGAGCCATTTTGACAAATTATTGAGCCAGAGGCAAGCCTGAGAGTGAAGGATGACGGAAACCCCAGACCTGCAGATGTCGGGGCAAGTACAGAAGTAGTTTGAGGACCTCATTTGTGGTTGACTTCTGAAAGTGGCTCAGTTTTGTGGGACTGAATGCTTAGCCTGGTGGGCCTGTCTTAGCAGCAGAGGAGTGTCAGAGCTGTATTTTAAGGTATGACTTGGCAATGGACTCTTAGAGAATTGTTAGAAAATGATTAAATTTAGTGGCTGGAGAGATGGTTCATCAATGAAGAGCACTTATTGTTCTTACAGAGGACACAGGTTCATTTCCCAACCATCTACACGGCAGCCCACATCTGTTTATAACTCTGCTTCCAGGGAGCCAGGCTCTCCTCTGGCCTTTGTAGGCTTCTGTTCTCGTGTGCTGTACATAAATTCACACAGGTGCACACACACATGCACATAAAAATCGTAAATAAATAATCTTCACAACATCATGGAATTTTACAGAGGGCTTTCGGGAGGAGATACTGGGAGGAAAGAGGAGACTATGCATGTAGATGCCAGGAGAAAATATCTCCAGTGGAGGAAAGAGTAAGTACAGAGACCCTGAGGGGAGAATGTGCAGGAAGTGTTACAAAGAAAGCAAGGAGACCAGCGTGGCTGGGCTCCAGGGAGAAGACAGAGATGGATGAGATGCTGCGTGGCGCAGAGCTGACTTGCTGGTGCCTTTCATGCATACAGCCAGGCAAGCCATCCCATAATCAGAGGACTCATAGATCAAATGCAGGGCTTACCCAGGTTACTGAAGTGATTTTGGCCGACACATAGTGCAGAGAAATGGAGCAGATCTGCCGTGCAGAGTTTACCTTTGTGCAGCACAGCCGTTCTTACGGACAGTGGGGTTACCAGGGCCAGATGGAGGGTGAGGTAGGCGGAAGTGCTTCAGCTGGTACCTTCTTGCTCTACTGAAGTGCCTGGTCAAGGGCTGGAGTGTTGGACCGATGAGCAGCTTGGGTTTATTTACATCTTCAGGGTAGGAGGCGGATGTGTGTGAGCACAGCTGTCACCAGTGAGCGGTTAAAGTAAGACCTTATGGATACGGAGTATTTTATGCCCTCATGTATATTTAGGATTGATGAATATTCAGTCCTTCCTGCATTTCATGTATATTTAGTGTATCATGAATATCTAGTGTTGGCTTGAACTTTTTTTCTATCCCTTTCCTTCTAGGTTTATACACCTATGCTCTACTTACTTTGTGCCTCTGGCGTATTTCCCAGGTGAATAATTTAATTATCTCTGCTTAACACAGTCAATATACAGCCATCAATCTTGTTTAATTTTGTCCTCCACAGAAGAATGGAATAGTCTCTATTCAGAAACATCCATTGTCAGATGCCCAAGGATTGGGTGGAGAGGTGGGTAGGAGAGTGCTATATTAACTAGGATCTCCTAACTTCATATAAGGATTCCATGTTTGCTCTGAATGTTGCTTCTGCTGTCTCTGTGGACGAATCTTCTTCACACCTGTGAAAGAGCTGAGGAAAGGCAAGAAGCAGGACCCAGGACAGAAGCAAGGGCTTTGTAGAGTGGTGTCCAGTGGAAAGGTGACTGGAATGTGGCTTGGCCTAGGTGCAGCGGAGTGTGGTTGATGATATTAATTTTACTTGTCTGTCTACCAGCCATTGTTATTTTGCCAAGGTGGTAAAAGAATCACAACTAACAAGTATGAGATAAGGCGGCCTTCCCAATATGGGAAGAACAGGGCTAGACATTGTGTGGGCAAAGGCATCGTCCATCAATTTCAGAAACAGAGATATCCAGCCTGGAAATTTTCATGAGGAATTTGGAAATGTAGGAGATAAATTAATACCTTTAAGATCAAGAGACAATATTGATTTTATTAACTTACCAATCTTTGCAATTAGCTTGACCTATCCCTGTGAGGAGCCTCCATCTAGTTATTCCTTGTGTTTTAGGGCCCATTTGAGTAGATTTTGAATGGCATGCAAACAAATACTTTCCTACAATTTCAGTGCGCTACGGCAGAATACTGAAGTATTTTCTACTTTGGAAAAGTATTGCAGTTTCATGTATGAAGCAGGACAACTCTGAAAGCTTGTTTACACGCTTCTGAAAAAAAAGTAATTTCCAAATGTTTTTGTGGGGCCAGCAAGATGGCTCAGTGGGTAAGAAGTTGATCCTTATAACACACACACACACACACACACACACACACACACACACACACACACACACACACACACAGTCCTTAAAGTGTTGGACCAGGAAATTTGTTATGTTATTCCTTTAAGTATGTCTTCACACACTGAGGAGCTATACCAAAGTAAACTAGTCTAGAATTCCATTTAATTTTCTACAACAAAATGAGTTCCAGATGGACCAAGCTTTTAGTGAAATATCAAAGTAATAGAAGCAAACATGGATGTGTTTGTTTATATTTCTATTGAAGTGGTATTTTCATTCAAGGCATGAGATTCAGAAGCCATTAAAAATAGATGACTTAATCACATTGCTAAAAGAAATTTAAGTTGCATTTGGGAAATAATGTCATAAAGAAAATCCAATAGCAAACAAACAAACAAAAAAATGAAAATATTTGTAAGGTGTTTCTTAGGTAAAGGACCAAATTTTTTCTTAAGTTATTTGTTAAAAGTTGTAAACTCATTATGAGTGGTGGTTCATGGCTTTAACCCAGCACTCTGGAGAGAAAGGCAGATGGATCTCTGTGAGTTCCACACCAGTTTGGAGTGTACAACACGTTCCAGGCCAGACAAGGCTACAGTGACTGTCTAAAAAGAATGAAAGTACAAAACCAAAAACCTCACAGTCTAAAAGCAAGAAAATTAGCAAACAGAAAGGGAACTAGGATACCTGAAGGAAATATAACAGACAGTGGGGGTCAGAGAGTAGTCAAAAGGACAATAGGTTATTTCTCCTACAGCAATATGACAAAGGCTGAGTGCTGGTGACCACATGGGTCAAGATTCTTACACTGTTAGTGAGAAATATTTTAGAGACACATTTTGTACTGTGTCAAAAATATAAGTGTAGTGGCTAGAAATTGGCTCATCTGTCAAGAGCATGTACTGGTTTTGCATGGTACTGAGTTCAGCACCCAAGTCAGATGGCTCACAACTGCCTGTAACTCCAGGTTCAGGAACCCCAACGCCCTCTTCTGGCTTCTTTGGGTACCTGCATTCACACACACATACCCATATATAGACACACACACACACACACACACACATATGTATATATATACATATATAAATGATTAGCAAACAGAAAAGGAACTATAATAACTATATATATATGTGTGTATATATATATATATATATAGTTAAAAATAAAGTAAATCTTTGGAAAAATAACTGTACATAGTAATTTCCTTTTTTGACAACCATTCTCAATGCATAATGACATTGTACAGAAATATCCATTTTAAGCAGTGGAAAGCTACTCAAATATTCATCAGTGTAGCCTAGCTATGTACAGCACAATATGTTGTGTTGAAAAAAAAAATGAAAGGAGTCTCCATGAATTCACATGCCATGACAGTCACAATATATTGTCAATAACTGAGTCTTCTGGGTTCTGTGTCTAGGGTACAAGAATAAAATCTCATATCCTAAATAGATAAATATATACTTATATGTTTATCAAAGTGTCACATATTTGAATTTATAAATGAACACGTTTCATACAGTATATTTGTATTTGACAGAAAAATCTAGAAGACGAATAACTCAGATTATTCATGATAACTATTTATTATGAGTAAAAAAGTGAGGAAAAGGAATAAACTTCCTTGTTAATGAATATAATTGTGAGCCATTTGGTTCTTTTAATTTGATAGGCATGAATCACTTTAAAAATAAACTGACACTTTTCCCACCAATAATATGTGGCATGTTGTAACTTCATCATCTTTCTCTTGAAGTCACTCTCTACCTAATTATTCATCACTTAATTAATCCAGCCTGTCTTCAATGAAGGGAGAATGTTTATTGGCTCAAGAACTTTTCACAGTGATATCAATTCAAAATACACCCTACAAAGTTCATTCCTTCCCATTAACGGATGGTATTTTATTCGGGGGGGATAACATGATGTGCATGATTTTACAAATTTTATGAGCAAATGACTCCAATCAAAAGTAATCAAGTGTTGGAGGGGCACAAAGGAACAGATGCCTTCATTAATAACAGAGTAAGTACTTTATATAGTACTTCATATCCAGCAATTAAAAACAATGTGCTGTGGAGACGTCTACATCAAGCTCTTTTAATATACGTCTTATTTGACTTCGAAATGATGGAGAGAAAGCCTCACTTACACTGGGGACTAGGACCCAGTGCCCCCATCAGCATCCTGGGGTATGATGTAAAAGGATAACTCAGGTGCTCTGGGGGCAGAAAATACACAGGGCTGGCTCAGATGTTTAGTAACACATGGAAGAGGGAGTTTAGTAGAGTCCACAATGGTACACAGGGTTTTCTTCTTCTTCCTGCTTTGTCTCTCCGAGCCTGCAGCAACTGACTAGAACAGGAGTCAGAAGCATTCTTAAGCAAGCTCTTGCAGAAAATGCTCCGTTTTTCCCATCTTAGACACTCGTCCATTTTTCTGTGGCAATGGAAGCTAGGTGGATTTCTGATATTTTGTATTGGCCTGGAGTATCTTTGTCCATCTTTGAATGTTGCTTTTATGCAGGCTAGAGAGTTAAGTTTCTTAGAACTTCAGTCTGAACATTGATTCCTTTGAATAAAATTTAGTCCACTTTTGTTTCTGGCTCTGAAGGATAGTTTATTTCTGTTCCATTTTACTGTTTTGTTGTGATCTTTTACTTGTCTTCATAAACATAATTCCTCTGATAGTTGCAACATCTACTTTTTGCAAACACTTTATATTTTTATGTAGATGTTTTACACAATTCTTTTGCTTGTGTTGAAGACATATTACTTCAAGAGGGGCTTCTGTTCAGCAGTAGAGAGAATGCTTAGCACATACGAGACCCTGGCTCAACACCCAGCACTACAGAAGAAAAACAGAGAATGACTTCAAGCCAAACGGACGTCATACAAAGGGCACTTCACAGAAAGGCTGCCGGTCTTCTCTGTCCCACGCTGTTGCAGTGGTAAATGACTTTATATGATCTTCCTTCTCTGTGTTTGTTCCTTCCTCCAAGCTGTAATGTCACCTCTTTCTTGTCACCTTTATGGTGCCAATTACACTTTTATGGCCTACTTGCTCTATCAGTGTAAAGAACATGCTTTTATGTTCTTCTATTTTCTTTCTTATTTTAATTTTTTAATTATGTACATATACATAACATCTATATACAAATTAACCTAAATATATTTGTGTATATAGTGTGCGTCCGTGTGTCTGTGTGTATTGCATGTGCCCATTTCTATATGTGGACTTAGGAGGGAAGAGGCCATCAGGTATCTTCATCCATTAATGCTTTATTGCCATTAGACTTGGTCCCCCACTGACTCGGGGTTCAAAACATATTTCTGGTAGGCTGGTGGCCAGCAAGCTGTAGTGACTCTCCTGTCACTGCCTCCCTTGGCCCTATGTGGTCAGACCTAGCTTTTCTGTTTTGTTTAGTCGAGACAGTCTCTCTATGTAGCCCTGGCTGTCTTGAAACCTATTATGTGGACTAGGGTAGCCTCAAACCGATAGAGATGTGCCTGGGTCTGCGGCATCATGCCCGGCATACCTAGTTTTTACATGAATGCTGGAGTCCAAATTCAGGCCCTCCTAGGTGTAGTAACATACACGCTTTCAGTCGCAGCACTCAGGAGGCAGAGGCAGATGAGTCTCTGGGAGTTCGAAGCCAGCCTGCTCTAGGTAGTAAGCTCAAGGCAGGGCAGAGCTACATAGTGAGAATGTATTTCACAAAGCCAAACCAAACAGAATAAATCAAAAAACAAATACAGCCCTCATGCTTCCTTACAGCCAGCCCTTGGTTTTTACTTAATTCCTTTCTAAGTACAATAAAAACACCTTCCATACTTTAAAAACAATCTTATTTTAAATGACTTGATTATTTTTTTCTTACAATACAGTTTATTATTTATTCTTTAATCTCCATAAACTTATTAGAGTATGTTTTAGTGCAGATTGTTCTGACTTAATTTTCCCTGGCAACTTGATACAGCTGGGTGTATGTGTTGGGGGAGAATGTAACCCAGAATGTCCCACTCTCCCACAGGCTAGGCAAGACCCCAATGATTGAGCCAAACCCCCAGCCCTTGCGTATGCTGCTGACAAGTCTCCTTTACCTCAGGAAAGTTGATTACTGACCATTTGAGATACCTTGTTCTGTGCTGTTTAGTTTTTCTGTCTACTTGACACAAGCTAAAGTCACCTGACTTGAAGAGAAAACCTGAGCTGAGGAACTGACTCCATCAAACATTCTGACCTGGGGCTGGAGAGATGGCTCAGTGGTTAAGAGCACTGGCTGCTCTTCCAAAGGTCCTGAGTTCAATTCCCAGCACCCACATGGTGGCTCACAACCATCTGTAATGAGATCTGGCTCCCTCTTCTGGCCTGCAGGGACACATGCAGGCAGAATACTGAATACATAACAAATATAAATCTTTAAAAAAAAAATATTCTGACTTTGGGTGTGGCTGCTGGGTGTTTTCTTGATTAATGGTGGATGTGGGAGGGCCCATCCTACTGAGGACAGGGACATCCCTGGGGAGACAGGCCTGTAGTGTATCAGAAAGCAGGCTGAATAAGCCTTGGGGAGCAAGTCGGCCAACAGCATCCCTTTGTGGTTCTACCCCTTTTACTCCAAAGCCAATTTATGACAATCATGTTCCGTGTCCATGTAAACAAACATTCCTCTACTGATCACAGATAGACTACATGCAAGTGTCTTTTCTGGAGATCAACACATTTTTAGAATTGATGGATCTTAAATGTAAGTAAGCTGATAAAACTGGAGAAAAAAAAATGAAGAGCAGAAATATTCATTTCTTTATTCAGTGGCTCCTAGCTTTTGTTACTATTTTTGTTTTTAAGGTAGATTCTCCCTAAGTAGCCCAGGCTGGTGTGGAACTCATGATCCTCCTGTCTCACCCTCCCCAGTGCTTGGACTGAAGGCATGCACTACCGCATCCAGCCTTTCCTATCTTTTAAATATGCAAGTATACACCCGAAATGTGTCTGAACTAAAAGTCATCTTGGATAAAGCAGAAGGCTGATCTGGACAGGGCTATTGTGCCTATAAAGCCTAGGACAGAGAACTTACAGAGAAGAAAGTCCACTCGGTGCTGGCCAGCCGTAGTCCAGATAGACCAAACTATCCAGGTCTTGCTGGGCTCAAAGACTTACCTTGGTTCACCGGTCATTCTTCATCATGCTCTATTTTGTTCCATATTTGCTTATTGCACTATTATGTAATTAGGGCAAAGTGAGTGGGTCAATTAGTCCAAGAATGTTTATCTGCCTCAAGCTATTTGACTCAAACACTGCTATTCTCCTCCATACACAACTAATTTCCACCGACAATCATTTTTAAGATAAACAGTAATTCAGCAGAAGACAGGTGGAGCTTAAGACTAAGAATCATCACCACCTTTGGCTAGGAATGGGAAGTTGGCAAGGTAAAATCCTAGACTTAGTAAGTCACTCAAAGGTCCTTCCGGTGCTAGCTTGGAGGCATTCACGAGTAGCTGGATGGTGGCCCACAGGGCCAACGGGTGTGTCTTCCCTGGGGAGGCTTTGCAACACCTGTGGCTTCAGGTCAAAGTTGGAGTCATCACCGGAACAGAAATCCTCAACGATTTTCTGTGGCTCACAGCTCCTGAGTAGCTCCATTTTAGCTTTTGCAGTTTTTAGCTTGGTTGACTTTTCTATTCAGATCTCTCGGGTTGCTTTCAACAGGGCATGGTATATAAAGAGATGTGTCAAAGTCTTTGGAAACCCGCCGGGCAGCTTGACTCATCTGGGTACCATTCTCCTTTACCGTAGCTCTGCCACTGAAGGTCGGGGGAATCCCCCACTGCATATGTGGCTGTAGCCACACTGCCCAGCCTCCAGTTTTCTGAAATGTTTTCATCAGTTACCAGTTTTCTGAAAACTGCTTCTGTGGTGGGGGACAGATGTAGTTTCCCCAGACACAGGAAAAGCACTGATTTGGGTCCATGCTGAGCCACCTTCCTGGGTAGATACTGATGCTTAGCAATTCTTAACATATACATTTTATGGATGTTTTCTCACAGTCCTGACTGGTTGGTGATATTTTATCACCTGGCCTGTGATAAAAAGACAAGTGATATTTTAAACCAGATTGTCCTTTTGTTTCTTCCAGAAATCCTTATGCTCATACCTTATCTTGTTTCAATTACACAGCTTGTTTACATTGCAGAAGTCATGTATAACTGAATTGAAATAGAAGAAATGTTTGCCTCCTCTTCTTTCTGACTTTTTTATTGAAAATATATGGTATACAGCAAACTATTTCTCTATGTACGTATGTATAAGTTGTACTGTATGTAAATTCACGCCTTTGATCTTGTCTTTTTTTTAATATCCAGGGGTGTCTTTTCTCTCTCCCTCCCCTTTTCTTTCTTCCTTTCTCCATCTCTTATAAAAGTTAAGTTTTAGCATTTATTTATTTCTTGTATGGTAAGTGTGTGTGTGTGTGTGTGTGTGTGTGTGTGTGTGTGTGTATGTGTGTGTGTCTGTATATGCATGCATACAGATATCTCAGAATGTCTGTGCCATGTGGAGGTCAGAGGACCACTGTCAGGAGGAGTCAGTTCTCTCCTCCCACTAATTTCTAGGGCTCAAACTCAGATAACCAGACTTGCTGGCAAGCACCCTTACCCACTGAGGTAGCTCACCAGCTGAGTTATCTCACCAGATGAGTTATAAAAGCATTTTTTATCTTTTTTACGCAGTGAACTTCTTTCAAATCACAAGAATAATTTTAATTTAAATACATTCAAATGAGCCTTTCCAAGGTAAATGTTCCGAAATACTTTTTCTTGAGCGGTCCCTTTAATGTCTAAGCTTGTCCTCTGATCCTAACCATAAAAGAAGTTGCTTTATTATACATCCATTTTCCTCCTTGGTGATTACATATAGTCCTATATAAAGTTGGAAGATCAAAGCAAATTTGATATCTGCTGGCTGTATCTTCAATCTGAGTGTTTAAATTCCACTCCGCACCAAGATGTGGCTCAGAATACTCATTGTCTCATGCCAAATAAAGAACAGGCATCACTCATGTGGCCTCTGTTTAGTCCTCTGGTAGAAAAGTTGGTTCTGGCCTATCTATCATGTGGACAAAACAGGAATCAGCATAATTTGTGCTTGTAGAGCTCAGTGATGATGAAGAACCACATAAGAAGACATCCCCATCCTTAGAATTACTTGGAGAGAGGGTGCTTCTTTGAGAAGCCTACACCCACGCTTTCAGGTGGGTGTGTCCTACTTTCTTCTGGATGCCTCTCTTTCTCTTCAGCCTCATGCTAAAGTTTATATTAAAATATATTTACTAAGCCTCAACTTAACTCCATTTAAGATAAAAAAGAATTACTGAGAAGGGGGAAAAAGACGGAATGAAAAGTAAACCTGAAATTTTTGCACTTAGAGTGAGATTGAGTAAGCGTGTGTGTGCCCCACAGAGCAAGTTCAGGTGTCTGCCTCTGTTTCTGCATCTCATATTTTGAGGCGGGATCTCTCATTGAGTCTGGAGCTTGTGGTTTCAGGTAGGCTGACTATCTGGGGAACCTCTGGGATCTGCCTGTCTAGATCCCTGCAGTTCTGGGGTGCCTGGAATTTAGACTCTAGTCCTCTTGCTTGGCCTCAGAACCTTCGCCTACAGAGTCATTTCCTCAGCCCCACAGAATGATCTTTTGCTTTAGAAATACTTTCTACTCTCCGAGTTAGTGAGTGAGCTCTAGGCATGGGTGGCCCCTTCTGAAACAGTGGGCAGTCTTTTCCATGCTATGGCCACATAGATAATATTCTAGAAGAAATGCTCTTTAGACTCAATTGGATCCCAAAGTTCCCATTGAATATAAAAGATTAAAAAACTTTACTAATAGTTTACTACATAGCTTTAAGGTGGCAGTCATTTGCTATTGTCTCTGCCTAGTACCCATTTCTCTGTTTGGTGTCTACCCCAGTATTGCTATGAAGGCTTCCCTCCTTCAGTGTTCTTCAGGGGAGGGGACTCCCATCATTCAAGGATAGTACAGATCAGATAGGGAAGGGGCTCTATATGTGTTCCTGGAGGGGCACAGACTCAGATGTGGCTAATAAATGCACTCTGTGCTTTTGACCTCAATGGCTGGTTCAGGAGTATGCAAGTGACTCACTGTGGGTCTTCCATATTAGTGTCTAGAATTTGCTGGAATATTGGGGGAAAAATCTCTGCCTTCTCAGAGCGGTGGTTGGACAGACCTGATAGAAATGTGGGTTGATGGGTACTTCTGTGGTTGAAGGTTTTATTGGAGTGGGGAAAGTAAAGGAATAAGCAGAAGTGAGAAATGGAGGAGTCCAGGCAAGACCTACTCTTGAGCCACTGAATTTGATGTTGTCCAATAAACACAGCTCCTTCCTGCTGTTTTCCAGTGACTGGAACCACAGTCCCTTCCCTACACCTTTTTGTTTGCTTAAATGAATATAAATTGGACTTGTCGTTTGAATGGCAGAATCTCTCCAGATATTTCGGTTCCGTGCACACACGCGGCTTTCATCATCTATGGGAACAGAGAATAGCCTCTGCACATTTTGATGTGCATTGCAATATACCAAGAGGATCCGAGGGACGTAATTTACTTCTTTGCACGTCTGTCTGTCTCACAGGACACTTGCTGTTCTGTTCTGTTGTTGTTGTTGTTTATTTTATTTTATTTATTTTTGTTTTTGAGACAAATTCTCACTCTATGGCTTAGACTTCTGCCTCAGTCTCTCAGGTGGTAGAATTACCAGTGTAAGCCATCATGCCTGGCTATAAAACACTTTCTGGGACTCTTATCAGAAAAAAGAGATATCCTTTATTTTGCTCACTTGTCATTATAGCTTATGTTTTATTGCTCTTGGGGGGGAAAGCCTTCCTGGCAAAAATAACTTAAATGTCTGTTTAGCTTCCCCTGGTGTCCTCAGTAGGCTGTGCAGACTGTCCTGTGAAATCCTGTGACACAAAGAAGAGACTAGAAGAAAAACTACAAACTATAGGGCACCCAACTGCAGCCTCGGGATTGTTCTTATTGCTTCCATTCACAGTAAGTAAGAAGGAGCACTTGTTCTATATAACCCAACGAGGCTGAGAGAGAACAAAGAATCATTTTTAAAAAGCTGCTCACCATTCTAACAAAGTGGATTCTCTTATGTAACTCTCAGTCACCGCAAAGATGGAAAAATTCCTATATGTACTCAAGTACTTTTTCAACTTTTGAAAGAAAAAAAATCAATACCAGATTCACACCACTGTTTTCTTGGATAAAATATTGACTGTGGACACATTCCTTTGAGTCCTTGTGGAAAAGCCCATCTTAATCATCAGAGTCCTTCTAATTGCCTCCTGTGGCCTCTCTTATGGAAAGAATAATGCAGGGACAGCTAAAAGTAGAACTATACAGTTATTTTATAACTGGCACTAACAAATTTCGCCAATTACAGAGTCCATTCTGTAAGCAATGAATGTGTGGCTCCCAATTAATCTAGCGCACCTCCAGGCAAGGTCTAAATCAGCTGGATACAGCTAAAGCAATTTGCACACAGCTAAAAGCAAATTGGAAACTAAGTGCTCCACTCTGCTGCCTATCTTTCCAAGCCAAAGACACAATCAGTATGCTGGCAGCGCCCTTCTGTCATGTTATTTGCAGCTATCAATTTTAATTATAACAATTATTGATTAGTTAGGAAAGTGAATAATCTCAAGCTCAGAGAGACTCCTGTGCTTTGGGTCTCCTTCCTGACTCTTAAGTGGTAGCGGTAGCAGTTCTAGTTAGAGGGCCCATCCAGGTGTCCAGACTGCCTCATTCCCACCCCCCACCCCCCACCACACACCAAGTATGTCATTTGAAGCCTGTAGTTTGGCTTAAAGATTGCTCTAACCTGAAAGCAAGCTTGGTAAGACCTTTATTTCCAATCACAGACTTTAGGGACAATTCTTGAAAAGCCAGCCCGCTGAGAACTTGGAACTCATGAATCTGCTTGGTTCAGGTGGGTGAAGAAGGCAATCCTGAGATTAAACAGGCAGAGAGGAAAGTAGGACCACATATAGGCAAGAGAAAGCAGAACAGTCAGTGCGTTGTTAGATGGAACAAGCCCAGCAATGCTGTTTCAGGGATAAAGAAAATACAGGAGGTTGGGGTCAGGGGCATGAAAAAATTCTGTCCTAGTATTGCTGGTACGCTTTCTAACTTGGAGATCACAGGAAAATCACATGACCTTGCTAAAGCTTTGGCTTGGGATCCATAAAGTAAGGATGGGAACAGCATACAAACAGTGATATTTCCTTCATTAGTTTGCTTTGCTTTTTACGTAGGAGTGGGGAGAGGCTGGCATGATACACTCTTATCTGTTAGGATTTGCAAGATGGTCATGCGGTTACCTTGTGCTTCCCATACACAGTCTAGTGGATTTGTTGAATCAACCATGTTTTCCTCCCAGTCAATTTGCTCACGTCGGACACTTGCAGGAAGAAGGCCCCAGAGAGGTAGGCACATGCAGAGATGAGAGATATCAACATACATAAATTCATTTCTCACTTTATGAAATGCACACTAGTAAATTTGGCTATAAAGTGAATTTCTGTAAAAACAAATCCCATTTCCCTATTGATGTCTATTATAAAATCAGATATGTAACCATGGAAAAGAATTTCCCAAGATACTAACTCAAAAGTGGTTAGGGAACAACAGCAGTTACTTTGAAGTGTGTTCAGAATTTTGAAATACCTGGCACGATTCCCTCCACTCTGGGATGTACCTGGAAACCATCTTTGCAGAAAAGGATGGTTAATGCTCAAGAAAGGTCAACAGCTGGTGGTCACATTTACTTTCTCTTCTGGGCCAGGGATTTACCAAGTCCATGGGACATGGCTAGATTTTTATGATTCTAAAAATGGAGGGTATGTAAGCTTATTCATAGATGACTAGAGAGTCCAAGGGAGCTTTGACTGTCCTTAGAAATTTTTCCAGTGTTCTCTAAAGTCCTGGAGAAACGTTTGACCTAAGAACTGATTTGTAGCAGGTTTTTGTAGCCTTGTATCCACTGGGGAAGTGGTCAAACGTCAAATAATTCATGATTCATCTCCTTTTGTTTCTTCTTATGGGGAGACTCACATGTTTGGGGTCCTCCTTGACTTGGTACAGTCTCTGACACCCCTCACACCCCAATCCGTGATAATTGTGCTCCCATCTGCTTTTCTCTAGTGGTTAAAAATGACAGTGCCCCTCCCCCAGGGATTCCAAAGCAAAACTGCAAACTTTGTCCACCTTGCTGCCATCAGAGGTCCCTTGTCCTCATCCCCTGTGGTCCGCTGTGTCCCAGCCTATAGCATCGCTGGCCAAGGTCTGTTTTCCTCTGGCTCAGAAGCGTGGATGTCTCCAACAGTCCGATAGCTAGCTGCTGGTCCCAAATCACACCTCTACGCAGCTGAGGACTCAGCTCATCATTGAAATCAATACTTCCTCCATGTTTTTTTGTTTGTTTGTTTGTTTTGTTTTTCGAGACAGGGTTTCTCTGTGTAGCTTTGCGCCTTTCCTGGAACTCACTTGGTAACCCAGGCTGGCCTCGAACTCACAGAGATCCTCCTGCCTCTGCCTCCTGAGTGCTGGGATTAAAGGCGTGCGCCACTACTGCCCGGCTCCCTCCATGTTTTTAAATGAAGAGATGCCTCTCATAAAGTGGGTGTAAACAAACAAAACAGAACAGCACAAAGAGGAAGAGATAAAATCGTCAACTTGGTTCTTGAATATCTATTTTTTTTTTTCAATGTCACTTAAAACTGTTTTTAAATCGTATGGGATGCAACCTACTTATTTTTTTTTTCTTTCACTCTAACTTAAGGAAATCTGTGACCTACTTGCTAGTTTGTTCTGTACCACAGAATAGACTATAAAATAATGATCATAGATCTGCTAGTAAGTCTGACACTATATTTCAAGGGAATCTAATGATCAGTTTAGTAAACATTTGAGCTAAACACCAGAGTATATAAAGACTTGCCATGGCGATAGGAACAGGAATAGTTTCTCTTCCAGGCCATTATCATTTCAAACATCCTAGTCGGGTGTGCATAAGCGGCCATAGTGGAAACACAGGATAGTATGCAGTCAACTTAAAGGACTTCGTCCCATTTTCCCTTTGAGTTTGCTTTAATTTACAAAACAAACAAAACTTCATTTTACTATCTAGCAGTTCAACTTCTAGAATGGTTTGCCACATTTCAATCTGTTGAATTTTATTCTACGAATGGGACTTCTTTATTTAAAAGAGATACTTAGTAAGAACCTTACTTGGGCCAGAAATATTCGTGGATTATATCGGTACATTTAACTTTCAGCATCGAATGCAGGGTGATATGTGTAAAGTCTCGATTTTGTAGCTCAAAGGATAAGACAGAATATATTCCCTATATAGAAAAAATCTTGTTAGAGCCTGAATTCTATGTCATTGGGTGAGTTAGTTAACCTCAATGACATCCATTATCTCATCTAAAAATATGAATAACCAAGACAATTGGTGTTGAAGAGTAAGGGAATAAAGTTTGAAGAATGCAATAGCCATTCCATGTATTCCATTTTCTGTTTGTTTTTAAATATACTTTTCATTTAAAAAAAAATAACCAAAAAACATTAAGCAGAGCATAAAAGGATAGGTTCCCTCACTGAATAAATGAATATATTTGCAAGCCTCTGATTTCTCTGTACTTGCCTTCAGTCAAGAAACAATTGGAAAATTGAGCTGGAATCATTCCATTAATTAAAGAAATCAAAATGTTTACTCTCAGTCTTAGCTAATCACAAGCCTGGAAATCCTAAGCTCGGCCTTGCGTGTTTGCAGCAGTATTATTCCAGCATCCCGGACTGGATGTCAGAAGAGGTCTAAGTAATCAGGTTTAAGTGCCCACCTGGTAGTCTCCTCTCCCTCTGACCGAAGAAGAACCAGCCACTGTGGTGTATGTGTGGTGGGTGGGTGGGGTCAGTAGGCTAGAGTTTTATTTGTGGAGCAGTCTGGTAAGCTATATTCAGGCAACCTTATTAAAGGTTTCTTCAGGAATGGGTCCAATCTACAAGCCACTGAGTCCCTTGGCAGTTAAGGCCCATGTGAGCCACTTCTATCCCTGCTGGTGACTCAGGGATGCTGCGCCTTGGGGAGCTTGCCACCCAGGATGGCTCTTCCTTGGTTCATCTAGAGTGGAGACTTTTTTTGGTCCTCTTTGTTTTCTGTCCTTAATTGTTCTCAATCTAAATCTCTGTAGCCAGCAGGCTAATTTGATCCGCTAATTTATAACGTTCTAATGATAATTTCTTCTCTGGGGCTTTCCTCTTCTTAAAGGTGACTCATAAAGCGAGGTGACTCACTTACAGTGTCCTCATCAGCAAGAGGGAAATGAGCCTGTGTGGGACTGGGGCAATCCCACAGGGGAGATGTCTTGGGAAAGCAAGGCCTTGGGAGAACCCTCCCCACTCAAGCCCCCCCCCCCATGCTTTAAACCCACAGCATGCTCTTTCCCTCTCCCTGAAACATTAGTGAGGGCAGCATGCTCTTTCCCTCTTCCTGAAACATTAGTGAGGGCGTTGTTCATGAGCACTGGAAACAGTGTTTATCTCTTTCCATGTTCCTGAAAAATCAGTCCTTGTTTCAACATAAGACAGAAATAAACTAGCAATCCCTGAGTCCTTCCATGTTTATCTCCAAATGCCTTGGCTCTGTAGGCTTTCTACAGAGCATGTGTGAGTCTACCTGGTAAGTGGTCTAACCTAGTGCCCTTTTAACTGGCTGTGTGTGGGTTAAGAGGCATATCATGGGGACTTGTATTGCAGGAGGAGAGGAAATTCTTATTGTTGATACAAGGCTTTACTTTTCAAAACACAAACACCCACAGAGCCTGGCGAAACTTCATGGAGAAACACCAGCCATTCCTACAGGAAATGTGTGTGTTGAACTCAGGCTCCTATAAAAAATGGAGGAACAAACTATTTGGCAAAACAATGATCTACTATGCCTGCTGCTCCACCATGTGTTTGTCTCGGAAAAGTGGGACTCCACATGACTGTGCTGCCCAACCAAACTTCAAGAGCAAATCCCCCAAGTTTGAATGTGATCTTTTGCTGGCTACCTGTAACGTGACTGTTGAATGCTTGCTTACCCAAATTGAAAAGCAACAACAACAAAAAGATATTTTTCTTGTGTTTGAGTGGTACGGAATGTTTGTAAGATCATTGCATGACCTAATAATGACTTGCCCATCTGATAAGTACTTCTCTTACATACATGTGTGGGTGGAACCCCCAACCCTTACCTGAACTGATCATATGACACTCATGATGCTTATTCACTAAATACCAATTTGACCTTTTTCTAAGACGGTGTTAGTGAGGAAGAAAATGGAAGCCAGCAGATAAGAAAACCTTAATCACCTCGGTTCTCTTTCCTCTTTCTTCCTTTTCTCTTGTTTTTAAGAAACGAGGGGCTATAGTTTATGTCTGGAATGCCTCACAAAGACTCATGTGCTTTCCAGCACATTGTGCTATTGAGAAAGGGCAGAAGCTTGGAGAGGTGGAGTCTTGCAAGAGGAAGTCAGGTCAATGGTGGTGTGTTCTTGAAGTGGCTATCAGACCTTAGGCTCTTCCTGTCTTTGTTTCTCAGATGCTGTAAGAAGAGCCGTTTCCTGTACCATAATACACTGTTCACCACAGGCTCAAAAGCAGGGGGTCATGATGATGGACTGAAATACAGGGAGCTGTGGAACAAAATAAGCCCTTCAGTTTTGAAGCTAAGATTGAGTTCATATGTTTTATAGCAGTGATAGAAAGCACAAGAGTTTTGTTTGCTTATTTGTTTGGTTTTTGCTTTTTCTTTTTGTTTATTTGGTTTTGTGGTTTTGTTCTTTTGAGACATTCTCACACACCCCAGGCTAGCCTTGATCTAGCCTTGAACTTGTTATATAGCAACCAAGGCTGACCTTGAGGTCTTTGCCTACTTTTATGTTCTCTCTCTCTCTCTCTCTCTCTCTCTCTCTCTCTCTCTCTCTCTCTCTCTCTTTCTCTCCCCCCTCTCTCTCTCTCAGATTTATGTGTGTGCTTTTTTTCCCCACCATTCAACCTCTCCACCCAGCCAGATCCCACACATTCCTTCTCTAGGGTCTAGTTGACTACGTCCACCTGATCCTCCCTCCACTGACCCTCCCCAACCCTGTAGACCTAGGCAGGGTCCCATATCCAATACCCTGGCTTAGTCTGACCTCCCCTGCTTGTGCCGCCATCAATCTCTAGGTTTCTTCTGGGATTCCTCTGCCTGCTCCCAATCTACAGGCCCACCCAAGTCACACCCAACCTTCCCACCCAGCCAAATCCTACACATTCTCCTCTAGTATTTAGCCAGATGAGCTCACCTGGTCTTTCCCTCCTTCCACCAGTCCCAACCCCCAAACTCTAAGCTTAGAACAGAATTCACATTCTATATATCAACCCAGCTCTGGTGTCTACTTGACTTCATTCCACTTAAGGCTTATTCAACTTCTAGGCCCAGCCAGAGCCAAACATCCACTCTTCTGTTCCAACTATGCTCTGTCCAAATCAGACACAAAACTAAAAAAAAAAAAAAAAAAAAAAAAAAAAAAAGAGTTCACATGCCTAGATCTCAACACAAAAATACAAAGAATATGAAAGATGAAGATTGTACTTCACCTCCAAGCCCCCTGTTCTACAGAGATGTCTACTGATGAGAATTACCTAGCTGAACCCCAGGACACAGAATCTAAAGGAGAATCACAAACTTCATCAAATAATTCAAGGAATTTAAAGGAACAGCTCACTGAATTTAGAAAGAACATAATGGATTCTACCCAAATGATGCCAAGAAAACACAAACATTAAGGCTAATGGACATGATAAAGACAAGCAAGATTTGAAAATGGAACTTAGTAAAGGGAAAGAAACATTGGAGAAGACTCAAGCAGAAATGAATATTGAATTGAAAAACCCAAGAGCCCAGCTAGAAAGCTCAAAGGAAGCCTTGTAAGTAGAGTGACTCAAGCGGAAGACAAGTACCAGGACTCAAACATAGAGTAGAGCATCTATATGAAATAAAATTATATGAAAAAATATATTTTTGAATATATTCATATATATATACATATATAAAAGAATATGAAAAAAATAAAACTCAGGAAAGGAACATGTAGGAAATGTGGGATACCATGAAAAGAACAAACCGGCAAATCATAGCCATAGATGAGAGAGATGAGTCCCAGATCAATGACATAGACCAGATCTTCAAGAAGATCATAAAAGAAAATTTCCCCAAACTAAGAAAAAACATGCTCATACAAGGTACATGAAGCACCCAGAATATCAAATAGGCAAGACCAGAAAAGAAAATTTCCACAGCCCGCATATCATAGTTAAAACACCAAGTATACAGAGCAAAGAAAGAGTGTTGAAAACTGCAAGAGAAAAAACAAAAATCACATACAAAGGGAACTCATCAGAGTAACAGCTGACTTCTCAAAGGAAACTTTGAAAGCCAAAGGAGCCTGGAGCAATAATGCATTCCAACTCCTAAAATGCCATAATAGCCCACCTAGTCTAATACACCCAACAGAATTACCTGCCATAGGTGAAGGATAAAAAAAAAAAAAGCTTTTCATGATATCAATTGCCTAAAAAAAATTATACCCAACAAACCACAGCTTAAGAAAATATAGGATGCAGTATTTGAGGCTAAAGAGAGGAATGAAAATCATCAGGAGATTGCATAAAGAAATATGAAGCCATTATTACTAAAATAAAAAGTCCCACAAGGAATGCCATCACCACCAAAAATCAACAACACAATGACTAATCAACATGCACCTTTCAATAATACCTTTAAATATTAATGGCCCTGATTGTCTAATCAAAAGACACAGGATGGCTGCATAAGGAAACAAAATCTATCTATCTGTTGTCTATAAGAAACACAACTTTAGCCGGGCAGTGGTGGCGCACGCCTTTAATCCCAGCACTCGGGAGGCAGAGGTAGGTGGATCTCTGTGAGTTCAAGGCCAGCCTGGGCTACCAAGTGAGTTTCAGGAAAGGTGCAAAGCTACACAGAGAAACCCTGTCTCGTAAAACCAAAAAAAAAAAAAAAAAAAAAAAAAGAAACACAACTTTAAAGATAGGTAGATAGGTACTACTTTAGAATAAAAGGAAGAACAAAATTACAAATATGACCAGGAAGCAAGCAGATGTCCCTATCATGGTATCTGACAAAATAGACTTCAAGCTAAAGATAATCGGAAGAGATAAAGAAAGATACTTCATTCTAATCAAATGAACAGTTAACCAAGAAGACATTATTATCCTAAACATATATGCACCAAACTCTGGTGCACTTAATTTCATAAGAAATGTACTACTGTAATTAAAGACAGAGATAATATCAATCTATTAGTGGGCGATTACAATACTCCACTTTAATAACAGATCATCTGGACAAAAGTAAGTGTATGGGTGTCTTGTCTACAGGTATGTTTGGGTACCACTTGACTGATGCTCACAGAGACCATAAGAAGGCATCAGCTCCCCTGGGACAATAGTTACAGGCAGTTGTGAGCCATTATGTGTGTGCTGAGAATTGAGACAAGGTCCTCTGAAAGAGCAGCAAGTGCTTTTAACCACTGAGCCATCTCCCCAGCTACCCTTTTTGATCTCTATTGACAACTCCGTCTTAAGTGGCTTTTCCCCCCATTCATAATATCCTCAATGACCATAGATGTTTACTCTCTTCCCTCCAAAGATGTAATGTTGCCTTTCTTTCTGTTCATCGTCAAAGCTAATGAACTTTCTATTGTCCTTGCCTTTTGTTCTATACTCGGTACTAAATCTTTAGCCTTTGGAATTCTGCTATTGTCTCCCATCTTTCTGCTGAGAGTCTGGTGACTGACAGACAGATTAAATGGCACTTACCTGAAGACCATATCCCTGACCATCAGTCACTTCCCCAGTTCTCTGCTCCCTTGGTGCTAAGATCAGGTTGAATTTTAATTCTCCTCTTTGCTTTCTGAACTCTCTCATCTCCTTAGTGACTCTTCACCAACTTTCCCTCTCCATCACAGGTTTGCCCCCTAAGCCATTTCTGTCTTGATTTCTTGAAGTTTCCTCAAGCCTCGGGACTTCAGCTACTATGGTCTGTGCTATTTCTAGCCTGGATTACTATCATTGCACTCTCTCTCTCTCAAGGTTCAGACTTATATTTCTGTTTTGTTTGTTTGTTTTTTCATCAGACATTTCTATCTAAACGTCTTGTATCCCTTTTGAGATGCACTGTGCTCCAGGCTGGCCTTGAACTCATGGTGATCTGCCTGTTTCATTCTGTCAGGCTCTGGATTACAAGTTGCAGCCATCAGCTTTTTGTTTGTTTGTTTGGAGAGGGTTTCACTGTGTATCCCTGCTGTCCTGGAACTCACTATGTAGACCAGGCTAGCCTCAAACTGAGAGATCCGCCTGCCTCTGCCTCCTGAGTACTGGAATTAAAGGCTTGGGTCACCACTGCCTGGTGCCATCAGCTTTTGTCTCTTGGATTTTCTGTGTCATTTCAAGTTGCTACCTCCCGCACCTACTCTCTTCCTTAGAGTCTTCTTAACTCCTTCTCTTAAACATTCAAGAATTTGTCATTTTCTACTCTTCAGTGCTGGGATTATGCCCATGCAGTAGTACACCTGGTTAATGTGCTGTTGGGGATCAAACTTGGAACCTCATGCAGGGTAAGCAGACACTCTCCCAACTGACCTACATCCCAGCCTCAGTCTCCACACTCTTTCCTGTTTTAACCCAATAGTTTCCTGAATTATGTGTGATACCAACTTCTTTCATTCTCCAACAGTCTATATATTGGAGGAGAAATGTTCTCACATGAAGAAAGGAGTCAAAGATAAAGTGAAAGTATTAGCCACTTGGCTTTTAATGAAGATATCAAGAGTACACATTGGAGAAAAGACAGCGTCTTTAACAAATGGTGCCGGGGAAACTGGAAATCAACATGTAGAAAAACAAGACTAGCTCTCCTGTATAAAAGTCATTTCCAAACACACCTGTTGTAATTTAAAAGCATCAAGAAGGAGTTGTGTCTTACAACAGGGCTCACATGGGATGATTATTGGGGGGAAGGGCGGAGAAGGAGGGAGAGACCAGTCCCTGGGGACGAGAGCAAGGGAAGTAAAAGAGTTGCGTGGTGGGCAAGGCCTACCTTTTATAAGGGAAAGTAGAGAATGTGCACAAGGGTGCTCTTAGTGCCTACAGCTGAGGACATATCCTGCCTAAGGGCAGGCCAATACAGATGCTAACTGAATGCTAACAACATCAAAGGTCCTTATTGCAAGCCACAAAACTTGAAATCCATTAGAGGGAAATTACTGCAAGATATAGGCATAAGCAGACACTTTCTGAATGGGGGTCCAGTTGCTCAGGAGATGATGTCAATAACTGATGAATGGGAACTTAAGAAATTAAAAAGCTCTGCACAGCATAGTCAATAATTAATATATGGAGAGATAGCCTATAAAATGTAAGAAAATTGCCGGGCAGTGGTGGTGCATGCCTTTAATCCCAGCATTTGGGAGGCAGAGCCAGGCAGATCTCTGAGAGTTCGAGGCCAGCCTGGTCTACAGAACGAGATCCAGGACAGGAACCAAAACTACACAGAGAAACGCTATCTCAAAAAAACCAAAAAAAAAAAAGAAAAGAAAAAAGAAAAAATGTAAGAGAATCTTTTCTAGTTATATATTTGTTAGAGGATTAATAACTAGGATATATAAAGAACTCAGAATACTAAATGACAAGAAGTCAAAAGCTGCAACCCATAAGTGGGCTAATGAATTGAATGGACAGTTCTCCACAAATGAAATACAAATGACCAATGAGCATATGAAAAGCTATTCAGTCTCACTAGCTACCAGAAAAATGCAAATTGAAACTACAGTGGGAGCACATATAACCCAAGTCAGGGCAGCACTCATTAAGAAAATAAATAACGAGGCTGGAGAGGTGGCTCAGTGGTTAAGAGCACTGGTTGCTCTTCCAGAGGTCCTGAGTTCAGTTCCCAGCAACCACATGGTGGCTCACAACCATCCATAATGAGATCTGGGGCCCTCTTCTGGTATGTAGGCAGAATACTGTATACATAATAAATAAATAAACTTTTTGTTTGTTTGTTTGCTTTGTTTTTCGAGACAGGGTTTCTCTGTGTAGCTTTGCACCTTTCCTGGAACTCACTTGGTAGCCCAGGCTGACCTCGAACTCACAGAGATCCGCCTGCCTCTGCCTCCCGAGTGCTGGGATTAAAGGCGTGCACCACCACCACCCAGTCTATAAATCTTTAAATAAATAAATAAATAACAATGAATGCTGGTGAAAGTACAAAGAAAAGAGAAGCTTCCACCTGATGGTGGTAGTGAGAATAATGCAGACACTATGGAAATTTGTCAAAAAAAAAATTAAAAATAAATCTACCTGTGGTGGTATTGTGTTCCCCAAAATATTGTGCACGCTAATACATTTATCTGGGGTCAGAGAACAAGACAGACACAATATTAAATATAGAGGATACACAGTGGTAGCACACGCCTTTAATCATAGCATTCCAGAGGCAAAAATCCCTCTGGATCTCTGTGAGTTCAAGGCCACACTGGAAACAGTCAGGCATGATGACACAAGCCTTTAATCCCAAGAAGTGAGCCTTTAATCCCAGGGAGTGATGGTAGAAGGCAGAAAGATATATAAGACATGAAGACCAGAAACTAGTAGTATTTGGCTGGTTAAGCTTGTAAGCTTTTAGCAGCAGTTCAGCTGAGATTCATTCTGGATGAGGACTCTGGGGCATCCAGTCTGAGGAAACAGGATCAGCTGAGGAATTAACAAGGTGAAGTAGCTGTGACTTGTTCTACTTCTCTGCTCTTCCAGCATTCACCCCAATAACTGGCCTCAGGTTTGTTTTTATTATTAAGAACTTTTAAGATTCATGCTACATCTACCATTTGACCCAGCTAAACTACTCGGGAGCATTTACCAAAGACCCCCAAATGAACATATCGCAGAGACGCTTGTGTGTGTCAATGCTGACTGCAGCACTGTTCACAAGAGCTAAGTAATGGGCCCAACCGGGGTGTCCAACGACAGAGGAGTGGCTAAGGAAAGTGTGGACCGCGACTCAACGGAATGTCTTTTAGCCATAAGGAAAAATGTGGTAATTCACTTGCAAGAGAAATGATGTAGCTGGAGGTACTCATTTCAATCCCATTAAGTCAGTCCGAGAAAGACAAACAGCACACGGTTCCTCTCGCTTGTGGTTCCTACATTTTATATGGATAGACTCGATCAAAAACGTATACACGATGTAAAGTAAAAAGGAAGAGATCTGGGGGAAAAGAGGACCACAGGAGGGAGGGAGGGGTGTGGAATGTGTGTTAATGGCATCATATAACGCCATGTACAGTGATGATAGCCTGGAGGAAAAATAAAAAGAAAGAGAAAAAACACTAGTAGGGTTGGTAGCTTGTAAGCTAAAGAAAAGAAAGTCAAATCACATGAAATCCTGAGTAGGGCACGCTCATCCTAAAGGTTTGCTTTTCACTTAAAAGCACAGAAATGTACATTCATCGCACACCTTTGGCTCATTGATTTGCTGCTGTTTGGTTTTTGTATCATCACTTTTCCTTGAGTTTCTCAAGGGCATGGTTTCTTTGGTTTCAATTTTTTCTAAATGGAGGGGGTGGGTGGGGGCGGGGAGGCACCAAGATGGCTCAGCATGTGAAGAAAATGTCTCGGTAGGTCAAGGCTCCTGCTCTCAAGACTGAAGATTTGAATCTGGTTCCCAAGAGTCACATAGTGGAAGAAGAAAACTGATTCCTACAAATTGTCCTCTGGCCACATGCTGTGATGTATATGTACTCATACACATACACACACATACATCCAAAAATAAAAAAATTAAATGTAATATATTTTAAAATGGAGCAGGTACTCAAATTTTTTTTAATATATATATGCAAGTTTAGGAGCAAATGTAGCTTATTCTTAGTAAATATGAAGTAGAATCATCATGCCCCAGAACCACTGAGTTACTTTGTTTAGAAGAGAGTTTGCTAGTGACTAGATGAACCATTTGTGCATGGTGGCTGAGAGCCAGGACTCTGGAAAACAGCGCCTAGTCTAGATAGAGGTTTGGCTACTTGGGGATTATTTAACAGTATCTGCTATACTCTTAAATGACCTGGGAGAAATGCCTTTGTTCCTGGAAGCATTAAGGAATACCTCAGACTGTGAAGATAACCGACTTCCTGAAACCTTCCTTTGAGGGGGGCAGGGAACGCTGTTGGAACAATACTAGTCACTCCACAAGCCGGTGTATCTTAGCAGCATAGCTGTGGGTCAGCTGTCATTAAAAAGGAGAGAGAGAGAGAGAGAGAGAGAGAGAGGAGGAGGGAGGGAGGAGGGAGGGAGGGAGGAGGAGGGAGAGAGAGAGAGAGAGAGAGGAAGGAAAGCCACAGGGTCTTCTCAAATTTTTATTTTTAGCAGAGACTTAAAAAAATTCATATATGCCAAAAAATTAAATAAAGACATTTGTACACATCTGATTTTAATGTACAATTTCCGTAGCAGCGTCTGACTTACTGCTGAGCTGTTCAGTAAAGCAGAGGCCAATTGGCCTTTAAACCATTGTGTCATAGGCAATGTTAGCTACAGGAATTTCATTCTTGTACGAGGTATTATGTCGAGTCGGTCAATCTTCCCTGGGAACTGATGTCATAACTGATGAGAATCGTTGTGGGGAAACAAAAATAATATATCCAGAATTATAAAGGAAATCTGGGGTGTTAATCCATGCATTCACATTAAAACAACAACAGCAAAACTCCTGCTTCTGACTCAGAGTTCATCTCCGAAGTGATTTTACTAGGTTCTGTGCTGTATGAGTATAGAGTGCAAAGATACTCAGAATCACCTCCCTTGAACATTAAAAAAAAAATTCTTCATTAAGCCTCAGACTAACTCAGCACCATCCCGAGATTCTGGAAGACAGGCTTCCCCTTCAGAATGCTGCTGGCTCATTCCTTTAGCACATGTTTTTAGACCGTCTTGGTCTGTTGCATAATCAGAGGTTTGGATTTCATTGGCATGCAGAGTGCTAGCTCTGAAAAATTCTCACAGGACGCTGAGGCCAGGCCTGGAAAAGCCTTCTGGGGCCTGTCCCTTGGACCTGTGTCAGTATGTTGTCACCAGGAGTTCGGAAACATTTTACAATGCGGCTCTGAACTCTGGTGCATGGATGACTTGTCTTTCGGAAGGGAATATGGCCAGCATTACTGAGCAAGCAGAGGAAGTCGACCTGATCTCGTTCACCGGCCTTTCTTGTGCTGGTGTCCGGGGACTCAGCCTCTGCAGAATAGGAAGCCTTTCTCTCAGCCACACATGCTTGTCTGCCTAATTTTCCTCAGTCTTAACCTTTGCCTCCTCCTTGGAGTGAAGTGTGGAACCCTGCCAAGGCTTCATCCTCTTTCCCTACATCTTCCTCACAATAGTTGGGAGCGGCAGCAGCGTGAAAGATGTTTGTACCACACACAGAAAATAACTCCAGGCCATAGAACCAGGTCTGACCCTCCAACAATGGCGGGAAGAAGCTACATACAAAATGGATTCAGGGGAGAATATTTGTTTCTCTCTTACACGTTATGAATGGTAGCCTCGCCAAAGGTCGAGTTTAAATGAATGATAAAATCTCATGTAAATAATTAAAGTTCCCAAAGCAGAATCTTTCATTTAGTGGCACCAACTGCCTTTGTATCAGACCTTCACTTTAAAACTCTGTTAGCCTAAGATGAACATTAATTATTGAGCAATATTTAAATAATCGTGAACTAATAATTTGATTTCTAGATTTATTTTCTTGTTCTTTTAGTTGCTGTGCATGCTGTAGAATTATTAGCAATTCTGGAGGAATGATTACTCTTAGAAACCTGGAGATAATGCTAAAACCATCTGAAACCAACAGCTATCTAATGATAAGACATTTAAGGGTCTTTATCATTGTTTCAGCTAATGGCCTCATTGTGAGGAAAGCATTTTATTTTCACTGGCTTACTTAAAAAGAGAGATAGCGCTATATCTAAATCAGTGGAGCTGACATCAACTGGCAGCTGATTTTATTGCCAGTGTTTGATTGCTTATTTCTTGTTTCTCATTCTCAGAGGAAGAAGGAGGAAGCCGTGCACTCTCCACGTAGTCCTGGAGAACAGACATAAGGTTGAGTCACATGCTAGTTCTATAACTCAAGCACATAGTGTACAATCATCCTGCTCCCCTTTCACTCTCCTCTTCAGACCCAAAGAGGACAAAGTTGTGAAATTCATGGTTCACTAGACACTCTGTGGCTTTGGCCGCTTAAGGGCTTCTGAGGGCCTCCATAGTGCTCTGAGCTCCTGTGACATCTGTTGAGAAAGAAATCATTCAGGGCTATTTGATTTTTTTCTTCCATGTTGTATTATTAGAGGTTTGCTTTAGTCTCTGATAATGACATAACAGCTTTTGGAAACAAAATAGAGGAAAACTCTGCCACCTTTAATAAAATGATCGTGACACAACTGGTGTTATTTTTTTTCTTTTAATCTACTGTCCTTCAGCTTCTTCCAATGATTTGGCGTTTACATCATCTGTAAACAACGGTATATCTTTCACGTGGATCCATTGCTATATTTCCTACCCAGTCTTCAGAGTTATTTTAAACTAGGTGTATAATGGTTCATGAAATACTCAGTTCAATATCCAAGACTCCTTTCTATTTAAAAAGTTTGAAGTTTCTGCTCATTTTTTCATAAGTATAACACTATTCTATCTTTACTGTAATTGCTTCTGTAGTTACTATATCATATGTAAATATCAGTGTATAATATTTGATTTTTATTAGTTCACATCACTTTCTTCTACTTCGTTTTTAATTAACTTTTATTATGCATATGGATGCTTTGCTTGCATGTGTATCTATGCACCACTTTTGTGCCTGGTACCTTTGGAGGTCAGAAGTGGGTGTCAGATCCCTTGGGACTGGAGTTACAGAGGGTTTGTGAGCTGCCATGTGGGTGCTGGGAACTGAACACTAGTATCCATGCTCAGAGCCACCTTTACAGCCCCCAGCTTCTGTTTTTTAAAATTTCCCACCCGAGACTAGACACCCAGGCATGGGCATGCTGGGCCAATGGGTGTGAGCACTTCATATCTCTTACTGCACAGGTCAATTGGTTTACTATAAAATAGGCCATGCCGATCTACACACAGGAATTATGAGGGGACATTACAGTTCCTTCTCAGTGCAGGTCATCTTCATCAAATCCACACCATGTTGCAGCCTAAGGAAGGGACAGAAGAATGGCAAGAGTCCGTTCTGTGCTCATGGAAGAGGAGAAGTCTGGCGGCAGTGAGCAACTTGGAAGGATTATTTGGAAGAAAACACTGACACCTTCCTCTGCTGAGGCAAAATGGATGACATATTGTGCCTAAATATCACACCATTTACTCTCTTCGTCTTTATTGTGCTTCTATTGCTTATTCATATTTTATAGTGTACATTATTTTATTCATAAAGATATTTTGATAAAGTCATATTTTCCCAGAAAAGTTACTCAAGCGTGGAAGCATGTGTCAGACTCCAACTTGACTGATTATATCATCCCTGTTGAAAACCTCACTAGACGCCGTTACCTACTAAATCACCTGAGTTCTGTCTTCTGACATTTCAAGTCCCTCCTTCTCTGGCTCCAAACTTCCTTTCATCTTAGCCTTTCTCTGCCAGCTGCCTGTACACCCGCAGAGCACTGAGCACCTAGAAGCTTGCTGTTCTCTAAATAACACCCACTGTTCTTACCCAGCCTTCTTCTTCCCTGTCACGGCTTTGTTTTGTGAAAATCTCACTTGTATCTCAAGGTGTTTACAGTTATCCACACCCAGGAGGCGGATGTTTTGCTCTCCTCTCAAGCATTCCTTGCCCTCTAAACGACGGTACTTGTGAACCCATCAACTTCGTCAAGTTGGAGCTTAAAAACGAAATTACATTTGTTTATTTCCTGTGTGTGTGTGTGTGTGTGTGTGTGTATGTGTGTGTGTATGCTGTGTATGTGTGCACAGGCACACACATGAGCATGTGTACATACATGCCACTGTGCATATGCACCGGTCAGCTGTTTTTTTTCTTCCACCACGTGGGTCATGGTAATGGAACTCAAGGCCATCAAATTGGTGGCAATTGCCTTTAATCACTGACCCACATTGCTGGCAGGGACACCCTTATTTGGGGGGAGGGACAGAGGTTGCATTTATTATTATTATTATTATCATTATGTTTTGGAAGAGAAGAGGTTTATTTTAGCTTACAATTCCAGGTGGTAGTCCATTCCTACAGGGAAGGCCAGGGGACAGGAAGTTGAAGCCACAGGTCACGTTATACCCACAGTCAAGAGCAGAGAGAGAACTGAACGCACACGTGCTTAGTGGTCAGCCAGCTTTCTCTGCTAGTCCAGGGGAATGGTACCGCCCACCCGGTTTTGGATTGGTCCTTCCCACATCAATTAAGACAATCGAGAAAATCCCCCATAGACTTGCCCATAAGCCAACCCCAGCCAGACAAGCTTTGACAAATCGACAACTGAAACGAATCATCACAGCTCAGAAGTATGTGTGAGTGAAGGGCCTGAAAGGGAGACCTTACCTGTTTGGTGGGGAAAGAATAGGTGCGCACATACTCCCTGGGCGTCCCCTCTTCTGAGAGAAAGAGGTCCAAATCCATTTGTTGGTGTTCAGTTTAACATTTAGGTCAATATAGTATCCAATTTTACCCTTTTTTTGAAAATAGATTTTTTTTCCTACAATATATTCTGATTATGGTTTCCCTTCCCCCTCCCTCTCCCAGTACCTCGACAACTGCCACCCATTTGGTGCCACGCCCTTTCTGTCTCTTCTTAGAAAACAAACAGGCTGGGCGGTGGCGCATGCCTCTAATCCCGGCACTTGGGAGGCAGAGCCAAGAGGATCTCTGTGAGTTGGAGGCCAGCCTGTTCTACAGAGCGAGATCCAGGACAGGCTCCAAAACTACACGGAGAAACCCTGTCTCGAAAAAAACAAAAAAAGAAAAAACAAGCAAACAAGCATTTAAGGAATAATAATACAATAAAGTAAAATATAATAAGATAAAAATAAAGCAATCAGAATAAGACAAAACAACCGAAGAAGAAAAAGAGCCAAAGAGAACTTTTAATTTTAGTTGTTCCCTGTACCTGGCAATGTATCTTATGTACAGTAGCTTTTTAATAAATATTTAACTAATGTGCAGAGTTTGAGCCTGAGAAATCCTGATTAGTTTCATCATTTACTCTTTGGTAGCAGCTATCAGAATCCAGAAATAAAATCTTAGACTAAGGTCATGAGAGGCCTGCGCTTGGGTGAGCGCTGATGTAGACTTTGGGACATTTGAGTGCCTTCAGAACCACAGAAGATACAATCAGGACTGAAAATTCAAGTCACAAAACAATATCAATCTGTCTACTTTGACTAGGGTATGTGGTGTAGGTGGCCATAAAGCAATAAAGTGTGATTAGAACTAATCTCATGGATGGCCCATGACTGGCTTCTGGACTGTCCCAATCCAGTGCTCTCCGACCGCTGCCCATGTCCTGTCAGCACAGGCCTCTGGTATTCCCAGCACTGGGACTTGGCCACTACGTAAGCTTAGTTCTTCTTGATCTTTGCCCACACTCAACCTTGACTTTTTCTTCCAGGAAAAAAAAAAGATCTGATCGGGACAGCCAGTTCCAATCAATGGCTGTTCTCCAGCTGAGAAGATTGCATTTTCACACAGCCTTGCACAAAGTGGACAGAGGCCAGAGCTCAGAGTCTGGGTCCCACTTGAGTCCAGTTGTGGACCAGCTGTGTTGGAATGGCTGGGAAACCTGAACATTTTAGCTATTTTTTTTCCCTTCCATAGGGACTTTTACATATGACTGGCACTCTAGGTGTCATATCTCTGAAACAGGATATTGTATTGCAATATTAAATTAATTTCTAATTGCATGAAGCTGGTAATTCATGTTATATATAAACTCTATTAACCTAAATTTTACATCAGTCAGAATGGTATCCAATTATGATGAGGTGTTGATGAGAGCCTATTTGATAAGTTCTAATTTTATAAAGCACTCACCAGTGTAAATGAAGTGTCCTTCCATCTTCCCGAGAACTTCGGAAGTGATTTTCATCTTACTTCACAGATAAAGAGACTAAGTCTGAGTTGGGCATTGGTGGCACACGCCTTTAATCCCTGCACCCGGGAAGCCGAGGCAGGTGGATCTCTGTGAATTTGAGGCCAGCCTTGCCTAGAGATTGAGGTGTTTTGTTTTGTTTGTTTGGTGCTGTGGGACGGTCTGTATGTCAAATTGCTCTGATTGGTCAATAAATAAAACACTGGTTGGCCAGTGGCCAGGCAGGAAGTAGGTGGGACAAGGAGAGAGGAGAATTCTGGGAAGCGGAAGGCTGAGGCAGAGAGACACTGCAGCCGCCGCCATGACCAGCAGCATGTGAAGACACCAGTAAGCCACCAGCCACGTGGCAAGGTATAGATTTATGGAAATGGTTAATTTAAGCTATAAGAACAGTTAGCAAGAAGCCTGCCACGGCCATACAGTTTTTAAGCAGTATAAGTCTCTGTGTTTATTTGGTTGGGTCTGAGCGGCTGTGGGACTGGCGGGTGACAAAGATTTGTCCTGACTGTGGGCCAGGCAGGAAAACTCTAGCTACAGTTTGGTTTTTTTTTTTTTTTGTTTTTTTTGGTTTTTTGAGACATGGTTTCTCATGTAGCTTTGGAGCCTGTCCTGGAACTCACTCTGTAGCCCAGGGTGGCTTCGACCTCACAGAGATCTGCCTGCCTCTGCCTCCCAAGTGCTGGGATTAAAGGCGTGCGCCACCACCGCCCGGCAAGATCAAGTTCTAGGACAGCCAGGACTACACAAGGAAACCCTGTCTCGGAAAAACTCAGGAAGGTTTTACTCGCTTACAGAAAGTCACCTGAGTATGTCAAGAATCCTGGATGTGACACAAAGCAGGTTAGTCTCTAAGACAAGCATCAGCAGTGAGGAATCTGAATCATTTATCATCCATTTGCTTTCTCTAAGTAAAAAAACCATCATGGGTTTTCTGTAGGCATGTAGGTTTTAACTTCCTGTCTGAGGCTGTGTTTGGCTGTTTTGTCAGTGAACTTGAGAGTAGCCACACTAAGGTGTGAGACCTGTCAGCACTGTCAGCGTCCTTGATTATTTCCCTGGGACCGTCCCCTCCCCAGCTCTTCACACTTCTAGTCTCAAATATTAGGAAATGACCCAGAACACCTCAGGAGTGGGAAAGAATGTTCGCCATGGTGACAGCTTTCTGCTAAAGGGCTTTCAGGAGGGAGCCGGCTGGCAAACAACCTTGCCCTGGTTTTAAGTAGCTTTCCTAAGAACAGCAGGCCTGAGCACATGAGCACAGGGACTTACATTTGTGAAACTTACCACTTTTACTGAATAAGAAACTACAATGAAAGCATGAAATTTGCAGGCAAATGGATGGAACTAGAAAAAAATCATCCTGAGTGAGGTAACCCAAACCCAGAAAGACAGTTATGGTATGTACTCACTCATAGGTGGATTCTAGATATAAAATAAAGAACAATCAGACCACAACCCATAGAACCATGGAGGCTATATATATATGGCATGGAGGTCCCTAGGACGACTGTGGCTTATAATAAATTTCAGTTTTACTCAATTATTGAAAAAAAAAAATAGCCAAATGAATGGAAACACATGAACTATGAATCAAAGGCTGAGGGGCCCCCAGCTGGATCAGGCCCTCTGAATAGGTGAGACAGTTGATTGTCTTGATCAGGTTGGGAGGCAACTAGGCAGTGGGACCGAGTCCTGTGCTCATTGCATGAGTTGGCTGTTTGAAACCTGGAGCTTATGCAGGGACGCTTGGCTCAGTCTGGGAGGAAGGGACTGGACCTGCCTGGACTGAGTCTACCAGGTTGATCGCAGTCCTCGGGGGAGGACTTGTCCTGGAAGAGGTGGGAATGGAGGGTAGGCTGGGGGTAAGGGGAGGGGGTGGAAGGGGGAGAATAGGGGAACCCATGGCTGATATGTAGAACTGAATGGTATTGTAAAATAATATATACATACATATATATATATATATATATATATATATATATATATAAAGAAACTACAACATGATCTCTCTCTCTCTCTCTCTCTCTCTCTCTCTCTCTCTCTCTCTCTCTCTTTCTCTCATAGTTGGATTGAGTTTGCAATTGTGTTTCTAAGTTTCTAATTCCTTTGTTATTTTAAAATCCCTGGTAGTTTCCCCTACACTACTGCATTCCTTTTATCTGGAATTCCAGGTTTCTCTCTTTCCTGGGCTTTGCAGAGGAGCACAATCAGCTAGTTTATATTTAAGATGTTTTGATTCTTTTCTCGGGCTCTCGTGAGTGTACTTAACACCGAGTGATTAAAAGCTGTGTGTTCGGTTGGGACTGTTACAGTGTTTAAACAAGGAAGTCTGTGTTTGTTTAAGAGAATGGGGGAAATGGTTATCTCGACAGATTAGACTGAAAAACAGGAACAGGACAGCCACAGTCTAGCACAGATGTCCACATTTGCCACTTGGCTGGCTTTTGGAGGTATTCTAAACAAAACTCCCTTGTTCGCTTACGCCTCGCCTCTCTCGGACACCTGACTGAGGAATGGGATTGGGAGCCACAGCCAATAGCCCACACGCCCCTGCGGACAAGTGTTCCCAGGTTGGACATTTCTCAGAGGCTGTTGAACTATGTCATAATTAAACGAATGGAGCACAAGAGGAATTTCTCCAACTGCCCTAAAGACCCCATTCAATTGTTAATTTCCTCTCACCTTGCACGCAGGTCCCACGGCTTCGCGGCACAGTTGAGGTGAAGCTGAGCGGGATAGGCCACATTTGTCAATTCTGTAAAATGCAATCTTAAAAACGGAACAGGAGTGTCGGTGGCGCCTTAGTGGAAATAGCTCTGTGCGAACGTTCAGGAAGCCTTCACCCAAGCCCCAACTCGCCGCTTGCTGTTTAGTTTTGGCTAACCCTCACGTAACCACTTAGGGTACTGAAACTGTGGCTCACGACGGTGGCACACTAGCTGGCCTTCATTGTGCCAGGAAATATTTATCAGCTTGTCCCTACTTTGCCCTCAAAAAAGCCTTATAAGTGGCTACAATTTTGACAACACAGAATACTAGCTAAATGTCAGACCACAAGTTTATTGGACATTTTTTGTTTTGTTCTCGAGGCAGGGTTTCTCTGTGTAGCCCTGGCTGTCCTAGAATTCGCTCTGTAGACCAGGCTGGTTTCGAACTCAGAGATCAGCCTGCCTCTACCTCCTCTGTGCTGGGATTAAAGGCAGGTGCCACCACTGCCCAGCAACATTTTTAAAATTAATTTATTTTTTTTATTTGTTTATGCATGCGTAAATGCATGCCACCTGAGTGCAGTGGCCTGCAGAGGCTAGACACCAGATTCTCCGAAGCTGAATTAGAGGCGGTTCTGAGCCACCTGACATGGGTGCTGGGAACTGAACCTAGGTCCTCTGGAAAAGCAATACACACTCTTTACCATAGAGCCACCTCCTTATCCCCTAGTGGACATTCATAAATCTTCATCTCAGGCAACACAGTATTCAAGGTAATTTCCAGTTATGAAATGTGAACCCATCAACATCACTTCATATGTGTCTACAAAGAAAGAACGAACAACAGCTATTTACACTAGGCTGTACCTGTGGCTAGGCATAGGTGTCTGTATCTTGCCCAGTTGCACGCTTGTTATGGATATTAATATACTATTATTTATTGTCAGCTTTATGAAAATAAAGGCTTCAGTAAGTGGTGATTGTTTCTTCAAATCTTGGGAGCCTGAGATTCTTGCGTGTGTGACTATTGTATTTTATAGAGAAATATCGTCAATTTATACATTAAACCAAGCACCTTGGAGTCCTGGCAATGTCATCAGAAACTGAGTTGCCCTCTCTCCCTTTTTTCCTTTTTTCTTTTGGTTCCCTGTGTAACAAAACTAGCTGTCCTGGATCTCGCTCTGTAGATCAGGCTGGCCTTGAACTCACAGAGATCCGCCTGCCTCTGCCTCCCCAGTGCTGGGATTAAAGGCGTGCACTGCCACCACCACCTGGCTGTGTCCCCTCCTTTGTGTTGACTACTGTTAACTTGTACTTTTTTTTTTTATAATCTCCATGATATTGGAGTGTAGTCAAGCTGAATTCTCAAATTATTCTTCGTTGTTAGTGTTGGCCCAACCATTTAATCCCAGCACTCTGAAGGCAGAGGCAAAAGAATCTCTGAGTTCTAGGCCATTTGGGTCTACATAGCGAGTTCCAGGCCAGCCAGGGCTACTTGGAGTGAGACTATCTCAAAGAAAAACGAGAAGAAATTGTTCTATTGCAGGTTATTGCTAGCAAAGAAAGATTTGCATCGTCACATTTTGAATATAGAAGATCTAAACCTTTCTTCCTAATAACCTATTAGCCACTGATGTGATAGATTTTCTAAAACTCAAGAATGCAGTTTTATGGGCTGGAGAGATGGCTCAGGGGTTAAGAGCGCTGACTCTTCTTCCAGAGGACCCGAGTTCAATTCCCAGCACCCACATGGCAGCTCACACCTGTCTGTAACTCCAGTTTCAGGGGACCCTGACACCCATGGCAAAAAAAACACAAATGCACATAAAAATAAAATAAAATATATTTAAAAAAAAAGAATGCAGTATTTATTGAAATATATAGACTTCAAAATGTCATAGTGAAGCTGGGCGCCTTTAATCCCAGCACTCGGGAGGCAGAGGCAGGCAGATCTTTGTGAGTTCGAGGCCATCCTGGTCTACAGAGTGAGATCCAGGACAGGCGCAAAGCTACACAGAGAAACCCTGTCTCAAAAAACCAAAAAAAAAAAAAAAAAAAAAAGAAAAAAGAAAAAAAAAAAAATGTCATAGCAGCTAGTGACACCTGCCTTTTCCAGCTTCTTTCTCAGTGTCGCCGGGGCTGGTTACCCAGCTCTTTGGAAGACTCAACTGGATTGTATTCCATGGACACTATTCCTCTCTTTTACTGAAACTCAGCTAGAGTTGTCCACTAATGCGAAGTAAGAACATTGGCTTTAAAAATCATGTGTTTACTAGCTTTGATCTATTTGTGCATATTAATTACATAAGCTACATCTAGTAATCTATTGTGCAGTCATTTGAATGATTCCTGGCAGAGATGAGGCTCCTATGTTCTTGACTTGTCTTGAGGACCAGCAGCCCGGATAGTTCCAACCCTCTTCATGTACTTCCTTGGCGCTAACCCAGCCCCTGGCTCCTGCTCTTCTCCTGACATTCACAACAGCTTCCCAGGTCTCATCTGCAGTTCTGTTCTCCTTCCAATACAACTTAGAATAAATTCCTTGGAATTCTAATCTCAGCCACCAATCTTTCCTGGTCTTTATCTGATGATAACAGGATTTGCTCAAAGCCTGTTTTGTTTACCACAAAAATAACAGCCTGTTTCTTCCCAAATAGGATCTATTGTTTCGTCTTATCTCTTTCAGAATGTATAAATTGAAAGATCAGGGTCACTTTTTTTCCCTTTGCTGATAGAGTGCCAGGCAACTGATATTAATAGATAACAAAGGAATGTCTGCATAATTACTTCTTGCACACATTCTTGGCAAAACTTCATGTAATTTTCCTGGTTGGATGTCCCTATGAATACCTAAAGCAAGGAATTTAGATTAGTTTCTGCTAACATTTAAGATTGCCAAATTGGGGCTGTGATCTCTATTTTATACATAGCTCAAAGATAAATAGCAGTAATGAGCCTGGGTATGCTGAGTCAGGTTTGGAAAAGCCAGGTCTGTTGTGGCTAAAGTTGTTTTGTTTAAATTACTGTGCTTAAAAGATCTATTAAACAACAAAAAATGTCTCTAACCTGTAAGCCTCACTTGCCCAAGGACAGATAACTTCCTGGAATGATGGGGGCTGTTTTTCATGGAAGGTAACAAGTCACATGTTTTCTCTTCTATAAACAAGCTTGGTTGGTCCAGCTGCACAGGATATAGGCTTGATCACATGTAGGCAGGAGGTACACCGGCAGGAAGTACTTCAGGATGTATGTTTGCCCTTGATTGGATGAAGGCGGGAAATACATAACTTGTGGGTTTTGCGGGTTTTGCCTTTATAAGCATCTGACCAATGTAAATTGGTCAGTACCCATGGACCTGGCCAGTATTTAATAAAGCCTCTTATTTATTAAAATGTATTCATGGTCAGACTGGCGAATCTCTGAATGACCCCATACCCATAACAGTCTGTGGTGGTTTGAAAGAAAATGCCCCCAAAGGGAATGGCACTATTAAGAGGTGTAATCTTGTTGGAGGAAGTGTCTCACTGTGGATACGGACTTTGAGGTCTCATATATGCTCAAGATACCACCCAGTGCCTCAGTCTACTTCCTGTTGTCTGCATATCAATATGCAGCAGCTCCTTCTCCAGCACCATGTCTGCCTCCCTGCTGCCACGCTCCCCACCATGATGATAACGGACTAAACCTCCGAAACTGTTAGCCACCACATCAATTAAATATTGTCCTTTATAAGAGTTGCCGTGGTCATGATGTCTCTTCACAGCATTAGACACCCTAAATAAGGTATACAGTCCAAGCCTTCAGATGCTGTTGGCTCTCAGATGAGTTCACGTGGCCTGTCTCTTCTACAGCTGAGCGTGTTACTTGGGGGAAATTAGGGTGGAGTTTATCTGAGAGGGGTCACAGAAGGACAACCTGTAAGGCATGGATGCAAGGCTTCCCTTCAGTTGGGATGTGCTACGAAACTCAGGTCTGTGTTTCAGCCTCTCTGTTCATAGCCATTCTTCTTGCTTCCCACCTCTCCGCTGGTGCCAGCTGCTCCACTGATGGTCTGTTGGTCTCTGCTCCAAAGGAGATCACCAGTGTTAGAGGCAAACATATTTAGCAAGTATATTTGTTAGGATTACATATATTTATGCACCTATGTATGTGTGTATGTGTGTGCGCGTGTGTGCTCTCATTTATATGTGTGAAACAGTCATAGGACCATCTGCAGGAGTCAGTTCCCTCCCCCCATCACATAAGTCCCAGGGATTCAACTCATGTCACCAGGCTTGGTATGACATCTCTAGCTGCTGAGCAATCTTGCCGTCCTGCAAGTATTTTTTGTTTCTATGCTTGAGTTATTGATGAATCAACCTTTCTGAAATTTACTAAATCTTGAAAAAATAAGGTGAATTGCTTTCGTTTGAACAAATGTCTTGTAGAAGGAAAGATACGGCATTTTATAAATAGAGGACTCGATGCAAAGACTACAAAGTCATGTGGTGATATTTTATTTGTGATGAAATGTGATATTTTATTTGTATGTTAATAAATAAAGTTGCCTGGAGATCAGAGGTCAAACAGCCATTAAGCAGAAGTCCGCCGTTGGTAGCACATGCCCTTAATCTGATCACATGGCAGGCAGAGTCTCTGTGTGGTCAAGGACACAGCCATGTGTGGTCACACGAGCCTTTAATCCCAGTACCAACCATAGAGACCTGAAGGTCTGTATAGACAGGCAGTGACAAGGAAGTCATGTGGCTGGGCTTAGAGCCAATGAGAAGGCAGAACAGGAAAGCAATAAAAACACAAGCCACACAGGAAGAAGCTCTCTGGGGAAGCAATGGCGGCAAGGTGGTAAGATAAGGTAGTCGTGGCTCTTTGCTAATGCTCTGATCTGATTGGCTATTACCTCTATATTTGGCTCTGTGTTTCTTATTTACTAAGACTGTTTAGAATTTGTCTACAAAGTCAAGTCATGCATCTCAGACCCTAAAAGCTTATTGAGACCCGAGGTCTACTGTTTGTTTTCCGGAGAAGAGATTTTAGTGTGAGAGAGGTAGCACAGGTGTACAGGTGCTGAACTAAATTTTTTTCAGGGGGAGGGCAATAGCTCAGTGGATAAAGGTGCTTGCTGTCAAGCATGATGTTCTGAGTTTGATCCCTGCAACCCACATCATGGAAGGAGAGAACTGACTCCCAGATGTTGTCCTCTGCCCTCCACATGGGTGCTTTGGTACATATGTTCCTCTCTCTCTCCACAAGAAATAATACATGCAATTTAAGTTTGTTTAAAGAAAATATTCTTGATTTATTTATTTGTAGTTGGTTGTTTCTACTCTGTAGCATGAATCTTAAAAGTTGTTATTAATAAAATCAAACCTGAGGCGAGTTATTGGGGTCCATGCTGGTAGATCAGAGAGACAGAGCAAGCCACAGCTATCTCACCTTGCCAATTCCTCAGCTGGTCCTGTTTCCTCAGACTGGAGGCCTCTGAGTCTCATCCGGAATGGGTCTCAGCTGAACTACTAAGCTTAACCAGCCACATGCTTAACCAGCCAAATGCTTAACCAGCCAAATGCCTAACCAGCCAAAATGCCTAACCAGCCAAAATGCCGCTAGTTTCTGGTCCTCACGCCTTATATATCTTCCTGTTTTCTACCACCACTCCCTGGGATTAAAGGCTGGCTTTCTGGGATTAAAGGCTGGCTTTCTGGGATTAAAGGTGTGTCACCATGCTTGGCTGTTTCCAATGTGGCCTTGAACTCACAGAGATCCAGAGGGATTTCTATCTCTGGAATGCTAGGATTAAAGGTGTGAGTGCCACCATTTTCTAGCCTTTGTATCTAGTGGCTGTCTGTTCTCTGACCCCAGATAAATTTATTAGAATACACAATACCACCACACTACTCTTTGCTCTTTGAGGGCCCGCCACCCAGCTCCCAAATAAATACAAAGAGGCTCATTCTTACTTATAAATTCCCAGCCTTAGCTTGGCTTGTTTCTAGCCAGCTTTCCTTAACTTAAATCATCCCATCTACCTTTTGCCTCTGGGCTTTTTCCTTTTCTTACTTCTATATATCTGCCTTTTATTCTTCCTCTTTGGCTAGCTGTGTGGCTGTGTGGCTGGTCCCTAGCTTCCTTGTTCTCTTGCTCCTCCAGCCTATCAGATTTCTCTTCCCATTTATTCTCTCTGCCTGCCAGCCCCACGTATCCTTTCTCCTGCCTCGCTATTGGCCATTCAGCTCTTTATTAGACCAATCAGGTGCTTCAGACAGGAAAAGTAACACAACTTCACAGAATTAAACAAATGCAACATAAAAGAATGCAGCACATCTTTGCATCATTAAAACAAATGTTCTAGGGAATAAACAAATGTAACACATCTTAAAACAATATTCCACAACATTTATTCTTTTGGAGAACACTGAAAATAGAAAAATATTCTTACTGTGTGAGTTAGTGCTCTTTAGTACTATGTTTGTGAAATAGTTTATTTTACACTCTTTCAGCAGCATGAGCCCTATATGTTGAGAGATTTTTAGGTTATCAGCATATATTAGTTATATATAATAATAGGTATCATTATGATATTTTTCATACATACACATACATATATATATAAACACATATATATAATATATTTTTTCATATTCACCCTCACCCATTACCCTCCTCTGTTTTGATTACCTTCTTCTTACCAACTACTGTTTTATTTTTCTCTTCTTCTTCTTCTTCTTCTTCTTCTTCTCCTCCTCCTTCTTGTCTCCCTCCTCCTCCCCTCCTCCCCCTCCTCCTCTCTTCCTCCTCCTCCTTCTCCCCTCCTTCCTCCTCTTTGGTGACCCATTGAGTATCATTGAGGCTGCTTACAGGGGTATGGCTGAAGAAGATTTTGTAGGATTTGCCCAAGGTGATATCACTGAAGAAAGTGACTCTCCCTCCCCAAGTGATTATTAACTATCTAATCCTCAAGAAGTCATGGAGCTTTGTGAACACTCTTTTTCCTTCATGACAGGATGTAGATGGACCCATTCTTGGGAAGGTAGTAATGGCTGCTATGAGTTCAAGAGTGCAGTTTCATACCTAGAAGACAGTGTTCCACGACACTGCAGCCACCTTCCAGGCTTTGCAGTCTTCTGTACACCCAACCCACTTCCATGATGTTCTTTATGCTTTGGGATGGGAGGTGATATATATGTCCCATTTATGGTTGATCATTTAACAGTCCCTTATTTTCAGCACTTTGATCAGCTCTTGAGACTCTACATTTACCACCAACCACAGAAAGCAGCTTTTCAGACCAAAGCCAACAGCAGCACTAGTTTATGAATATAAGCATCATTACTACAGAAGGCAATTTGATGGGCAAAATCCAACAGCTGCCATGGGCTTTTGACCAGGTTTATAGTACCAGACTTGATAGAAATACTGTGGAATGGGTATCAAACCCAAGCAGAAAGTGATTGGTTACTCTCATAGACTTTCCATTACTGCGCCATTGGACACATCTCGTCTAACTGGTGAGTCGTGTAGCGTGTACGATCTACAAGCTGAGTAAAATAATTAATGACAATTCTCCCTAGCAGTCTACATAATCCATGACACTGTGTGGGCTCATCAGTAGGGAAGAAGCTTCCAAGCCAGTTTCTGCTTGATTTCTATGCATCCTGTGATGGGAGCATGTTGTGTCTTCAGAAAGGGTTTTACCACCCTGCTCCAGTGAGCGGTCAGTAGCAGTGGCAATTTTTAAATTGTTTTTGAAGCTTCAGGGGCCTCTCTAACTAACAACCTGTGGAAAAGTAGCCCTCTCCTGGTCTAGAATTTTCATTTAATAACTCATGACTTCTGGGAGCAGCTTCATGAACTCATGAACGGTACTTACTTTTAAACTTAGTTTTTTAAAACGTAGCTTACCAAGTTTCTTCATGGCTTTTTCATATATCCTTCCTTTTGGATAATCTTCCCCTGCTTTCCCTAATAGCCTTGACTCTCCTCCCTACTTAAACTTTTCCATCCCCAAATGAATGATATGAACATGGGAGGGAGAAACACTTTTGAACCATTATCGGGACCAGCTAGTAGCCTGCAATGGATTCAAAGGTCAACGGGATTTATTGCTGCCTATTATGTGTGTTATTTTATGAGGTATTATCAGAAATACAATTTAAACAGAATAAACTCACACAAGATTAGAAGACATACATTGTACATACATGTCCATTATGCTTATATATACATACACATATGGGAAAGGAAGCTCACAACATAGGATGTTTTGAATAAGGGAGATTCTTGAGTTCTTTGTGTGTGTGTGGGGGGGGATTCTTCAGCTCTTGTCTAAATGTGGTTTTGGAGATTGTGGTCATTTTTTAGCCAAATGCAGCTAATTAGTTTGGGTTGTTGTATGAAAAGCCAAAGCAGAAATGTACATTTTCGTTACGTGTAAGTGTAAATACTGAAGAATAGCCTTTCATTCCCATGACACGTGGGGTGCTAACTGTGTGGAATAGAAGGAAAAGGGACCCATCACTGAGTGATGTGCAGCTTGTGTTCTGTACCATACAATGAGACCGAAACACATTTGAATACTTGATTGCCATTAAAGGGGGTATAGAGAGGCTGTCTTAGTCAGGGTTACTATTGCTGTGATGAAACACCATGACCAAAGCAACCTGGGAAGGAAAGGGTTTATTCAGCTTACATTTCCACCTTACAGTTCATCATCAAAGGAAGTCAGGACAGGAACTCAAGCAGGGCAGGAACCTGGAAGCAGGAGCTGATGCTGGAGGGAGCTGGAGAGAACTGAGCTGGAACTGAAGGGGTGCTGCTCACTGGCTTGCTCCTCATGGCTTGCTCAGACTGCTTGCTATAGAACCAGGACCATCAGCCCAGGGATGACACCACCCACAATGGATTGAGCATTCCCCATCAATCAGTAATTTAGAAAACACCATATCACTGCATCTTACAGAGTGGTTTTCTCAATTGAGTTTCCCTCCTTTCAGATAGCTCTACCTTGTGTCATGTTAACAGAAAACTATCTAACCCAGAGGTCCTTTTACAAATAACAAAACCAAGACTCAGAACTCTTTGGAAATGTTTATAGTTGCAATATAGGAGAACAAAAGACAGAATCCAGAATGAGGGAAAGGGATGCCAGGGGTCTAACGAGGAGAATATTTCACACAGGCATTTTCAGCTAGTGTTTGGTAATTTCATTCATACGTGGGGTTATTTTTTCCCCTTTTTTCCCACAGATATTCTTTGGAAGTTAGATATTATATTGGCTAAGAAAATGAGGAAGTGCCTCATGAGTTAAACTTCCTCCTTGACTGGAGAATAGCACCAGCTTTGGTAACGTGAATAGCGCTTTGCTTTCTCTCTACTGAAGATGAGCCTTTCATTTGGAATGCTCAAGAGTTCTGAATGAAGAACACCTGTGTGAATGGAGGCAAATGGCACACCTCTAATGGCTCATCTTGGTTCAACTTGTCTGTACGAAGTTGCTGTTCAAGCTGGACCGTGACATTAGCCTTCCAGATGGAACAAAAATCTCAAAATAGAGATCAAAACAGTGGACCGTAAAGTATGGCTCGTTGGTCCGACTCCTCAGAAAGAAAGGTTACACCACGGAATGTGGCCTTTGTTTTCAACCATCTTAAGGAGAGTGCTCCCCTTTCAAATTTGGGAGTCAAGAAACACACACACACACACACACACACACACACACGCACGCACGCACGCACGCACACACGCACGAACGCACGCACGCACACACGCACGCACATTTCATTTGTCCTGAAGATCAAGCTGTGAAGGTCATGTGAGAGACATGTGAAGCAACCCAAGGGGACATAGTGTTCTTCTGCTCAACCGGGAGTGTGGGACAACAGACAGCTTCTAGGTGCAGCTGTCTGTCACCCATCTTAGAAAACAGGGGGCCTCACTTAAGGCACTGGAACCTTCTCTTCAGATCTGCCTCCACTCTGTCTGCTTAGTACCTCTTAACATCCTTATTATGCCAAGGACTTAGAACTGCCCTTTGGGACAGGTGAGCTCTCAGGCACAGCGGGTCTTGCATTTGGATCTTGGCCATGACTTTAAAACAGAAGGGTTGTTCTGTGCTCACAACATCCAACTCTAGTTTCCCCTCCCATGCTCCTGCCTTTCCCCTCTCCTTCTGCTGTCTTCCATGTATCAGCCCTCAGGAGCATCTCTACCTAACAGCACCCTGCATTTCAGCAAATGTTGTTTACCCAGAATTCAGTCATTTCTCAGTTCAGAATGACTGCCCTTTTCAGGTCTGAGGGCAGGGGTCAGAAGCCAAAGTTCATTCATGTATTCAATGAACATCTTGTATGTGTCTGACACTGTACCAAGGCAGACATTTAAAAACACACACATTTGGTGTCCTTAGGCATTTGTCAGTCCTGCCTGGGGGAAGATAGGCAAGTATATTAACAGTTACTGGAGGTTATAATAAGAATCACAATGCACTAGAGAGGTGGTTCAGCTGTTAAGCAAGAACCTGTGACATTCTTCCACAGGACTGGGGTTCAGTTCCCAGCACCTGGGTCTTATACCTACCTGTAACACCAGCTCCATGGAAATCTAATGCTTTCTTCTGGCTTCTTTGGGCCCTGCACACACATACACACACACACACACACACACACACACACACACACACACACACACAGTCAAAATAAATTAATAAAATAAAAGCAAAACTATGATAGGTCCTATAAGTGGCCTATAGAGGTAGAGTGGTTAGGATAATAGTCTATGATTGTTTAATGTGATTTCTTTTCTTTCTCTAAGGAATTGGGCCATGGGCAATTTCTTAGTGAAAGCACCAGACAGGAGGGTAATGCCTCTCTTCTAACTCCGGGGATTGGGGGGAAGAAGTGGGAAGAAGAGTTACGAAGGAGCTGTAAGATGCTTGACCTGAGTGAGCGAGTAAGGCGAGGGTAAGGACACACAGGTCTGGGTTACTTGCCCCTTCTAATGTCTATCTGGGGCCTCTGGGAATGCTGCAGGACTGGCTGCCTTTAGTTATTAGACATGACCCAGGCAAGCATGTAATCTAGTATGTTCATAAAAAGTCCCAAAGAGCAACACAAATCTTAAACAGTCTTATTAATAAAAAACAAAACAAAACAAAACAAAACAAAACCTGGAACCAGATATTGCCGTGAAAGCTGAAGATCGGTGACGCAGGACAAGCCACAGCCAACCTCACCTCATCAACTCCTCAGCCAGTCCTGTTTCCACGAACCCTCATACTGAAAGTTTCTGAGTCCTCACCCGGAAGGGATCTCAGCTGAACTGCTCGAAAGCTTCCAGTTTCTGGTCCTCATGCCTTATATACCTTTCTGCTTCCTGCCATCGCTTCCTGGGATTAAAGGCATGTGTCCTTCCCAAGCAAAGACATGAGATCTCAAGTGCTGGGATTAAAGGTGTGTGCCACCATGTCTGGCTCTGTTCCCAGTGTGACCTTGAATCACAGAGATCCAGACAGATCTCTCTACCTCCCAAGTGGTAGGATTAAAGGCATGTGTGCCACCACTGTCTGGCCTCTATGTCTAATCTAGTGGCTGGCTCTGTCCTCTGATCCCCAGATAAGTTTTATTTGTTAGGACACAAAAAAAATATCATCACACTAAAGTTTGTCTCTACAGAGTTGTCCTTCTTTCTAGTGCAGAACCTAATTCTGAAAGATGCAATCTGGGGCCTGGGAAAATGTTCACTTGGCAAACTACTTGCTACACATACGTGGGTATCCATCTTCAGACTCCAGTGCTTGCCTGAGAACTGGGTGCTTGCTAGTCTAGTACTGAGGAAGCAAAGACAGGAGTGGCGGGGCCCAGGGTTGGGCTCCAGCCCCAACCTATAGAAGGGTCCCTTGAAGGGGAGAGTGGGGAATTGAGAAATGCTAGATAGGAAGTGCAGAAGTAGATGAAGCAAAAAGATAGAGACACAGGATAGCTTCGGGAGGGCCCTGGGTCAATACTCAGCAGCCTCAAGTTTCTTTCTAATGAGCTTTTTATATACTAGCAAGGGGAGAGAGAGGCAAAAGACCTCCCCATTTCAAGATCAAAGTACAACCAAGTGTAGACCCTTCCCAATACCTAGTAACCATGCCCCACAGCAAAGCATCATGTGATTAGGCCTTGAAGTATAAGACCTGGTAGCCATGCCTTTGTACAGTACTATGCACCCTTGGAGGGCAACACAAACTCTGACTCTTTGACCTGGAGTCAAACCACAAGTTGGAATCTTTGTGGGCTCCCACATAGGAGGATCTTGGGGCTTCCTGGTCAGCTAGTTTAGCTGATTCTCTAAGCTCTAAGTTAAGTGAAAAATTCTGCCCTACACAAAACAAGGTGGCCGGCAATTGAGGAAGATACCAACGTTGACCTCTAGCCTCCAAAGGTGGTCTCTACAAACCCAGTCACCATATTTTGAAGTTTCACATTGTAGTGAGCAACTGCTTTTTCAGGCCAGTCTTCTCCTTGGTCTAGATACTTGGCATCTTACTTACATTGACATGTGGACAAGATGTGCTAAAACAATGCTAGAAGCTGAATGTAACTTCACTGGACTGCTATTCCCAGCAGTAAGGACTTTCTTAGTGCTGTGATTCATTTATGCATTTTTCTTGGTAAGGTTTCCCTTTGAAAGTGCATTAGCACCACGGACTCTGTGTTTAAAGTGTTGCGTGATTATGTGTGATTATGACATTCTTAGTCAAATGGTCTTCACTAAGTGAAGCGATTGCCTTCCTTTTTTTGTACAGCTGCAGCGCTGAAAGATAAAAATCTCTCCAGGTCTTAGTTCTTCAGGCAGCTGCATGAGAGGTGCTATTTCAGTTCTGACTGGTCACTGAAAGGCACTCCCACAGATGACTGCAGTCCCAAAGCTGAAACAGGCGACATCCAGCTGTGAGAGTTTGGATCTGAAATGTCCTTGAGAGCGCATGCGTGTGTTGGAGGTGTGAGCCCTAGCCTTCCATACTATGGAGGTGTGGTGAAAACGGGGGAGCGGTAGGAAGTTGCATCATTGGAAGCGTGCATTTGAAGTGGGGACGGTGGGCCCTGCTTGTTCCTCTATTTTGCTTCCTGGCTGCCATGAACTGAGGTGCATTGCAGCATCACACGCCTCTGTTGTGGTGTGTGGTGTTTCCATAGGCCCAAAGCCACCGAGATCCACATTCACCAACTGAAAGTGGGAACTAAACAACCAACTTCCTCTTCCTCCTCCTCCTCCTTCCTCCCCCTCCTCCTCCCTCCTCTTCTTCTGAGTTTAGATTCACTTTAATTTTAGACAATGTAAATGACATATTTTTCCCCAAAAAACACTGCATAAGAGCTGGGGGTGGGTGGGTGGCTCATTGGTTAGAGTACTTGCTGTTGCAAGATGAAGATCTGAGCTGGGATCCCCAGGACCCATGTAAAAAGCTCTACCTATGAGCCCGGTTGTTACAGAGGTGGAGACAGTAAAATGGCTGGCTGCCAATGTAGCTCCAGCTTCAGGGAGAGACCTTGTATCAAGAGAATAAGGGGGACAGTGATAGAGTAGGCCAGCCTTTGACCTTTCAGCAAACAGGCACACACCCAGGCACAAACACACCCCACTCCACACACATAAATGCAAAGGACAGCCAGGAGGCCTCTGATCCAAAAGAAGCGCAGATAAATAAGAGAGCCCATGGTGACGTCAGAATCACTTATTTTATAGGAATGTTATAGGAATGACAAGCAGCAGCCAGTCATGGTGGCAGGTGACAGATGCAAAGTCACTGCTCGGTTTGTTAACACGTTTCCACTTCTCAACCGTCCTTAGAGGAAATCAAACTCCGAGTCACATGATCATTACAGTAGTCCAGGAGAGAGACCAGGCCATGTGGATTCACGCTCTCGCTGGTAGTTACTAAAATCAGCAAGCACGTGTTCGATTGGTTCTGTAGCTCCCACCACAAAGGGCGTTACTCTTTCTGGCCTCGGCTCTTCGTATTTCCTTTGAGTGACTTAAAGTCATCGTGGATGTACTTTCTGTATGCCTTTTCGGGGAAACTGGATTTCTGTAAGTGATGACTAAGGATGCTCTCAACACAGGTGCTCACTGTGCATTTGGTCCTGTCTCCTTTGGCCTTCAGCACAAGCATTTCCATCAGTGACTGAGTCATCCTCATTATCCTTTGTCCCGATGACCATCTCACCCTCCACCTCCAGGCACAGCCCGTCCGTGATCTGGATCTTAGAGATATGGGGAGAAACTCATCAAGACTGCTGTGGCTGCTGAAGGCTGGGTAGATAGAATCATGACGGCAGCTGGAAGGAGCCAAAATTGGCTCTGGCCTGGGGCCTCAGAGCAAGTCTGGGCAGCTGGAGAAGGCCTCAAAAGTGGGGAGTAGATGGGAAAAGAAGAACTCTTCCTTGTTTTTGATTGTCTCGGGTAGTTTTCCTCATCAACAGAAAGCTGATAAACATACCAACCACAGAGTTTTAGTTCCTTCATGCTTTTAGCTTCTTGACCTTTTTCTTTATAAATGTCATTTACCTGCTCATGACTGTGGATACTAGTGTGACTTGGAATATCTGAGGGCTTATGCTTGTGAAAATTTATATGTTTGTTCTCATATAAATGCGATTTTTAATTTTCAATATTTTTATAATGAAGCTTAAAATAAAATTTAAAAATAACTTAAAACATTTTTTCAGTATAGTATTATTATATTATTACTATTATTATTATTTAGGTTTAAACTTTGGGGACTTTGATTTTCTGATATTTCAACATTTGAGACTTTGTATTTTGAAATGAAGGCCCAAGCTTTCTTAATTCTTACAGGTCCTAGAAGTAGCTTAGCTTGTAGGTGCGGCTTCTGGAGTAGAATCAGGGTGCCTTTACGCTAAAAGAGTAGGCCTTATGGCTCAAGCTGGGACTCACTGGAAAATGTAATTCCTAAGAAAGACCTAGAACCTTGGGTTTGTCTGAGCTAGAGGCCAAGTAGCCAGTGTCACCAACTGCACATAAATGCCACTGGGGACAGGTAGCAGCTAAACAGTGAAGTTCTCTTGCACTGGGGTCAAGCGAGGCCCCAGACTTTGGGTCTGGCTCCTTCTTCCTTCTTCTCTGTGCCTTTAACCAGCTGCGTGTTCCACAGAGAAGTGGAGCAAAGTTGTCTCTGACAGATGTGCGTCCAGCCAGCCTCAAAGAACTGGCGTCATTTACAGGACCAGACTCAATACTGTATCCGGCAGGACACACAGGAGGGGACACACCCTCCAAAGACACAGAATAAAATTTGTGGTTTTCCCTATATAACAAATTGCATTATCTACACACACACACACACACACACACACACACACACACACACACACACACACACACAGTTCTTACTCATGTGGTGTAGTTGTTTATGCCAAAGTTCTCTTGCTGCCAAAGTTCAGAAATTCCCCAAGGCTAACTAACCCAGGGAAAGGGATAATTAAGGATCCCAAAAGGCAATCTCATGGATATACATAAACCCAGGGAAAGAGGAGCCAGCCTCAAGAGAAGCAGAATGGAAAATTAAGGACCCAAATTCTCACTTACAGTTTTTCTGTGGTCACAGGTTCTATCTCATGCCCAGTTCTCTTTGCTTGGGAAGTCATAGGACACAGAGCTGTCAGGGTGTCAGGGCCATTCAGTCAGTCTTCCAGCAGTTAGTAACTTTGTTCCAGTGTTTTTTTTTTTTTTTTTTTAACTCAAATTACATAACCCCTCTAAAAAAGGATAATAGATCCAAACATAAAATATAAAACTATACAACTTCTAGAGCAAACAGTCAAAGACAGTTTTGTAACATTGCATTAGGCAAAGAATTCTTAGATATGGATAACACAAACACAACATATAAAGAAGAAGTGATAAATTGGGGCTTTATAAATATAATTTCTTCTCTGTAAAATACACTATTAAGAAAATGAAAATACAAGTCACACACTGAAGTATCTACACCATATATCCCTAGAAAGAGGTCAGAGGACAGCATCTGGTCATGGTCCTCGTCTTGCACCTTATTTGAGGCAAGATCTCTTGTTATTAGCTGGCCAATTAGCTTCTCCTGGCGCCACCACCTTCCACCTTGCCACAGAAGCACCAGGACTGCAGATGCGTGTTACTGTGCTCAACTTTATGTGCTTTCTGGGGATTTGAACTCAGGTCCTCACACTTCTGTGGCAAGCACTTTTAGCCATCTGGGTTTTGATTTGGTTAGTAAAAATGGGCTGGAAAGCCACATGGTTTACAAACAAAAAACCTTATCTGTGAAATCAGTTTATAACATTTATATCATTGAACATTACTTGATGGTCATTTCCCCAAATCATTAAAATTATTCTGTTTATAATGCTTTGGAAATATTCTACCACTGATGTATCTACAAAGTTTCAAAAGTTTGGAGAATATCTCCATAAGAAAGTCAGGCCAAGCATCAGGACAAGGTTTAAAGGCATGTAGTCTTAGCAATATCAGAACTCATTTCTACTAAACTGAGACCTTATGGAGAAGCTACACTGAATATAACACTGGGAAGAATAATCTAGTGGTATACAAGCAGAGTAGAGCTCCAACTCCAATATGCCAAGGGCTCCCTATTTAAAGAATATAACTAATGCATGGGGAAAGACAGAGGCATTCCTAGTTTCTACTTAATGTTTCCCACAGTCCTGTTCAAGGGCTAAGAAGGTTATATACTTTAAGTACTCTAAAAAAAAAAAAAAATGCCCCAATGAAAAGAATAACTCTTGGAAGCATCAGGACCTACACATCTATATTGAAATGTACACACACATCTCAGGTGGAAGCATGCTATTATTACTTACGGTTTGGAAGAGTTGTTCTTGATTTTTTTTTTTTTATAACCAAGTATTTTTGTGCAATTGCTGAGCATCTTCAAAGCACTTCAAAATCAGCCTAACTATCTATGCAATGCAAGCGTCAAAGCACAGTGATTAAGCTGAGAGCTGCTAGCTGCTACTTAGAGTTGGAAAGGCCCTTCCTTTTTCCATCGTGTGAGAGATGGTTCATGCTTTTGTTTATCACGTTCAAATGGAAGAATTGGTGTTAGATCAGCAAGTGTGGCTGTCACGCTCACTGCTGCCCCTCCAGAGTGGAGAGCAATACAATTGTTGGCATTAGACTTAAATCTCCCCAGAAATGATGCTTCTAAGTAGACTCCCTCCCTCCCTCCCTCCCTCCCTCCCTCCCTCCCTCCCTCCCTCCCTCCCTCCCTCTCTCTCTCTCTCTTCTCTCTCTCTCTCTCTCTCTCTCTCTGTGTTTAGCAGTGGTGACTGGGGAAGGGGGTGTAGAAAGTCGAGGAAGAAGCTAATCCCTTTCTATGAGTCTCTCCAAGTGGCGAATTTAAGAACACCCTGGTACTTCTTCTGATGAGCAAATGCTGCAATCATCCTGTAGAAGAAAATAATGAGATTTCAGTAACCCCCTCTCATCAGGCCTCGCAGAACATAAACGGATCAGGGGAAGATGAAGGGCCAATTCAGGAAAATAAAATAGAGTCTTGAGGTAGTTCAGGAGACAGGAAACACGGTGATTGTTTGTAAATGATGGCTAATGATATTTTTTCATGAGTTGTGATTTTGTAGCGTGCATGTTGTGATGAATTACACCAAGGCTCTATTATAATTTGTGACCTATATACAAAAGCATCAAAGTGAAGTAGTTATCTGTATTTCATTGTCAGCCAAAGGTTTTTCCCACATCAGAGACCCCCCACTAGTCTTTCTCTCTGTAATAGTTCCCCTGAAGATTGTGATTACATTGACCAGATACAAAATGATTAAATAGCAAGAGAGAGCTACTTCAGTTACTTACAAATGCCTATAGGGGCTGACAGGGTAGGCTTAAAAATTTAAATTGAGATTTATTCCATTAAAAATTGTTGATAGGGGTTTTCCTATCTCATGTCGAAAGACCTGTACAACATCATGGCTGACAGTAGATTTACCCAGAGACAGGCTCAACGCTAACAAACACGTCATTCTGATGGTCAGCAGAACTAAACTAAATGAGCTCAGAACAATTCAAATGGATCTTTGGCATATAATCAATCAATTACGTTCTGCCTGGCACTCCTAGGTTAAGATCAAAGTGTACACAAAGACGGCATGCATTTTGTTTAGCGTAGTGTGCAGTCCGGTCCGTAGAGCATTCCATGCAGTTTTCCTGGTTCCTCCCCATCTAGACTCAAATGACCTTGACAATAACAAAGCAAAAGTTAAGGAGACGTGACCGAGGCTTGTCCTGTAGCTTTCTTTTTCCTTAAAACAACCAAATCCAAGTGTCAAGGCAAGAAAGGCAGCAAGAGAGAGCTACTTCAGTTACTTAAAATTGCCTAGAGGGGCTGACAGGGTAGACAGTCTAGAGAACTGTCTGTGGGTTATGAGTGCAGGGGAAGTTGACACAGTACAGTAATGATGAGAAAGGAACACAGGCGTGGCCTCACGGACTCAGCCTGGAGTCTGGAAGCTTCTGAAAGGATTTCTCTGCTTGTCTATGTGGGTACTTTCTAAGACTCCCCAGTGGATGACTAAAACAGATATAGATATATAGATATAGATACAGATATAGATATAGATATAGATAGATATATACATGCATATAGATATAGATAGATATAACCTAACACTGGGGCTGGAGAGATGGCTCAGTGGTTATGAGCACTAGCTGCTCTTCCAGAGAGCCAGGGTTCAATTCCCAGCACCCACATGGTAGTTCACAACCCTCTGTAACTCCAGTTCTAGGGCATCTAAAACCCTCTTCTGTCCTTCCCAGGTATTAGGCGTGCATATGGTGCACAGGAATATATGCAGACAAAACATTTATATACATAAAATGAATAAAATGTAAAAACTGAAGTGGGGTTTTCACTCTTAAAAACTCATTAATAATGAAATATAAAAATGATGACATGCTATTATAATCAAAGTTATGTGAGTGTGGCCTCTCTCTGAAGATCTTATTGTACTGTGTTCATCCCCTTGTAATGATAGGAGGTGATATTTGAAGTACGTCTTGGTTTTCTCTTTGACACATCATTGCCATGTGCTTTTAAGACCATCATTAAATGAAACGAGGTCTCCTTAACCACAATGTAATCTGACACCCGAGAAGACTTGTAAGTGATAATTGTGAGGATAGTATATACAGAGTGGACACAAAAGTTAGATAAAGAGGTGATTCGTGTCCAGGCCATATTGAACAGGGCTATAAGGAAAACTTCTAGGGTCCTAAGGGCCTATACACTTGGTGATTTATATGTACTTACTTCATGTGTTTTGTTGTTTTTATTTTAAAACATGTCAACAAATTCTGTGATTCACCTCCTTATTGTTTGAAACAGCATCTCTCACAACCTGGAGCTCACCGATTGGCTGGATCCATGGAATCCTCTTGTCTTTGCCTCCTGATGCTAGGATATCAGGAGCAAGCTTCCACTTCCAGCTTTTTAGGTGGGTACAGGGTATTTAGGCTCACTTGTCAGGCAACAGGAGCTTTATCCACTGACCGTCTCCCTTGCTCCAAAGAGGCAAAATCTTTTCCCTTCCTTGAATCTGGACTGGATTTCCATACAATTGAATTGTCAATTGAAAATAAAATATGGGGCTGGAGAGATGGCTCAGTGGTTAAGAGCACTGGCTGCTCTTCCAAAGGTTTTGAGTTCGATTCCCATCAACCACATGGCGGCTCACAACCATCTGTAATGAGATCTGGTGCCCTCTTCTGGCCTGCAAGCATACACGCAGGCAGAACACTGTATACATAATAAATAAATACATCTTAAAAAAATTAAAGCTTTATGAATTCAGAGATCAAGTTATAAGTGGCAATCAATTTCTGTTTCATTGGGAGTCCTGAGCCATTATAGAAGTTTAAATATCATAAGGCTACTGTTTATCGGAAATCCGGTGACGTGGAAAAGGCCATAGGCAGATCAGCTAAACAGAGTCTCTGAATCACCCAAGGCTTCTCACCATATGCAAAAAGGAAGCTATCTCAAGATGATCCAGGCCTAGCTGTTGAGTAACACTCTTCCTTCTATCCCTAGGCAGCCAAGTCTTCTGAATTTTGATGTTGAACGTTTTGGAGAAGAGAGAAATCACCTCACCACATAGTAAAATGTTTCACAGCACCAGGTTTTGAAATGGCTTGTGCTGCTAATCATGCAAACAGGATTTTATGCCAGATTTAAAAACATGGGTGACTAAATCAAGAAATATGGGGACCTGTCTGTCAGGTGGGATTCTTTTGTTGAAAACAGCAACACTCAAAAACAGTTATTTTTTTTGTTTGGGGGTTTTTGTTATTGTTGTTGTTTGTTTGTTTTAAGAATTTATTGGATGAATGTGAGGCTGGAAAACCATAAAAGGAATAATCCTGATCTGGTCTAGAGGGCCTTTGGAGACCTTGGTAGAAGGGACTGCTAAAACTGTGATTCAAGACTCAAATCATTTCTTGAAGGTCCGCTGGCCATGATTGTACCACTCTAATCAAGACCTCCATTTCCAGGCAACCAGCCCATCAACTCCAGGGTGAGGAGTGTGCCCTATCCCTTGTCCAGCTGAAGACAGGCATGGTGATTGGCATTTTGATGAAGACCCATATGAAATGGGAAGGGGTAGGTACCGCCAAGAAAATCAGGGTGCCCTGTTGAAGAAAGGTGAAACGGATATAGGCAATTGAAGCCCATGCGAGATGAAATAGTAGTTCAGGTAAGAACTCTTCTCCAACGCCCGATGGACACTGGTGATCTCATGCTCTCAAACTAATTTTATTCTATAGGTAATATTATTGACAGATGATAGAGGTAGGGTAGGGTTTTAGTGGCTGTGGCTTCTGGTCTTTCCTGACTCATATTTACATAATCAAGTGGAGTCTGTTAAGCAGAGAAGAAGAGGGCGGGAAAGGAGGTGGCATTGAATCAACCTTCAAGAATGAGCTTTGTTAGGAGAGAAGGCCCTGTATCCATGGGGCCATGATGGAGTCTAGGCGAAGAAAAACATTAGAAAGGGGCAGAACATCATTTCCAAGACCACACGTGGGGCCTTCCTGGGAAAAACTAAGCTTCACTTTAAAAACCAGAAAAGAGTCTTGTAAAAGAATAGCTTAAGCCAAGTGAGGTGGCACACACCTCTAATCTCAGCACTTGGGAGGCAGAGGCAGGTAGATCTCTGAGTTCAAGGCCAGCCTGGTCTACAGAGGGAATTTCAGAACAGCCAAAGCTACACAGAGAAACCTTGTCTCAATACACTAAACAAAGTATAGCTTATAGTAAGAGTAAGAAACAGAACCATCATGAGAACAGGACGCAGAGGATGTCTGGCTTTTATATCCTTTTAGGAGGTAGTGGGAAATTCCATACAGTGTGATTCAGTCTGGGATAGCATACAAGCTAAGTCCACGGAGGAGCCAGGTATTGGGCAAGACCCTCAATAATGGGTTGTGCAGTCATTGTCAGAGTATGGCTTTTTGATGCTGTCTCAGTGAGAGCTGCAGGGTAGAGGATGGCTATCTGATTTCTTTGGGCTGTGAGATCTGGGCCAGTTGAGAGTAGCCAGTAGCTTAAAGGGACAGGCTCATGATCTACTAGTCTTGGGCCCTCGGAATGAATGGGCGAGTCTCCCATGTGATCCACCATGACAGCAGCAGGCATGGATGTTTCTCAAGCTTACGGTATATTTTAGTAGCATTAATATTCACCTATTTAAAAATACTTCCTGACTTAACCTATTTAGTTTGGGTTCAAGAACATACCACACACGAGATAATTGGTCAAGACAAGAAGTTGGGTATTTATAGTTCTAGGACCTGGGAAGGCCAATATTAATGTGTCAGGATCATTTGACTTCATCATCCCACTGTGAAAAGTGGGGGTGGGGTGCAAGAGGTCGCCCTCCTAGCCTCAAGCCGGTTTATAATTGGCTTCCATTCATTCCTGAGGGCGGAGCCCTTATGAGGCATACTCCTCCCTTAGGCCCACACTTCCTCAACACTGTGGCAATGAGGATTAAGTTTCCATCATGTCAGTTTTGGAGTGCACAGTCAAGCCATAGCAACATGCTCACCCCCAAACTATTGTGACGGGGGGGGGGAAGCTGTTAAGGACAAGCAGCTTCCTCTTCTCCAGAGACCTGCTCTCGGCTAAAGAGAGGTTCCCTTCCTCCGTGCTGTTGGTGACTAAGGACCCTAACTTATATTCGAAAGGTTGGTGTTAGATCCCAAACCGGATGCTCTTCAAGCCTGGTGCGTCTGCGACTGTGGTAGCTGATTATCGTACGATCCCGAGGCTAATAGACTCTAAACTAGCAGGAACCTACCAAGGACTCACCTCCTATGATGAATACACATGAACTAAATGAACCTCTTCCTCGAGATGAAAGACTCCCCACCCAGCCTTGCAGTCCGGACAGCAGCTACGGCCTGATTACACGCATGTTGTATGGACTTCGCACGGAACCTTGCCGGGGCCAGCGGGGTTTTCAATGGGGACCTGAAGGGAGGGCCGGCAAACGAGAGGGACAAGAGACACAAAGAATGAGAGCAAGACGGGACGTCTGATCAAGCTCCAAAATTTTATTTTCCTCTTATATAGGTGGGGGAAAAGGGGGGGTGCAAGCAGGGAGGAGACTTTAATCATGGGTTTTTCAGCCAGCAGGGAATGTTGCTATGAAAATTATCTATTCTTGCCTAACTGAAGCAAGGTCACCTGATTTCTGAGAAGAGGTTCTGGTATTTGTGAGAAGAGGTTCTGGTGCTTTGGAGGCTTAAGCAAGGCCTAGATCTAGGAAAAGAGGAGAGAAGCCCAAATATGGTGGCATGTGTGTCAAGGGTCACTTGGGCTTATGACTCCCGTCAGAACCTCCTCTGAAATATACAATAGGACACCCTACCCCACTTCACTCTGCCAAGGGGGCCTGAACTCGCCCCAGAGCCTCTGCCATGCTGTCTGTCTGTCTATTGTCTGTCTGCGATGTTAATAGCTCGTCTAATAAGTCTATCTCAGCGTTCCCCTTAGTCCCAAACCAGTTGGCTTCCTTTGCCCAAGGGGCGATAACTCTCTACTGTGTGCTACAGAGCCCTCTGTCTTTGGGTACTCTCTTAGGCCCCTTCCTTTTCTCTGAGACTTTGACCTCACAGGTTTCTATGGGAACATGTCTTTAACTGAATACTTTCTTTTTCCCTTTCTCTTCCCTCCCTTCTTTTGTCTCTCTTTTCTTCCACGGTCCCTTTCTTCCATCTCTTTCTTCTTTTCTTTGACATGATCTTGCTTTACAGCCCAGGCTGACCTTGAACTCACTGAGTTAGCCTCCTGAGTGCTGAGATTACAGCCATGGGCCCTATGCAGGGCTCTTTAAGAAAAAAAAATTTTTTTAAATTAAACTACATATTTAGTTTTATGTGTAGATGTGTGTGCCTGGGTGTATACATGCACAAACCTGAGGAGATCGGAAGAGATGTCAGGTTTCCCTGGAATTGGGTACAGATGGTTGGGAGCCTGGCATATGGGTGTTGGGAACCTAACCTAGGTTCTCTGCAGCAACTGCTCTTAAGCAATGGCATCTTTCTAGGCCTGAGAACACTTTCTTAAGAGAATCTGAGCCCAGGCTATCTGCTTCTAGGTGACCTAAAGCACCACTGGAGGTCTGTGACTCTCGAATTTTGATGTGCACTATAAGTGACTTGGAGAGCTGTCTAACATCATGGCTCTGGGTTCCAATCTCGGAATTTCTGAAGTAGCAGATCTGCGGTGCTACTACTTGCCACATTCTAACAAATTCTCAGGTGAGGCTGGCACCACACACAGAGAATCATTGTTCTGACAATTGCTAATGCATGTGATTTCAAGTGCTTGGAGGCCTCCTCCAAATTCAGTGGTGGCACCCCCCCACACCCACCCCTCAGGACCTATAATTTGCACTTGACTCTTTTTTTATTAGGAGGCTGAAAGACTGAATTGTAAGTTCAAATGCTATCCAGAATGCATGAGCACAGTGTCTTGTCCACATCTATCAGCTCCATTCTTCAGCTCATGGTGGTGGAGGCTGGAAAGTTCAAGGACATGTTGCAGGGCACGTGAGCAGACTGTGTAATGATGTGACACTCTTTACCTTGCCTGCTGAAGGCATCTGATTAGTATAATAAAGAGCTGAATGGCCAATAGCTAGGCAAGAGAGGTGTGAGGAGACTCCTGCAAGACACGGAAAGAGTAGGACATACAGAACAGAGGAGAGGTAAAAAGCCACATAGCAGAATGTAGATTAATAGAAGCAGGGTAATTTAAGTTATAAGAGCTAGTTGGGAACAAGCCTTAGCTAAAGGCTAACCTTTCATAATTAATAATGAGTCTCTGTGTCATTATTGGAGAGCCAAAGAAAGTCCACCAAGAAAGTCCATCTACAGTGGAGGGTTTCTCACTGCATCCCAACCGGTCAAAGGGTATTTCATGGCAAGACAGAGTGTACTGGCTTGTACTAGACAGAACTTGCTAATACTATCTTTCTTCCTAAAAAGCCACTAACATCATCCCAGGGACCCCATCCTCCTGACTTTATCTATTCCAGTTCACTGCCAAATTGTTAACATGAATTTGGGGAGTAAGTGGCCAACAGAAGAACCTTTGGAGAATGTTTTGGAAATCAACAAAAAGTAAAGTCTTGATCAGGTACACACAATAAACAAACAAAACAAAGCAACAGTCTTAAGCACTTATGACTAATTGATTCTACAATCTAAATTAAAACTGTAGAGGCAATATTATATTCATATAGCCAGTTGGAAAGCATGTAAAAAAAATCATCAGAATTGAACTTGAAATACTGTGGCCTAGACATTGGCTGGTTGATCTAAAGAGGTACAGAATCTTCAGCTATTTCTCAGCTTGAGGCAGGCATGCCCTGGGGCCGGCTCCATATGGCACATGGAGTTTGAGAAAACAGATCAACCATATGATTTCACTAGGAAACCAGAGCCCCCATATTGCATTTCAAGATCTGCAGAATTACTGCTGAGAAAACATGCATTATGAAAGAAAACAGGATTTGACTCCACTGTTTGTATAAATGATGCTTAGTCAAATCCACGCTAGAGCAATACCAATGTCATGGGCCATGGACACATTTTTTGATGTTTTCCCTTCTGTGTATTTCATGGTCTTGCTTTTTATTCCACAAAAAGGTTCAGGCATATGAAAATGCTTAAGCAACTCCACATTGCTGCTCGTGATGGCTTGGTTTTGATGGATGATGTGGGATTGCGCAGCTCATTGCAAAGTAATGCTTTTAACTTAAATCAAATCAGTTTTAAGTGAATATGTTTTACACATTTAGGCTCCAGAGTCAGGGAAAGGCTTCCCACCCTCTCCCCGCTAGAAAAATAGCAGTTTCTGAGACACTCCCCCTGATGGAGGTAGTGTGGGGAGATGCTTCCTGGCTCAGACAAGCAGACTCTTCACTTGCTCTGTCTTTAAATGTCTACAAGTTTAGGGCCCACAGGGCTACTGTCTTCCTAATGAAGCAGCTAATGATGTGTGAATTATCCATCCTGACAACCCCTTTAGTAAAAACAACAGGCCTGCGTCCTCACTATAGTGCCTGGGCTGCTAAATAATGACAGGCTAGCTGCTTCTCAAAACAGCATCTTCAAGTAAAGAACCCCGTCTTGTCTTTGCAAGGAGCTCTGAAATCTTCCTGGTGAGCACAGAAAAGAATGGAGCCACATAGACCTCGGGGAGGCACAGGATACTTCACTGCCACCCTGTCGGGGCTTGGTGTGCAGGGCCACCCAGGTTTTAGGACTGCTTCAGAAACCTGGACTATCGGTTGTTGGACACAGCTTCCCTGGGAAGTAGTCCTGACAGCGAGGCCTGGGGGCGGGGGCGGGGGGGGGGTGGGGGGCGGGGAAGGGCAGTTTCACTGTTTAAAATTTGTTTGTATGGCTGGGTCTCTCCCCCTTTTTCCCCACTGGAGCATGGAATGCTGGCTTCTCGGAGGATTTCAAAAAAAAACCCCAATTGTCTGTTCTGAATAAGGACTGATGTTTGAGACAGGAGAATGCTGGGCCCACATTAGCCAGCAAAGCAGGCTGGAAGGGCAGCTGTGGACGGAGTCACTGAGGGAGGTACTTTGTGGCGACTGACCTGCACAGTTGGAGTGCATGAAAGCCAGGCTTGTGAGGAGCTGGAAAACAAGCCCAGACCTAAACAAAGCCGTTTTTTTCCTTTTCATTTGGTGACCACTTTTAAGGAAAAGTGCGTTCCCTTTCAGTCCTTCAATAGGCCCTGGATTGGGACGCACAGGCCGAAGTCCAATCTCTTTATCGTTATCCCTGGGTTGAGAAAAATTCTGGCTGGCCTTGTTTGGGCAGGGCTAGTGTTCCTTTAAACAGATCAAGGAACTGTTTGTCTAACCCTCCCCATCCGAGGTGACAGATAGCACAGCAAAGCAAAGAGAATGGAGCGCATTCACAAGCACACACAGACCTTTCCATTTGTCCCTGGGAGGGACCAGCCGGGGCAGGACCGCTCTTTCAAATGGCTTTGACGCGCAAATTAGGTGCTGGGCACTCGGCTGGGTTTCTGAAAAGCTTCCCCCAGCAGGCCTTGCTGGGAAAAGCTGCCTTCTCTGGCTACTGGCTGATTTCGGAAAGCACCTGGGGAGAAAAGGCCGGGTTAGCTCAGGTGAAGCTGTTTTTTCTTCTGGAGGGTGGAGCCGTGAATGTTGTGCAAATTATCCATTATAGAGTGACCAGTTGTCCTGATCTGCCAGAGGCTGAGGCCACACACCAATCCACTCCCCACCCTCCCACCCCCACTCCCAAGATGGAGGAGAAAATGACTTTACCAAGCAAACCTGAGTCACGGTCCATTGTGGTAAGCTTGGAATGCATAGCTAACTCGGGATTCTAGAATCACCCGGTTCTTAGTTTTGCAGTGATCTCCCCGATCTCTTCTTGTAGGTTGTTATCCAAAACTCACTAGTTAGTTTTTCTCTCTATTTTTCGGTCTCCAAGTTCTGTGCATGGGAAGATGGCTAATAAATAAAGCCAGTGTCTGGAGGGGTCAGAGGATGGGATATCTATCATAATTATTAGAGACATACTTGGTGCCAGGTGCTACATTGCATATTTCACATTTATTAATGCCCTGACCCCCATTGCTAGTCCTAGGAAGTAAGTGATATTTTGCCTGCCTTGCAGAGGGTGAAATAAGGAATTGATAGGTTACATATGATTTTTCTTAAGTTTATACAAGTAGTGGATATGAATTATAAAACACTTGGCTTCTCTGACCTCAAATCCCATGCTCTTGTCTGGGTCCCACATTGTCATTAAAAAATTATAGGTAATTAGGGTAAGTGGGAGACATTCATACAGCCAGATAGTATGTGGATTTAAAGTGTCTCATGTACAAGAATTCCATATACCTGTGCATAATTATGATCTAATTAGTGCGATTGACATAAACTCAATGATAGGTCAATGAATATAAAATACAAAGAAGGCATTTCCTTCTTTAATACTGTCTCCTCCCATTCCGCACTCTCTAGAACAGCCTTCAAAGGCAGTAATAGCTGCTGCTGTGTCGTTTAGCTTTCTGCTTATTTCCATACACATGGGCATCTTTCTTTCTATGCCTCTTTTATTTCTTCAAAGAACCATGTAGACAGTGTCTGTTGTTGCAGTACATGTTTACTTAAAACTTTCTGTGTAGCTGAGGTGGGACTTGACTTCGAAACCCCCTGCCTCTAATATACCCAGCTATTCTTATTCTTAAACAGTTGGGCTACATCTTATTCGTAAGATGGTATTCTGGCATTGACGTGAATCAAACCATTTAAACAGGAAAGAGATTGTGTTGACTTTCTGTTACTGTAACAAAATACTCTAGCCAATCAGCCTATAAAAAAGAGGTTTAGATTGGTCCAGGTTTTAGACTATGATCACTTGGCATGGGCACAGCAGTGCATGCTGGGACAAATGAGGAGAGAGAGAAGAGAGAGGGAGGAGAGGAGAGAGAGCAAGAGAAAGAAAGAGAGACCATAAGATCCCCAAATCTCCTTCAAAGACATGCCCTCAATTACCTAAAGCCTCCCCCTAGGAGTCACTCACTGTCCTCCAATAGCCTCAAACTGAGGCCTTCCACAACCGAGGTTTTGGGAGACACTCTGGATCCAAACCACAGCCCACCTAAGGAAACTTTTTCTACTTCAAATAATACTTCTGTAATTATTTTTTGCACTTGCATTATTATTATTATTATTTTTAGCTTTGGAAGGAGTGTATACTAAAAATGTGGGTATGTATCGCTACCATATAAAATTGTTTTAATGCTGATGCAAATCAACAAAGTGTCTGAGTCCTAGCTGCATTCTTATCCTGGAAAACAATCCTGTTTTAGAAAATGTTCTAATACCAACCAACCTGGTAGTGAAAAACTAAGATTCCATTTCTTTGAATTTTTTTCTATTCCTGTGAGTACTTGAGTATCTTGGTATACATTTGCTTGACATCTGCATTCTCTTAGCACACACGTGCTAGGTCCAGGACCGATAAATGCTCAAGTGCAAGGAACACACAAAGAAAATCAGTGATCTTACACTATACTGTGGAAGACTTTCACACAAAATTCTGCAGGAGACCAGAACCCAGGAGAGAAATTCTCTTCAAGGCGATAGTGATAAAAGAAAATTGGGGTGTTTTTGAGTTGGCCTTTTCTCTCAATTGCTTTTAGCTCTGGAGCTAGGGTCCTGGAAAGTTCAAAGGTCACCAGGACAGCCCCCAAGCTGAAAAGAGGGGAATTCACAGACCACAGAAGGTAAGTTTTAGGGAGTAGGTTACCGTTAGATTCACAGGTAGGAGCTTAGGAGAGAGAGAAGGCAGAGCTCCTGAGTAGCATGAAGGGCCCCGAGGAATGTAATACCATTGAGGTGCTAAACCTCGGCTTTTTTTAAAAAACACCTATGGCAGAAACTGGTGTAAAGCCTGGGGAGGTGGATGAACTGGTCAGCCCAGTTGGTCCAAGTGTCCAGGTCACCCATCTCTGTTCAGTCACGTCCTCACACATGACTTTCAGGCAGTGTAAGAGGTAACAAGGAACCAGGATCCAGAGCTATCCCTGGTGCTCCCTGACATCTGCAAGGACATTCTGTGAACTGCTGGCATCGTTGCCCTACCCAACCAGTCTCTCTCTCTCCTGTTCTTATCAGTTAGGTCACAAGCACATAGAGCAGCAGTCCTTCATGTGTGGGTCGAGACCCTTGGGGATGGTGTTGAAGACTCTTTATAGGGGTCACATATCAGATATCCTGCATATCAGGTACTTACATTATAATTTGTAACAGCAGCAAAATTGCAGTTATGAAGTAGGAACGGAATAATTTTATGATTGGGGGTCACCACAACATGAACTGTATTAAAGGATCGCAGCATTAGAAAGGTTGAGAACCACAGCCAATGAAGAACTAGCTCTTGGACATGACAGAGAAGAAACAAAACTCTGTGGAGATGCAGCCTGGGATCCCTGACCTGCTCCTTGTTCAGTCGTCGTTGTAGGCAGCTTAGTCCAGCTCCCAGAACTATCTCTTCACTTATACAATGGGAATGATACTTCCTAAATGCACTACTCGTAGGGCTAGGTAAGGGGATGCTGATATGTAAGGAATTGTTCCATTGGTAAGAAAGAAAAACAAAACAAAACTCTTTCCATTCAACATCCAGTTTTCCAAGCTCATTCTTTTCAACTACAAAGAACTTCATTCAGAGCTCCTTCATTTCACGCTTCTAAACGATGTAACCGGTGTTATTGTTGAACACGGTATGGCTTGGTGGACTTGTTTACAATCAAGAACAGGAATCCCGTAAGGAAGGAGAAAGTGCTCTGATGGTGATGGAGAGGACTGTTGGCCTGCACGGTGATTTGGAGGAAGAGGGTGGGTAAAGCCATGGGTAGGCTGCACACATGAGAAGCTGGGGTACCTTCAGCTCCATCCGAGACAGAAACAAGGTAAATACTCAGACACCCTAAACAGAGTGTACTCCAATTGCCCAACTCCATTGTTTAGTTTTCATCTAACCTAGAGCATATTTGCTAAGATGCCTACCAATTGCCTCTTAGGAATCCTGCCGACTAGTTGCACCTTGGGATAACACTCCCAAGATATTGGTCTTTAAGAACCAATAATGACTTTGGAAGGCAGCTGGTTTCATTCTGATGTGCAGAAAATGGTGGTTTATTCTGTTTTCCTTAAGAAAGCTTGAATGACTTCAGACAATTTCAATTGCTCTGTTACATGAGTCAGTTTGCAGATGAGCAGTTTTCCCACTGGGCGTGCTGAAAGTTTCCCCAGAGAACACAGAGCTCGTGAAGCAGGGTTCCTTCATGTCCCATCATGGAAAGTCAGTGCCTCCCATTGTTCCCTGTGGGAAGAAGGCCTGTGTCACACTGGACACCAACCACTCCTGTGCCCACATGAAGGGTGAGTCTAGCTACCCTGTGCTTTTCCCTAATTAGAACGAAGTTCCTCCTTATAATGGCCCCAAGCAGAGGCCAAACAGAGGGAGCGCCGGCGCTATTTTTTCAAGAACCCACCCAAAGTCAAACCCATCAAATCCGAGGTCGAGCATGCCACATTTGGCCTGGTAACTTCCCCAAGGCTCACTCTCCTTCCGTAAACACCAGCAAGGCTTTTCGAAGCCCCAGAAAACAGTGAGACCAGGTAGCTGGTTTTGTTTTTGCACTTGATGGTGGTGTCCCTGCCCACAGCAGTCTACGCGGATCTTCAGTGCAGGCGATGAATTTATGTCCATCTCCCATGTGACTTCAAATAGATCTTGAACCCCAAGCTATAAAACACAGGCATTATCCTTAGCTATGAGAGTTTCCTTCATAGGTTTTCAGCTTGCTAATTGTGGGGCTTCCTGCCATACACAGGGCCTGACCCTAATTAGCTTCTGACCTCAGCCACACTCAAGGTAATGTGGGCCTCACTTGCTGGTTCGGGATGAAGTACAGCTAACATCTGCCTTCCCTTCCTCTGTGTGCACTTTTGAATGTCCCCAGCACCAGTTCAGTGCAGTATTGCCTGAGAGGACAGAGACTGTGTCCTCAGAGTGGCATGCGCTTTTATCCAAGAGTCTTCACAGGAGAATCAGACCAAACCAGAAAGAAAGAAAGAAAGGAAGGAAGGAAGGAAGGAAGGAAGGAAGGAAGGAAGAAAGAAAGAAAGAAAGAAAGAAAGAAAAAAAACCCTGGGGGGGTGGAAATCCTTCAGTACATCCAAGGAGTTCTAAGGTTGCACTTTATTGGAGCTACAGAAATTGTGAGTCTGGCTCGAAGCAATCAATAAATCAAATGTAACATCTAAGGTAATTTCAGAGCATTCCCTGAGAAACGGGCCTCATCCAGCAGCTCCTCTATCACTTAAAACAGAGTCCTTTGTCTTTGGGGTTGCTGAGTAGCTATGAAAGCAATTCCAGGGCAAGCCGTCAGATAAAGCAAACTCAATTCCTGGCCTGTAATGACGAGGTAGGCGCTGCACTGGACTGCTTTTCGATTGGCTTTGAGTAAACTCAGATGAAGAAGAGCTTTGTATGAGAGAGAGAGAGAGAGAGAGAGAGAGAGAGAGAGAGAGAGAGAGAGAGAGAGAGAGAGAGAGGAGAGGGAGGGGGGGGGAGAAGGAGATCCACCTTATTTGAGAATCTACAGGAGTTAAAGAATTGCATTCTGGCCTGGACACTAGCAAGCCACCTCTGTTTCCATAATGACTTTCTTTACATTATTGAATACAATGGGAGTCTTAAGGGCAACCACAATAACAGTTACTCATGAAAAATTAACAAAGAATTTATGGAAATGTAGGTGAAGTCCCAAAGCAATTAGCTTAGATTTCTCTGGAGTCTGAGGAAAGCCCGGATAATTGCAGGCAGAACCTGTGTAAAGTGGCTATTTTCATTATCACGGGCTACAGAGAGTCCATTTCCATCACAATGGGTTATAATGACGTTAAAGCTAGCACACAGAGGTGTTGGAAAAGGTTACAACACGGTTTACCAAATGGTTTGATTTATGTAATGCGGGAGAGCGACACACTTCAGATGATGGGGTTACGGGGACCGGAGGGGTTGACCTTGAATGTGCAAAGGCTCCATGTGATAAGCGAATATACCACAGCATCTGAAAGCTAATTATACATGCCCAGCAGAATGCGCAGAGTGAGTTCAATTTGCCTCCCAATTGGAAGGAAGCCGCACTGGATTGCAAACTGGCATGTGAACGTCCTCCTGACTCACCTCTTTGTAAGGTATGTATGTTTATAGGTATGCGTAGGAGTGGCATTGTCTGAGGAACTCTGTGGTCCCAGCACCCTGAGGAACCAGAGGTGACATTCTGAGGAACTGCGGAGTCCCTCCTACACCTTAAGAGAGATGATACATTATTGTTATTAGTCAAATGAATTAAAATGGAAAGCATGGCCAGCTTATAGAATTCATTCATGCATACCAGTGTAGCATGGCCCCTCCCAAGGCCAGAAGAGCCAGCTTCTTCTACTGCTGTCTGTAAAGACAGGGAAAAGGGAACATAATTTATTAAGCTCTTATCAACCCTCAGTCTCCCCTGCAATGTCACACACACACACACACACACACACACACACACACACACACGTATACACACACACATGCGCGCACACACGATGAGGGAGAATGAATCTGGGTATTTTTTTTTTCTGACTATAAAAAGCTATAGTAAATGCTGTGCCTTGGATTTGAATGATTTTTTTAAACCATTAAATAGATTCGTGCTCTGAAGTCCACAGAATACTAATAATTGTTGCTAGCTGCAGTCTGGAAAGGATCACACAGTCTCAGTCTTATTTGGTAAACATTCTCTGTTTAAGAAGAGAAAAGGAAGGATGAGATTATTTAAGCACTTGCCACAAAAGCCTCCGCAGAGGTCCTCCTCCAAATGGACACCACTGCCCGAGGACGAACGCCAACACCGTCCAAGCTTTGTTCAGAGAACTGAAAGGCTCCACCAGCCTGCACAGGGGCACACTTAAGGGAAGCATTAAGAAAATCAATCTACAATAACACTGCCACATTCACATCCCAACCTGGCCAATACACTGCCAGCAGATGCGACAATCATATTTTGACAGTTCCGATAGCTGATAACGGATGGCAGGGGGCGAGGGCGGGGTGGGGTGGGGGTGCGGGGGTTCTATTTGATGTGAATCCTGTGTTTACACAATTACAGCCTTGCTGTTTGCCTGAGCCACATTAAGAATGTAAAAAGCAGAGAGAGCAAACAGAAGCCAATGTTTTGGTATTATCCATGCAAAGCGATACAGGCGCCCAGCAGTATGGCCCCTGTTCACCTTCAATTTTCTTTTTCTTCCACATTGCCACTGTAACCAAAGGTTACGGGAAGAAGATTCCTGTAGCTCCCCTTGCTTCTGAGCTTGCCATCTTCGGCTCCCCTCATTGTCACCTCAAACACATTTTTAAAAGCACATTGTTCACCTGGTTAGAGAAAGCGAGGAAGAAAAGGATGAATAGAAAGCTTTGTCGTAAATGGAGCTGGCATTTCACTGGAGCGTAGCTTTGACATTCAACACCCTTGTACCTGAAGCTCCTGGCCAGCTCTACTCAAGCAGGTCAAATAAAGCTGTTTCAAACTCCTTGTAATATGTTTTGATTTACAGATTTTTCAATTCTGCTGAGCAACAGAGAGACATATTTGGGAGCTGCATAAACAAATACATTCAGCTGTGCTGTGGATTAACCTAAAGTGACACATTTATTTAAAAATCTGCCTACGACTTGTCCTCATTGATTAAATGCCCTTAAGAAAGTAAGGCTGATGAAATGAATGCCATTAAGATGCAGTGTGCCTCCACGGCTGCTTTTGATGGTTGACACATTCCCCAGAGTGGGAGATCGGATGGCTGATAAGCTAACGCTGAATTATAAGCACTTTGTGGAATGTCACTGGCGAATAAAAGTCTACTGTTTTGCTTGCAAAGCAACTGTCTGCCTTAACAGCACAAAAATGGACACGATGCAGAGTGATTTCATCTCCTGTGCTCAGAATATAAACGAACACGTACTCTGTGCGTACATTTTCACGGCAGAAATCAGCCCTGAGCCAGGGCGGCTTGTTCCTGGCTGCGGTACCATTGATCACCAAAGTAGAAAGGTCTGCCAAGGACTCTGTCAATGCTGTCAGGGCTCCAGTGAGCATCGGGTGATTTTGCTGTCGCTAGCTGTTTGTTACCTGAGCTTTCGCTGGCTTAGAGGGGACAACCGGGGTTGTGTTGGTGTTGGTGCAGGGATATGAAGAGCAGGAAAAAAAAAAAAAGACAACTTGGTTCTTTTTGGAATTGGAGGCATAAACTGCATTGGAGGTGTACAGAGAGTAGAAGCCATGTTCTTCCAGCCTTATGGCCTGGAGCGATCACTTCAATTTGCTGAGTCTCAAGTTTCTTCAGCTGAAAAATGGGGCTAATGTTTGTTTCTTATTGGATTGTGGTGAAGATGTTGTAGAATAAAGTACACCACGTGCTTTGTCAACTGTCCAATACTAGACGAAGGGTCAGGGGTCAATGAGGCTGCCTGAAACAGTCTCCCTAGGCAGTGTTCACTCCCGGTGTAGACGCTGGTCCCTCTCCCATAGGATCACCACACTGGAGTCTGAGTCTCCTGTCTGGTGTTAGACAGAGTAAGTGACCCCCTCCCCGCATTGAAGATAGTTCCAGACTCAATACTGTTTCAGTGTGGCTGGCTGGATGAGCAGATGTTTAGGTGATCAGCCATCAGTCATGCCTTTTAATTGAAAATGTTGAAGGGAATCCCAAGACACAATGACATACTAGTCAATTTTGGAGTTACCTTTTTTTCTCTATATGTGTACCTGTGCAGGGTGTGTGTGTAGGTGTGTGTGTGTGTGTGTGTGTGTGTGTGTGTGTGTGTGTGTGTGTATCTGTGAGGGTGCACCTGCAAGGCCAGAGGTCAGCCTCAACTAGTGTTCCTCATGAGCTGTTTGCTTTCTGCTTTGAGATAGGGTCTCACTGGGATTGGGGGCTTGGCCATTAGGTGAGGCTAGCTGGCCAGGAAGCCTCAGGGAATACACCTCTTTCTTATTTCCTCAGCACTTTTGTGATTTGTAAACACACACTGTCATTCCTGACTTTTCACTTGCCTGGTGGGGACTGAACTTACATCCTTATGCCTGAGAGGCAGGTACTTCCCCAGACCCTGGAATTACTTTGACTTAAAGGATATTCAAGCTACTTTTTTTTGTGTTCTGTATTTTTTGTGTTTTGTATTTCTCTTAATGAACAACTGTACATGTTTTTAAAAGTCTCTCTTACATTTGTCCTCATGAAGAGGAACCTTTATTCAAGCCTTTCTCTTGGTCCATGTTCACCAGGTTAAAATGTCATTTCTTCCAAACGTTTAGATGGAATTCCTTCCAACACACCTGTCCTGTGCTCTCATGGGGCTCTACTGCCTCTGTCACCTGCTTCACCTCTGAAACTGGACTGTGGAGGGAATAGACCATTCTGTAAAATGGGCTTGCCCCTGCATTGGGATTAACCATTGTACAACTTCTGTGCTCTGGATTTAGCCCTTAACTTCCCTCATACCAACAGCAATCTAATAACTGTGCAAATAGTACCAACAATAGAGATTTCTAATTCCCAAGTGATGGGTGATGTCATTCTGTATGCTGTGAAAATGTGTTGCTATGATTGGTTGATAAATATAGCTGTTTGGCCAATGGTGAGGCAAAATACGGTTAGGCAGGACGTTCTAAAGAAAGAGAAAGAGGAAGGAAGAAGACAGAGCAGAGGAGGCACCAGCCTGCCATCAGGGAACAGAATGTAATGGCACACAGGTAAAGCCATGGAACATGTAGCGACATAGAATAACAGAAATGGGCTGAGTTTAATTGTAGGAGCTAGTCAGTGGTAGGCCTGAGCTAATGGCCGAGCTGTTTTAATCAATATAAGCCTCTGTGTGTTTACTTGGGTCTGAGTGGCTGCGAACCAGGCAGGACACAGGAAAACTGACTACACCCAAGTGCCCCCATATTTGAGGCAGTTTATAAGGCTCTATCTGTTGCATTTAAGATTATTTTTTCTAAGGGTAAGACACAGTGGATACTGTTATGATGCTTGAGGTAGAAGCATCTCTCAGGGTGGTGGTTAATATTAGTTATCAACATGGTTATGTCTGGAACTGATTAAGAGATATACATCTAGGTGGGTTTGTAAGGTTTTTTTTTATAGATTTATTTTAGTCACATGTATGTGTGCGTATGACTACATGCCATATGTGTGTAGATGTCTGAGGAAGCCAGAAGAGGAGATCAGATCCTTCTGGTGTCAGAGTCACAGGTAGTTGAGGGATGTCAGGAATGGACACTGGAAACTGAACTCAGGTTTTCTAGAAGAGCAGTTAGCTCTCCTAACTGCTGAACCATCCCTCAAGTCCACTGAAAGGCATTTTCTAGAAAGTTTATCTGAAGGGGAAAGACCCTCCATCCCCCAAACTGGGATGTGATCTGATACAAGGTGGGCCAAGGGAAATGCTGTTGCTCTTTGCCTGCCTGCCTTCACCCTTGCTGGTGAGTGCATCCATCCTGTGGCTGACTTTGTTGTTTCTATCCTCTACTGACCTTCCAGGAGTCTTGCAGGCCTTCAATACCAGATTGGAAGTACTGAGAAATCCAGGTTTGTGGACTGAGTAGCTACTGGATTCTCAGTCTCTCCCATGTACTACCGATAGCCACCATTGGACTCTCCAGTGTGCACCGTGGAAACTAATCTGATAAATCCCCCTTAAATAAATACACATATTCATTCACTTGGTCCTGTTCCTCTAGAGAATCCAGCCCAAGACACTTAGTTCTTGTCTTCTTGAAGGAAAGAAACAAAGAAATTTAGGAAGAAGTTGGTCTAACAGAACAAAGCCATTGCTCTAGAGAGAAAATGGAGTGGGTTGTCCCAAGAGGGGCAGCAGCACAGTGGGTTCTTTGTTGTAGATTTTAAAGATCTTTCATGAATATTTATGAGGTGGGCAGTACATTCATGAAGTAAGGTAACGCTTTTCCCCTCCCAATCACAGTCGACCATAGTTCCCTTTTTTTTTGGGGGGGGGTATTCTCTACATGTTCCTCTATAAAAGCCCACATAGGGAGGATGGATACAGACCATTTATTACTGGATATGTGCAGGAAAATACCCTGGTACCTTAGTGGAACAACCTATCTGTGACCTCAGTGATGTTTAGTCACAGAAGGAGTGCTCTGGTCTTCAGGGTTTATGGTGTCTCTGGCTACATCATATGTGACTTTTGTGATTGTTCGGAGTCCCACAACAGATCTCATTGCTGTCTGTCAGTTAAGACATTCTGCTGTCCACGGGTTAAGACATTTTGTTATTTCTGTAGGTGAGATGGGCCAACTCTGTGGTTCAGAGAATTAGGGCATTTGGTGCCAAGCCTGATGGCCAGGGCTCAATTTCTGGAACCAATGTGGTGTAAGGAGAGAACCAACTCTAACAAATTATCCTCTTATGTCTATAGATGTACTATGGCATGTATGTACCCTTCCCATGATTAAAACAATATGTAGTACTTTTTTTTTTTTTAATTGAGGCTTTATCTTGAAAGTTTGGGTCAAGGTTTTGCAATATACTGGCAGCAACAGAGCTCCACAGCTCACACAGACCCCTACCTAATCCTCCACTCTCCTTTCCTGCTCTAGCTCCCGGCCAGTTTTTTTCTCCCATCACATTGATTTCAGTGGAAAGTTTTCTATAGGGAAGGTCACTGGTGATGAGGGAGAGGGACAAGAAGCAGGGAGAGGGGACAAAGGACAATGCTGTTATTATTTTTTTTTATCTATTTATTTATTTTAGGCCACTGGGTTTAAGCAAAAGCTAGGGTTATCCAGTTCATTCAGTGGGGTTATTATTGCTTGGTAAGCTAGAAAAATGTAGGACCGATCTTCATAATAACAGGGTAAAAAATTTCATTGAGAGGGTGTGTTAGCTCCTTTCCTCAGTGTTATGACAAATTTTTTGAGCAAAGTGACTCAAGAGGCAGGCAGTGTTTGCCCTGGTTTGCAGTGTATTGGTAGAGTCCATTGGAGGGGGGATGTGAGTGGCAGAGGCAGGAATGGGAAGCACTGGGTCACATCGCATCCTGGGTTAGGAAGAGGAGAGAAATCAGTGCTGGTCCTTGGCTTGCTTACTTACTTCATCACCCCAGCCCGTTGAATGGTATCACCCCTTCCAGGTGGGTGTTCCATCCTCAGCTAAACTTCTTAGAAATTCTTCCAGATATGCCCAGAACTTTGTCTTCACGGTGATTCTCAATCCCATCAAGTACCAGAGAGCTTCTGGTCTTCACTCTACATTCAAATCCCAAAGAAGCAGGTTTACATACCAGTGAACGAATACCCCGGAACAGGATGATGAGCTTGCCAGTGAGAGTGAGGGCCAGCAGACAAAAAGCAAGAGCTTCCTTCTTCCATGTCCTATGATGGGGGCTGCCACCAGAAGGTGTGGGCCAGATTTAGGGTGAGTCTTCCCACCTCGATGATCCAAGAAAATTTCTCACAGATATGTCCATCTGCTTGGGTTTTAGTTGATTCCAGATGTGATCATGTTGACAACTAAGATTGGCCATCGTCATCTCTTTAATGATTACACCATTTTTCTCTACACCAACCTTGGCTTCAGACTCATTCATGCTTCTTTCTACCACAAACTCATAGTGTTTTATTATTATTATTATTATTTAGTTATTTGTTTGTGTGTGTCGGGGGCGGGGAGGCGGTGCATGTGCCATGACAGCTATGTGGAGGTTAGAGAACAACTTAATGGAAGTCAGTTCTCTCCTTCTACTGTGCGGGTCCCAGAGATTGAACTCAGGTCGCCAGGTTTGGCGCTAAGCGCCCTTAGTTACTGACCCACGTCAGCAGTCCAAACCGCACATTTCAAACGCAGTTTTCTGTCCCCTCTGTTGTCCATTCCCACTGTACATCTGGATGAGAACAGGGAGTAACAGCCATGAGAGAGCCCCCAGTGCTGGCCTGTCTTGAAAATGTTGACACTGACCAAATTGGTTTGTTACTTTTGAATTCAGTCGCACTCAAAGTCTCAGCACACAGGCCGAAAGCAGCCAGATTGTTGCTCAGAGCGTAATAGGCATGGTCTCTAGTCCCGTCCCTGACAGAGCTCTCGCTCCCCTCCGTAACCTCACGGGCGAGGCACCCGCCGACAGCATTTGTCTTGCCATTCTAGTCTTGCACATGCGCATCGTGAAATCCACGTCTGTTCTGCCAACCAGTTCCAAATGCTTGGAAAGCACACTGTCAGGTCACCACAGCAGCGGCTCTCCCACCACTTTTCTGTCAGCTACTCTTCTGGTTGCTGCGAGAAAATACCGTAGTATTTTGACAAAATACATGGAGTACTCTGGGCACAGCATAGTAGTGTTGGCCATTTGTGATACAGACGTGGACAAGTTTGAGATGACCTCTGCCCTCATGCGGCTCATATCCCTGCATATTTATAGGTCATAATTATAGGTCATAACTTATGCTAGGACTGACAAGGACGGTAATGCAGTTTCATATAATAAGAGCTGGTAGGGGAAAGAAGGTCTCCGATACTGTGCCACACTGAAAAGGGCTGATTCGGCAGATGGACAGATTTTCAGGGTCCTAGTATATCTCTTAAGCCCACAGGCATGTCTCCAATAGTTCCTTCTTATAATAGTGACAGTAAGGCAGGTTACCCGGTGGTCCTGTGGAGTCGCCAATGGAAATGCAGCGCTACCATTACCAAGTGCCACAGACTGAGTGTCTTATTTATTTTCTCACTGTCCTGGAGACTGAGAAGTCTGACATCCAGGTAGTAGCAGTGCTGATTCCTGGTCAGGGCTCTCTTCTTGGTTCCTTGATGTCCATCTGTCTGCCCCTGTGTCTTTACACAGTTTTTCTTAGCGTGTTTGTGTTCTAATTTTTATTTCTTATCAAGGGATCAGCTGTACTGGATCAGAGCCTATCCTACTGACCTCATTTTAATGTAATATCTCTCTTAAGATCTTATCCTCTGATAGTTTCATTTTGAAGCAGAGGGTTAGGACCTCAGAATAGGAGGTATTTTGAAGAACATGCTCCAGTATGAAGAAAAAGAGAACGTGTCACTATTGATTCTTGTATGGAAGCAATTTGGGAAATGTTATCTGACCTTCTGGGTACCCTGTTACATGCTGCATCTCTCCTTAAAGAGAAATACCATCAGATGACACCTGGAAGGACCTTTATGTGTTTTTCGGACCTTTATATATTTTTCAGAGAGACTGGACATCGCTGGGTGTGTTCTAGCCTATGAGAGTCTCCAGAGACCATTGTACTAGGGTGGAGAGTTTGTTAAACAAGGCTTCATTTCACATCTATTACCTCAAAATTGAGGGGTAGAATGAACTACACATTCTGAACCAGGCTAACTGAATTTATATTTTATACCAATCATCAACCTACATCACTAGAAAAGGAGTATCTAGTTTTAAAAAATTCTATGGCCACATTCATAATTTCACGCCACAAGGGAAATAAATGTATTGGAGGCTCTGTGCTCAGCACTCTGCTAAGCGGACGCTAGAAGCTCCATAATTGATTTATTCTTTCTTCCACTGAACAAATATTTATTGGTTCTTTACTGTGGGTTTCATTTACCATGTCCATTTTTGAAAACCTGGCTAACGATAATTCAAGCGCTATTGGAGTTTATCCAATTTGTTCTGTGTGCTTCTCCGGATAGAATCTGCCTAGGAGCTGCTGTGCCTTGGTGTAGTGGCGACAGTCCTGGCGAGGTCCAGGCAGACCCAAGGTTCAAAATGTGGCTGACGCACTGAGGATGACTCAGCTAGGAAGGAGGCAAGAAACGTATACTCAGAGACCACCTGAGCGAAGGTGATGATGGAGATCAGGGGGCGGTCGGGAAGAGCTGAGTCAAGAGCTGCAAGAAGGGAGCCTCTGAAAAGGGGGTACCACCCCCCTGCAATTCTGTGGGAAGTGGGTCTGAACCACCATGCAGAGATAAAGGAAAGAGGAGATTGTTATTCTCTACACATCATACACTGTTGCACGCTCGTATTGTCACGGTCCGCAGCTGTCACACCGTCTCAATTGTTTACTTAGGTATCCATCCATGCTTAGTCTCTCAATTTCTGGAGCACCAAAAATGGAGCCTATGAGCATATATATTATATATATATATATATAAATATATATATATATATGTGTGTGTGTGTGTGTGTGTGTGTGTGTGTGTGTGTGTGTGTGTATTCTAACAAATATTAGTTGAACAGATGACTGAATCAAGTTGTTTTTTTTTTTTTTGGAAAGCTTTTCCTCAAATGAATTCTTTGAGAAGTTGTACTAATAATAACCTTTAACTTTTTCCCCCAAAAGGAATATGATTTATTCTTTGGCAAATCCAGAAATATATTTAATTCATTCCTCTTACATCTCTCCTACCACACCCACCACAACACCTCGTTAACAAAGTCCTTTTCCGTGTTCATGTCGATTTGTTTTGTGATCCACTAGGTTTAATGGATGTTTCACATGACTGTAGGTGGGAACCTGTTCACTAGATGGTGGCAGCCACTAGCAGCCACACGAAGACAACGACTTCTTCTGCCATCCATTGCCAATAAATTCCACAGAGAAAGGTGGTTCTCAGGAGCCCTTTCCTTATGGATGACCACTGACTATTGAAAGGCTTGGTCTTGGGCAGGCCCAGTACAGGCCACTGTGGCTGCTCTGAGTCCATGATTGCAGTATATTTTGGTTGCTTTTAATGGCAACTTGTCACACATTAGAATCACCTGAGTAGGGAACCTCACTTGAAGAACTGTGGTGTTAGCCTTAAGTGATGAGGGATGACCTATCCAGATTGTAGGTGGTACCAGTCCAGATAAGTCGATTTAATCTGTGGATGCTATTGCTGCTGATCCAATCACTGATATCAGAAGCAGCCTTCCCAGGCTTTTATTGTGGACTACAGACCAGTGGTTATCTAAGAAAGTTCCAGGTTTTGACGACTGCTGAGGTACCCAGCCTTGGGGACCGAGCTACTATCAGGTTGTCAGGCTGTTTAGTTACTGTGGGACTACTCCTACTGTGAGACACCGAGCTTCAAGCACCACTGAGCAAATACCAGTTTTTAGCTGCTCAGGTGTTGTTGCTATTTTTACATAAGCTGACTTGATCAATTCATACATATCTAATATGCAATATATATATAATATATTATATAATATTATATTATATATTATATATCATATATAATGTATATATGTCCATCCCATTGGTTCTGTGCCTCTAGAGCACCCTGACTACTATATAGTGGTTGTGTCCAGAAGACAGCCCTTCATGGACCTCCTCCCCATCAATAGGCTCTTACATCAGGCTCTTCTGCCCCCTCTGCCATGGGGTTCCCTGAGCCTTAGAGGGGTGGCACTCATCAGTCACTTAGTCTTGGCGCCTCGATCTTCTGTTAGTTTCTGCACTTGTTGCTCTTCCCTGCAGAGAAGCTTCTCCAAATGAGGCTGACCTAAGTATACAGGCGGCAGTTTAATGACATTTCAGATGTGCAAAAACAGCAGTAACTTTGTCCTAGCGCTTATATCCTCCTTAGCCATTTTTTTTTTTACAACCAGGTTTATAGTACTAGATGTGAATTCCCTCTTGTGGAATGGGCCTCAAATGCTCCCATAATAGTCATGCCACTATTCCATCAGTGAATACATCTTGCCTGGCAGGTTGGTATTGTAGTTGGCAGTGTTCACAACTATCCAGCAGGGAGGGAGATGGTCACCTTTTTATAATAAGGTTGAACTGTCTTGGTAGTAATAAACAAGACTCTAATATGTTTGGATGCATGTGTAGTCAAAATATCATCCATGAGAGGGCCTAAGGAAGGTAAAATTTAATGTTTTTTTTTCCCTTTAAATAGAAAGTTACTAAGTGTATGAGGGAGTAAGGGACCACAATAAAATAATAATTCTTCTCATCCGTAGGATGAACTTAGCATTTAAAAGAAATTAGCATCTTGGTAACAATCCTAATTTACTTTTGCTGCTGTGATAAAGACACTACCAAAAGCAACTTAAGAAGAAGAGGGTTTATTTAATCTCACAGCTTATATAGTTCATCATTGAGGGAAGTTGGGGCAGGAACTCAAGGCAGGAACCTGGAGGTAGGAACTGAAGTAGAGGCCGGGAAGGAATGCTGCCGGCTGGCTTGCTCCCCATGGTTTGTTCAGCTTGCTTTTTCTAGTAAACTCTGGACCCCTTCCCAAGGGCGGCCCCACTCGCAGTGATCTGAGCCCTTCCATATTAGTGATTAATCAAGAAAATGGCCCAAAGACTTTCCTGCAGGACAATCTGACAGAGGCATTTTCTCAACTGAAGCTCCTTCTCAGATGACCCCAGCTTGTGTCAATTTGGCAAAAGCTAGACAGTATGGTGAGGTTGACCAGAGTGCCCACACGGTCTTTTCCAGTAACTCACAAGTGTGGTAGTGTTGTCATGGGATAGGTAACTCTGATAGAAAAGCTCTGACCCATGGAGTTGGGAGCAGGAACTCTGTGTGTGTGTGTGTGTGTGTGTGTGTGTGTGTGTGTGTGTGTGTGTGTGTGTGTGTGACTATTCCCAAGGGCCAGTGTCTCCGCCTGTGCTTCTCTGTCTGAAGGCCCCTCTTGGAGTCTGAGACTCATATGAAATCAGTTTTATGGGAGATTATCTTAGCACAGCAGAAATTGCTTCCTTGAAGAATCATGACTAGACCCATGGAATGCCATGTGATTCCTCTGTCTTGACTATTTTGAGACAAAATAATCAAATGTAAATCATGTACAATTAGAGCCCACAACTATGAAATTCATTCAAAGTTTCTCCAAGTTGTTATGTTGAGCAATAGAGGTTAAACCATGGTGTCTCTTTGCAGGAGATTAGCTTCCAGCATTATTGCTTTAAAAGAATATTAAATATTCTTTCAGAAGAATTGTAAGAACCTATGGGAAATACTCATAGTGTAGTAAATTGAAAAGAAAATAAAAAATACATAAATATTAAATGTCCAACCATGAGCTGAAGGTGATGCCATGCAATATGTAATCGCAGTACTAGGGAAACTGAGGCAGAAGGAGTAGAGATAATTCAAGGCCAGCGTGGCCTGTACAGCAAGATTCTGTCTCAAGAAGGGCCAAAAGAAAATAAGTGAAATACATGGTTGCTTTAAAAAAAATGTGCAAAAGAAAGATGGAAGGAACTGCTACCCAAATTCCAACGCTGGTATTTTCAAGGGTATGCGTGAGGCATGTGGGTGAGCCATGGTGTTTTCTTCCATATTGCTTTTCTGTATTATTCATGCTAAAAATAAAATGCGATGTGATTTCACCTATATATCCAGGACAGAGAGATGAAGTCCATTAGTGTTCGTCAGAGGCTAGCGAGGGCAAGAGAAGGGGAGGCCACGCTTAGTAGGCATACAGTTCTTTAAAAATAGTTTTTTTTTTGATCCCCACAAAGACTAAACTGATGCTAGGTTTTGCCACATTTGCTTTGGATCTCTCTTTTGAATGTACCTGTCCCACTCCTGTCTCCCTCCTTTTAAGAAGCAATCCTTAGGGTTGGGGAGGTAATTTGGTTGGTAAAATGCCTGCTGCGCAAGTCTGAGGACCTGAGTTCAGATCCCCACCACTTGCTTTAAAAAAAAAAAAAAAAAAAAAAAAAAAAGCCAAGTATGGCTGTGCACATCTGTATCCTAGTGCAAGAGTCAGGGCAGAGACAGGTGAGTCCGTGGAGACCCATGGGTCCTAGCGCTCAATGTCCAGTCAGTTTACCCAGTCTATGAGAACCTGTGACGAAAAAGAGAATGGGGGTGGGGGTGGATAATAGTGGAAGATGCCAGATGTCAACCTCTGGTTTTCATGTGTTGTGGTAGTGTGAATGTAATTGCCCCCATAAGCTCATAGGGAGGGGCACTATTAGGAGGTGTGGCTTTTCAGACTGGGTGTGGCCTTGTTGGAGGAAGTGTGTCACTGTGGAGGTGGGCTTTGAGTTCTCTTATGCTCAAGCTGCTCCCAGTGTCACAGTCGACTTCCTGTTGCTTTCTGATCAAGATGTAGCCAGCACTGAGTCTGCCTGCACACTGCCATGTTTCCCGCCATGATGATAATGGACTGAATCTCTGAAACTGTAAGCAAGCTACCTCAATTAAATGTTTTCTATGAGTTGCGATGGTCATGGTGTCTCTTCACAGCAATAGGAACCCTAACTAAGACATGTGCCCATGTGCACTCATATGCACACATGTAGTATAATTATACTACACACACACACACACACACACACACACACACACACACATACACACACACAGTTACATACACTGTGCACTGATGAGTATTTACACACAGGGACACACACAGAGAAGTAATCTTTGATTTTTAATTGATATATTTTTCTTTATTTAATGAAGTTCTGTGTGTGTGTGTGTGTGTGTGTGTGTGTGTGTGTGTGTGTGTGTGTGTATACACTTGCACCAGCATGTGTGCAGATGTAGAGGTCAGAAAACAACTTGTCAGAGTGGGTCCTTCTGCCGTGTGGGTCCTAGGGATCAAACTCTTGTTGTTGGGCTTGGTGACAAGTGTTGTTGGTCCGGAGCCACTTTTTCAGCCCGACTGGAATGGGTTTGCGAGGGAGAAACATTTGTTGCTTATGATGAGTTCTGATAAGTGAAGTTAAGATGGGAGCCGTCTGTATCATGGAAGGGGCACCTCCTCTGTCCCTTTCTCTTTCATGTTGACTGGAGTGGGCTGCGATGGGAGATAGCCTGGTCTATTACATAGACTGTGTTAAGAATGGTGGAGTTATAAAATAGAAGAGTTCTGTTTTTGTTTTGTTCTTGCCTTTAGAATTAATACATCACACCTTATATACATATACAAATATCACACCTTATACACATATACATGTATCACATCCTATTTATATTTACACGAATATCTTTATTCAACAGACAAAAATAAAATTCTAATGCATGTAAGCCACAGCTAATTTGGATTTCTTACCTCTGGCATCCTACATCAACCCACTGAATAGACCAGGTAAATTTCTGCTGTGAATTTTTTTTTATAGCCACAACTTAAGTTTTCCAAACAAGATCTATTTGACATATTACTATTTAAATGTTACCAAATGCATAATACTGTACATGCTCTTTAATTTTACTTTTTAAAATATAAGATGTTCTTCATATTTATCTGTGCTGACATCTATTGACATAATCTGTTGATTTTCGCTACCGTATGCTATTCTCCAATATTTTTTTGCATATTTATACTAAAGACTTCTTATATTACTAAAAAAAAAGCAGTATACAATCATCTTTGTATAGGTTACATGGTATCAAGTGTGAGTATGTCTAGATGGATTTCTTGTGGAAGAATTAATGGCTTGTAGGATGGTACATCCTTAACTTTAGTAGGTCTTGCCAAGCAGGTTGTTTCAAAATGAAATCTTCCTAGCCAGTATAGAAGGATTCTTATTTCTCTGCATCACACACAACACTTGGCATCACCCGACCTTCCAACCTTTGCCTAACAAATAAGAAGGGGTTGTTTATTATCTTTCAGAGTGAGTTGGAGGATGTACTCTGAAGCCCTCCAAGGAGTCTAGACCCGTCTCCAGGGCCATGGGGGAATCTGTCCATGTAGTTTCCTCTCTGAGTTCAAGGGAAGAACTAATCTGTCATTCTGGGAGTGGCATGCAAAACACACAGGACAAAAAACGTTCTTTTCTGTTCTAACACACTTCTGGAGAACCCTGAACCTCTTGAATCCATCTCCCATGTGCGGGGATTGCAGATTTGCCACCACACCTTTTCACAATCATAGTTTTTAAGGCCCATTATTGAAATCATCATGATCCTGAAGGTACATGTTCATGTTTCTGTTGAATGCTCTGAGGATGTTTCTTGCATGCTTGGTGACTTCTCGCTGTTTTAAGTACCACCTGAGTTCAGCTGAACATCCAGGAACAAGGTGAGCCTGCGGTGGCCATTCTTCGAGATTGCTTCTCTCTGGTCTTGGGGTCACAGGCTACTGACTCAAGATTCCTCTGACTCTTAGGAGGATCCAGGCTAGCTAGCGTGCATTTTCCAGACTCAGTTCTCCAACTTGCAGCAGTCACAAGATTTAGCCACCCCAGCCCTGCACCGGAGCTGTGCTTTACCCCTGGCATTAGTGTTAGGGATGCCACAGATTGGATCCTGGGATTTATACATGCCAGTTAGGCACTGTACCACTGAGACAAACCCTACTCTTATACCCTCAGGTTAACCTCAGATTTGATGATGCTATTGTTCTTTCGATTTTGCTTCGTCTCAGCCTCTTCCTATTATCTCCCTCCCTTACCAGAATCCCCCTTTCCTACATTCCTCATCCTGTATTAAAAAGTTGCTGTGGCTGCTTGCCCTGATTGGTGAATATCCAGTCCTGTGTGTTGCCAAAAGCTGATGTCTCAGACTTTCTTCACTCACAGCCATAAGCATATTTCTTAAGGTCTTTATTCTCACATGTACCTCTTGAGTACCTGCTATGCACCAGGGTTTCTGACACATACTATCCAGAATGATGCTCATGAGAGCTTGCTATCTGCTCGGACAGCTGACGTGGGGCAATAGAAATTATCCTAGAAGGCAACCAGGTGAGTGTGCTGAAATGGAGCTAAGACCATACAGTATTCCAAAGCTAGGAGGGAGGAAAGACGGGAGGAAGGGAGGGGTCCTCACTCCCACAGCCTGGCTCTGGGGATCAGGCTCCTGAATGGAATATAAGCTTCAATTTCATAACATTCCACGAGTGTGCAGCTGGGCAGAAGTGAAATGAAGTCCCTTTCATGTTAAGAGTGACTGATGTGAAGGATACAGCTTACTGCAGAAATTGGAGGGAACATTCTGGACAGCTCACATGGCTTTTCTGTCACACACCTCCACTCGGACTAGGAAATTACTTAGAATACATGTGGATGGAAAAAGGTAGAGGGCATTTGGGTATTTCAGATCATTTTCTGGAAGCAATAGCAAAGCAGGCTTCTGAGGTCACTTCTCTTTGTGGGGTGCATTTCCTATTGTAGTTGTGCTTGCTAGACTGTAGAGCTCCTTGAGAATAATGTGCGCCATTTTCTCTCTTCTGCTCTCTTTACAGGTTTGTTTGACATTAAGCAAGGCCTTTGAAAATCAAAAGACAACAAAATTCTTAGTATCCGAATCAATTCTTCCTGTAGATGTTTGCATTCTTCACTGCGGGAAAGATTAAAAGGAAAAAATTGAAGCCAATTTGTCTTCTTAATGTACACAGAAAACCCCATTTTAGATAAGATCCTTCAAGCACTACGCCCAAACTTACAACACCAAAGTGGGATAATGTCAGCTGAAAGGAAGAAAGAAAGAGTGTTTTTATTTTTATTTTCTCTGATAAAGATATAGTTGTCAGATGCCAGCTGGCTGGAGTCAGATTGGATAGAGAGAACCCGCCCAGGAGCAGGCAGCAACTTGGTTATTTTTAGTGAGTTAGCTGAGCTCAACCCAAACCGTGAAGTGTGCTGTAAATGCTCCAGTGACGAGTGAGGAATTCCATATGTACTAGGAAGCAATATGCAGCTTGCATTAAACCACACACACACAAAAGACACTGGGGGACAGAAAAGCACATTCAGCTCAATGAGAGATCAAATGTGGCCGTCACTGGGAACAGGAAGTGGAAACGCTGGTTTTTGGTAACTTTGTTGTTAATGTTGTTGCCTTCCACCTACACCCTATCCCCTACCCACTACCTTGCCACACACACTTTTTAAAGACAGGATCTTTGTGTAGGTCTTGCTATGTATTCCAGACAGGCCTTGAACTTCAGATCTGCTTCTCTCAGCTCCCAAGGCCTGGGGTTATGGTCATGCACCACCATGCCAGCTTTCATACGCTTATTTTTCCCAAGTATTGGATTCAACTATAGTGATTATTGAAGATACATAACTTAAATATCAGTCAGTGCCTGCTGCAGATGCTGGGACAGAGATAAGAGTCATCTGGTCTACCATAGAAGGCACTGCCATCTCAGCTTATTTACTTAGTGCGTGTATCTCCAAAGCAAAGATGCACATACTTTTCCTATATTATTTTAGGATTATTAAGTGCTGTGGGATGACTTTCTGTACATTGTGAATATGTGTTGCTTTGATTAGTTGATAAATCAAGTTGCATTGGCTATGGCAGGGTAGGATGGAGCTGGGGGGAAATCCAAAAGAGACAGTGAGAGGAGAAAGGGGATTAAGGGGAGACACCAAACCACTGTCCAAGGAGCAACCTGTAATGGGACTCAGGTAAAGCCATGGAACACGCGGCAATACATAGATTTAGTGAAATGGGTTAATTTAAGATGAAAGAGCTAGCTAGCAAGAAACTTGCCATAGACGATACAGTTTGTAAATAACATAAGCCTCCATGTGTTTATTTGGCATCAAGCAGATGCGGGACATGGGTGGGAGAGATATGTCCCAACCATAGGCCAGGCAGGACCTGAGAAACTTCCAGCTACATTTTGGCACCCAATGTGGGGCAAGAGTGCCCACCCAAAAACCTGAGAAAAATTTTAAAAAAGGGTTCTGAAATGGAGTCAAGAGCCACTTCCTAATTCATGTTGCTCTAGAAATGGGTTAGTTTAAGATGAAAGAGATGGCTAGCAAGAAGCCTGCCATAGGCCACACAGTTTATAAATAATATAACCTTCCAGCTAGAGTTTAGGATAAATTTGATTTATGTTATTAATTTTTTAAACTTTTCTAGATTTATTCTGAGAGTAAGATGTGACTCTGTATTGTCTTTTTTTTTTTTTTTTTTTTGAGACAGGGTTTCTCTATGTTGTTTTGGTGCTTGTCCTGGACCTTGCTCTGTAAACCAGGCTGGCTTGAACTACAGAGATCCACTGCTCTGCTCCAAGGCTGGCTAAAGGCATGCACCTCCACTGCCTGGCTCTCTGTGTTGTCTTAGTAACAATTATCATCCAAAAGGAATGTTATGCTTGCTCATTGAAGCTCTAAAGATGAATAAGAAATGATTGTAATGTAGAGCAGGTCACCAGGGGCTAAGAGGGGTGTGGAGGTGGTGAGGGAAGTGAGTTTGTCAAAACAAGGGCAATATGCAGGAATCCTGTGCTGACAGGTTATATCTCACTTGTGACACTTTGCTCTAGTTTTTGAAGACATCATTTCAGAGAAAGATGCACATACTTTTCCTATATTATTTCTACTAACTTTCTGTGAGTCTGTAATTGCATTAAAAGAAACAGTTTAACTAAAAATACTTTAGATTTCAGTCAGGTGGTGGTGGCACATGCCTTTAATCCCAGCACTTGGAAGGCAGAGGCAGGTGGATCTCTCTGAGTTTGAGACCAGCCTGATCTATAGAGTGAGTTTCAGGATAGTCAGGGCAACACAGAGAAACCTTGTCTTATAAAAACAACATATATAAATATATACATTCACACATATAGTTGGTTTTCATTTTACTCTTTACTCTTTGGGGGACAACCACCCAGCTCCCAAATAAATACATAGAGGCTTATTCAATTTATTTATGAATGCCTGGCCTTAGCTTGGCTTATTTCTAGCCAGCTTTTCTTATTTAAAATATCTCATCTACCTTTTGCCTCCAGGCTTTTACTTTTCTCTATTCTATAAACCTTTCTTTCCTTCTTATTCCATGGCTGGTTGTGTGGCTGGGTGGCTGGCCCCTGGTGTCCTCCTCTCCTCCTTTTCTTGCTCCTCTCTCTTCTCTCTTCTTCTATTTGTTCTCTCTGCATGACAGCCCTATCTGTTTCTTTATCCTGCCTAGCTATTGGCCATTCAGCTCTTTATTAGACCAATCAGGTGTTTTAGGAAAAATGTCACAGCTTTACAAAGTTAAACAAATGCAACATAAAAGAATGTAACACATCTTTGCATCATTAAACAAATATTCTACAGCATAAACAAATGTAACATATCTTAAACTAATATTACACACACACACACACACACACACACACACATACATACACACACACACACACATTAGATTTCCTTGAACAATATACACAATAAAAAGCAAGACCTGTAACAACCTGAAGTCTAATAGAGCCAGGATCTGAGAACTATGGACTGCAGACAAATCTGTTCCATTGCCTATTTCTGTAAATATCCTTTTATTAGAAAGAAGCATGGTCACTCATTCACTTTCTGTGGCTGCTTTTGGTTTACAGTGCTAAAATTTGGCATTGGAGACTATATGAGCCACAGAAGCACCAAATAAAATGATTCTATATCTTTCTGATATGGAATGTGAGCTGTAAAGAATAAACACCACGTTGGGTTATTTTTGCTTGTTCGTTTTATTTTGGGAGACAGGGTCTCACTCTGTCCAGACTGACTTGGAACTCAGAGTGATCATCTTCCTGCCTCAGACTCTTGAATTCTGGAATTACAGGGGTGAGTCATCATGTGCATGTGTACGTGTACGTGTGCGTGTGCGTGTGCGTGTGCGTGTGTGTGTGTGTGTGTGTGTGTGTACGTGTGAATTCATGTACACAAAACTGTGCATGTGCAGATGTGCATGTAGAGTTTAGAGGGTAACCTTAGGCGTTGTTCTCGGGTGCCATCCAAATTATTTTTGAGGCAGTATCTCTCCTTGGCCTGCACCTTGGTAAGTAGTTTGACTTGGCTGACTGGGGGGGCGGACCCCAGAAAGCACCCTGTCTCTCCCTGCCCACCACTGAGATTACACCACATGCCAGCCACAATGCTGGGCAGTGTTTGTTTTTGTTTTTCTAACATGCGATTTTGGAATCCACCTCAGGTCCCGGTGCGTGTAAGGCAATCCCTGAACTTGCTCAGCCACCTGCCCAGCCTTCTCAGTTTCTTCATCACTGTCCTTTGTATATTGCCTGGCACACCATGGGAGTGAGGTAATAGTTTGTTGAATCAGTGAAGTAATATATTGAAGAAATATGAAGAGTTTTTTGTTTGTTTTTTTTTTTTTTGGGGGGGGTTTGAGACAGATTTTTTTCTGTGTAGCAGTCGTGGCTATCCTGGAACTCGCCAAGCTGGCCTCAAACTCACAGAGCTCCATCTACCTCTTCCTCCCAAGTGCTGGAATTAAAGGCATGCACCACCATACCCAGCTTGAAATATGAGTTTTCTGAAGAGAGAATAGACAAAGGATTCCACAGACATTATCTGGGGTCATGATTATGAATTTCCCACTGCTCACAGCACTGAACCCTGAAGATGTTTACCTTTGTAGACTAGTAAAGGAAGCTGTTATAGACCTCACAAAGTTCCGGGCACTGCACAGAATAACTATGAGATAGATGAAAACTATAATGGCATGTACTAATTGTAGAGTGTCTAAGGCAATGTTTCTCAACCTGTGGGGTGCAACTCCTTTGGGTGTCTGTCGAAAGACCCTTTCACAGGGGTTGCATATCAGATATTCCACATTCTAGATATGTATATGATGATTCATAACAGTAGAAAAATTATCATTATGAAGTAGCAACAGAATGGTTTTATGGTTGGGGGTCACCACCCCATGAGGAACTGTATTAAAGGGCTGTAGCATCAAGAGGGTTAAGAATCACCACTCTAAGGTGATTCTGACCCACCAACTGGTAGCTTCTTTCTTTAGATGTGTGACATGTAGCAATATTCAGTCTTTGAGGCATACCTATAGTTAATCTTTGAAGTGTACTTATAGTGAATGGGCTCTGAAATTGGTGAATTTGATCATAAGATTTATAACTGTATGGGTAGGGCATTCCACTGTCTCATTAAACTGATGCCCAACTTTGTTCAAAAGAAGAGTTATTAAAATCAAGAGAATAGCTATCCAAACTTTGAAGTCAACTGCAGTTTTCTTTTTCAGGTTTTACTACTCTTCTTCATTTATTCACTGTGGGTGGGGTTGTACTCATGCCATGGTGTATGTGTAGAGGTCAAGTGAGAACTTGTAGAAGTCAGGTCTCTCCATCCACTCTGCAGATGGGACACCTTGCAGAAGGTCTCCGGCCTTCATAGCGAGTACCTTCACTGGCTGAGGCATCTTGCTGGCTTCAAGTCAGCTGTAGGTTTTATTTATTCTTGTTTTTTCAATTTCAGTAGGAGTTACCATGTAAATCGAGATTTTTGTTGTTTCTTTTTTAGCAAACATCCTGTCAGGGGAAAATGTCTTCAGATAATATAAAGAACACATTTTAAAATGGTTAGCTAAATTTTGGCTTTCTCCAAAGCAGACGTAATTTTACCCTACTTTACTTTCAGTAATAATTTCCAGGGAATATGATTGGTATTGGGAAGATGAGAAGAGGAAATAATGAAAGCTGAATTTGGAGCCAGACGAAACTGGATTTGAAACTCCGGGCCTGCGGTAACTTAATTACCCACGCTGTGGCTCATCTGTAATGGAGAAAACAGCTCTGGTCTCCTAAGGTTGCTCTGAACATTAAATAAAGAGAGTGCTGGGGACATGGATGTCCTCGTGGACACTAATCAAATGTTAATACCCTTCCCCTGAGCCAGGAGACAAAGGAAATGGTGGGGGAAGGGACCTTCCAGGTGCCTGCCGAAAACAGGTACCTTCTGGAAAAGAGCCTGGCCCCTGGCCTCTCCTTACTATCACATCTGTGTTGTGCCTGAAGCCTGGTCATGGAATCTGGGTGGTGGGCCTGGGTGGTATTCCTGAAAGAATTTTGTTCATGAAATGTAGTAGCGACGCCACCTGAACAAAACGAGCCAAGCACACCCACCCTCGTGGAGGTATAAATTGGAGTGAAGGAGAGTCCATCTGCAGGGTCAGGAAGGAGAAGCCCACTCTTGTTAAATTCCCTTGGTTTTTGCTAATTCCCTTCCCCCGACTTTGCCTCAACAAGCACTCACAAGCAAATGTCACCCAATTTGTTGTACTAAGGTATTTTTTTTTAAATGTTTATTACCATGTCTTTCTAGTAGACGGGGCCCTTTCTTCCTAACATGTTAAACACTAAACAGTGAGTGTCAAAATAAGAAACAAGACTCTGCAAGAGGCAGCTTTTTATCCTCTGCAGCTGAGAGTTTGACCTTGAGCGAGCTCCTGCGGCAAGGCTGCTGTTGCTCTTAGCTTTCCAGACTGCCTGTCAGAGCTGCGGCCGTCTTACAAATTCAGGATGAAGCGAAATTATGATGAAGCACGCTTACCGTGGATAGCAATTTATTATTATACTAAAACATATTTAAAGAGTAAATGTGACAAGAAGAAAGGCAGACAGAAGGTACTTGGACTATCTGGCGCATTATTACCCAACAGAAGCCAACCGGGAGAAAGAAGAAAAAAAAAGCGAGTTTCTGACTAGACAGTGTCAATGCTAGATAAAATAGCTAAGCTAAGAATGGGTTGTCACTTGGAGATAGCGTTACCCCATCCCAGCCAGGCAAGGCCAGGATGGGTCATAGGCCAGCTTTGCATGTTCGGGGAAATCCTTTAAATAAATACAGTCAATGTTTTTTCATTTCTTTCGATACCTCTTTTTCTTTTCTTTTGCAATTTTTAAGACTAAAACCCACATTATTAGGAAAAACGAACAACAAAGAAACCTTCCCTAAATGGCAATTTGTTTCATCTCAACTTTTTATTTCCCTTACAGAATGTTGACTACTAGGAAAAGAGGTAGAACCGATGAATGGTGTCCTTCGAGCCGGTATGTTAACTGGACACTTGTTACAGTAACGCTAAGAATATACAAAACCTACCATCAGTTTTCTCTAAAAAACCCACGCAAATAATAGCACTTCCATGAAATTGAAGGCCCAAATGTCTCTTGTTTATGAACAACATAGTATTAGCATATGAAAACCATTACTAACCAGTACTGGAGTGTGTGTTCGGAAGCCTGTCAATTCACTAATGGTCGTAGTCTTGGAAACTCCACATCTGCCACAGGATTAATTACTCACATAAAACACTATCATTTCCCCACATCTCCTATGAGAAGCAGCGGCTGTTCGAGTGATTAATGGTTCCAAATGATATACAAAGGAATAAACAGGAATGTTACCCAGTGGACTGAAAGATCTGCTCCTGGTTCACATTAGAACAAGAAGAAGGACCTTGTGGGGTAACATTTGCTCCTGGGGTCCCTTAGGCAATTTAAAAGAAATACCTGGCCTGAACTCGGGAAACTTACTGTTGGAATGGCTAGTGCCACCTTCTGCCGTAGGTGTTGACTTAGGAAGAGACGAGGAAGTGGTGAGGCCTGGCTAGGGTGACGGGGTCGAAGGGTAGTTATGGGCTGTGGGTTGAGGATGCTTCCCGGGTCCTTTCACTCACCTGCCGTTCTCATTGCTTGAAGCTCAGCTCAAAGGTGAGTTCCAGGCTCTACCCTGGCTTTCCTCCCTCTGGAGTCTGAGTTCTTGGCGCTAGGATAAGTGGAAGCAGATTCAGTTTCAAGAGGCTGGAGACAGGAGTGAGAACAGTGGAAAGACATTTTATTGTTTACAAGTAAAACCTGGGGGCTATAGTTCAAAGGTGAGCAACTAGTGTGGAATGGAGACCCGTGTGACAGGCTATTATATGACAATTGCCACCAGTGGGAGCAGAAGGTAGCGTATTGATCCGTCTCTGAGCACCCCTCTATGTACCTGTCAGTACAGGCAAGTACTGTAAGCCACCCATCTTAAAATAAATTGTACAGCCTCTTCTTGGTTCTCTTATAAGATAAGAAATAGTCCTCCAAACAAGCCAATCTTTGGGTTTAGAAACTTACCTCCTTTCATTGTTTCTACCTCCCTCTTATTTTCAGTGTGGGGGGGGGACGGGTGGGCAGATTCCCATCATTAAGACTTGGGAGGTTAAAGCTATCGTGAGCTGACGAAGCCGCAATAATTTCCCAAGTCTTCCAGTCTCATTATAATTAGAGACGCAATTATAGTGAAGTTAGTGGGAATTTAAACTCATCAGCTCGATATCAGACGATAGGTTGTTTGGAACACGCAAATCTAATGAATATCTACTTGGTGAGAAGACTTGCCTTTCAGTAAACAAAGATAAAACCTAGCCACCTGGCTGGCCAAATTTATGAGCCCATGAAGCTGTGGAAATGCTTTCTATACAGGTGATAAAGCTTAGCACCATGGGCTTTTCAAACACTGGAGGTGTGCCTTGTTCCGGTCTTTCCCCTTCCTGCCAAACTTCTGCTGCATTGACAAAGCACTCTGCTGCTGCTCTTCACAAACCATCTGAGGAGAGCCTGCTGGAACCTGAGGTTAGACTCCCATAGCGTCCCTCTTTATATATATATATATATATATATCTCAGTCAACCGCTCACTTTCATCAGCTGGGGCTAGTGTAGTTAGTTCACTGGCACTCTAATTTTCTGAGAGCTGGTGTTAGCCCAGCCAGAGTCATTCTGGCTCTCAGGCATCCCAAAGACAATGTGTGCTTGGGAAATTATAAATTGAATCTCCATGAGTTTGAACTCTTAGGGTTGTGTTCCTAAGAGCTGTGTGAAAACTTGAGTTTAGGGGAGGGGATGGGGAAATGAGTCAGTAAGAGAAGCATTTGCTGTACAAGCATGCCGACCTTAGGCCCGATCCCCAGCACTCACATTACAAAAAAGACAAAGCCAGGTGCAGCTGTGCACATCTGTAATCTCAGCATTGGGGAGAGAGAGACAAGAGGATTGCTAGAGCTCACTGGGCAGCCAGCCTAGCTGAATCAGTAAGCTCCTAATTCAGTGAGAGACCTTGTCTCAAACAAACAAACAAACAAATAAAGGGGAAATGACCGAGAAAGTGACCTAATGAAATGATCTGATATTAACCTCTGGTCTCGCCACCCACACACACACCACATAAACACACACGCACACGTGCATAGACATCATTCACATACATGCACAGCCACAAACATGCACACATGTGAACACACACACTCCTAAGAGACTTCGAATTTGGTGGTCAAATCCTAGGTGTTTTGTAAAGCTCAAAGAACTTTAATGTTGCGTATGGGCTGAGTCAGAGTTTCAGGGGTGCTCACTAGGAATGGCAAATACTGTTCCATCGACCCTGTTGTTCATCTAGCACGTTGTCACTGTTATGTGACAATGTGGGGGTGGCATTGTACTACTTGAGACATTGGCACCTGTATCGTCTCATGTGCTCTTTGATATGAGAAATCTGATCCTAGATGATTTACTATTATCCCTTTCGGTTTAGGGTTGAGGAAGCAACAGATTTAGTTACTTAATGTAATTTCTGAAGAACTGAATAAAAACATATAAAAAGACATAGCAGGAAACATTGTTCCCTTTTCTGTCTCACCTCTATAATAGGAGGTATAACATTTATTATAATAAGTAAAACAATCTCCTGAAGTTTAGGTCTCCTATCCCATCACCACTGCCTCCAAATCCCTGTATGTATTTTCCCCAGAAGCGCTAAACCTTTAAGAGAAGCAGGCCGGACGATTGAGTGTCTGGCTGGAAATCATTTACTATCGATGGTCACTCGGCTCAAGATTGTATCTCTGAAATGACTTAGGAAGAAAAATCAATAATGCTCACACAATGTGCAGTCCTCTTAGAGGATGGTTTACCTCACAAAAGTATTCCCTGTTCCAGATTATTCTTTTGCAATAAAAGAAGAAGAAAGAAAAAAAGGCTGTGTGAGTCATGGCTCATTTTTTTTCCCCTCATGCTCTTCTCATTATTTCGAGTTCCCCCTTTCTTTCAAGACAGGTTGATCTTGGGGAGGAGGAGTGAAAAAGGATAAAAACAGACACATTTAAGATGCAACCCAACGTGGACCAGCTTTTGTTGAATTTCGGTGTTCATGTTTAAACTGAGGGAAACACTGCTTGGTGACTATTTAGTAATATCTCAGTTTCAGAATTTTTGGAGAGATAGCAGTTTTTTGACTCCATAAAATAGTGTTCCTGAATGGAGAACTGACTTCACATACACACGTTTTACAAACACACACACACACAACACACACACACACACACACACACACACATACACACACAGTTATAAACAGGACATCTGTGGGACACTATTGATCCCATTTTTTAGTGGTATACTTATACATTCATTGCTACTCTACTTGAATTCTCCCCCTTTGTACTTCATCTTGACTCTGGAACACATTCTGGAGCAGGGGCCTGACATAGAGAGGTAGGCCAGGCTGACCAGAAGCAGAAGCATCATAGGTGGTTGAATTCCACCCGGAGCACACACTCCAAGAGCCGAGGGAAGCAGCATGTGGACTTGGGTTCCTTCGGTGAACAGAAAGGACACACACTCTTTGCCCAAGTCTACAGTTGGCTAGGAACACTAGCTAGCACCTACACAAGCAATCCTGTGGTGGGGACCTCCCTTCACCTGTGGGGTGAGGGTAGGAATTAGCATTATGGGTTGTGTACTGTGGGGGTCCTGGAACCGGTTTTGTGAGAGAAAGAGACAGCATTACACAATGTCAAGTTCATGGCGTGAATGTGAAAGTCCTCATCATACCTGTCATTAGTGCTTAGGTCCCTGATAGAATTCAGATGATTCTCAGTCTCCTCCCACTTTCCTCTGCAACATTTTTTTCTTTTGTTTTTTTTTTTTTTTTAAATGAGAAAAGAATCCTCTAAGTATGTTCATTCATTCCTCTTGTTTTGATTGGTGTGAGCTGCATCTCTGATTGCTCACGTCGTAGATCTTCTGTTCTAGTTCCCACTAAAGAGTCTTAACGTACATTCTAACAGGACCCACAGAGGGATAACCTATCATTTTGTCTTTTTCAATTGGACATTTGCTTCAGGGTAATTAGTCAGCTCAGTGGTGCCAGACTCAGCTCTCAGAGAATCTGGGTGAACCTTACTGCTCCTCAATACTCTTTTTGCTATTTCTTACTATGTCTAAAGTGCAGGGTTCCGTTTCTACACAGTAGTAGAAATCCATTATGCCAGGAGAACAGTGGTGTTCTAATGGCCTCCTTTGTCCTGGAACAGAACACGAGCAGGCCTGCAGCCCCTCCTGCTAGGATGCATGCTTTATTTAACGTGACTGTACCAGCCTTACCATTCATAACTGGGGAGCAGTCAGGAGAATGCAGAAGTCCTGTGATTTGTACAAGATTCTCCCTGGCACACGGATGCTTTGAAGTAATCAGGAGCAAGTTTCATCACTACTAAAGAGAAACGTTTGGTCATACACCAAGAACCCAAGAGGAAAACTGAAGCTACTATTACAATGGCTTCCTCCGTGTTAGGAACAGATGATGTCTTAGTTACTTGTCTATTGGTGTGAAGATACCATGACCAAGGCTACTTAAGAAAAGAAACAGGTTTTCTGTCTTTTATTTCTTGTGTGGGGGTGATGGTGAGCTTACAGTTTCAAAGTCCTGTAATTACTGGCATGTACTCTGGCAGAACACAAGTGTGTGTTCATGAAGTTGTAGCAGAAATCTTAAAAGTTCTTATTAATAAAATCAAACCCGAGGCGAGTTATTGGGGTCCATGCTGGTAGATCAGAGAGACAGAACAAGCCACAGCTATCTCACCTCGCCGGATCCTCAGCTGGTCTTGTCTCCTCAGACTGGAGGCCTCTGAGTCCTCATCCGGAATGGGTCTCAGCTGAATTACTGCTCAAAAGCCTGAATGCTTAACCAGCCAAAATCTTCTAGTTTCTGGTCCTCACGCCTTACATATCTTTCTGCTTTCTACCACCACTCCCTGGGATTAAAGGCTGGCTTTCTGGGATTAAAGGCATGTGTCACCATGCTTGGCCATTTCCAATGTGGCCTGAACTCACAGAGATCCAGAGGGATTTCTATCTCTGGAATGCTAGGATTAAAGGTGTGAGTGCCACCATTTTCTAGCCTTTGTATATAGTGGCTGTCTGTTCTCTGACCCCAAATAAATTTATTAGAGTACACAATATTTTGGGGAACACAATACCACCATGAAGTTACAGTAGAAACGCCTGTGTAGCATCTTGAATGGTTCAAGTTCATATCCTTGGGCATAGTCATAGATTTCTTTTTACCATCACTTAATTTTTACCAGCACAGGAAAAGCAATTCAAGAAAGCACTCTATAAGGAGATGTTTTGCAAAGTCCAAAGGCCTCAAGCAGGCAACACATCCCACTGAGGACGCTGGCACAGACATTAAGAAGTTTGGGCTTCACGGCCAGCTGTACCCTACATATTCCTCCCACTCTGTGGGAGATAGATTGCTGGCTGGATTTTACGTGGTTCAAGAACTGTCCAGTTAGGAGCGCGGGCCTTATGTTCCTTCAACATGCTGTTGCATCTGAGATAAAGTAATCCTTTCAGCTGCCATGCCTGCTGCGGGGTTAACACACTGTGCTTCTTTCTGGCCACATCAGCATAAAATGGCGTTAGGATTGTGGCAAATCCGGAACATTGCATGTATGCCTCCTAATCTGCACTTGTACTTTGAAGGTTGCTATTTTATAAAGAGAACCAGATTCCAGCACCAGGTCATTCAGGAGGTCTGGGACACAGGCTGGCTTGCTTCTCCCTGGGTGCTGGATTTCCAGAGAATGAAAGCGAATCCCCAGCATCATTTTGTAAAATTTATCCTGGCAGTTAACTCTGATCTTCTCTGTGGAGCATCTGCTGGTTCCCTACCCCCTGACAATGAAGACTCAGAATAAACACAAGGCCCACCGTGCTTTTGGAAGCACTGAACCTGTCCAGTTTCTGGTGAGCTCTCCAACGGGCTGATCTGTAGCCTGGGGAGGGGTGGGGCGGTTGTAGTTTCTGAGCTCAGTTCAGCGCGTCAACATGAGCTGACCAACCAGCCCTGTCACTTGAGTGTCTCCAACTCCAGAGTCAGAGTTAGTTGTGGGCCAAATGAGAAGAGAATCCAGAGCCCCACCTACAGGGACAGTTAGCCATCTCCATGGAGCTCCAAAACGGGACAGCACAGGTTGGCTGCCAAGAAGACAAGATGGCTTACTGGTTGGGTCTTGATGGCTCCTTGAACATACGTTAGCTCCTGTGAAGCTTGCTTGGGTTGAATTGAGATGATCATATGTATTTCTGGCTTTCTTATAAATTCTTATCTGATGGTGTGGCTTATTAAAGTCAGGCTCAGGGGGTTAATGACAGAGGACATAGGGCTTGAGAATGTTTGAGCTCAGTTGGAGCCATATAAAGTTGTAAGAGCTTAATCTTCCCATATTATCAGTTATCCTAGTTGTTTCTCTGTTGCTGTGATAAAGCACTGACCAAAACCAACTCTGCCGAGGAAACAGTTTATTTGGCTAACAGGTTAAAGTTTATTATTAAAAGAAGTCAGGGCAGGAGCTCAAGGCAGGAACCCAGAGGCAGGAACTGAAGCAGAACTCCATGGAGGAGTACTGCCTACTGGCTTGCTTCCAGGTTCATGTTCAGCTAGCGTTGTTATACAGCCCGGGCCTTCCTGCCTCGGCATGGTGTCAGTGGGCTGGGTCCTCTTATATCAATTAGCAATCAAGGAAACATCCACAGACATAAGCACAGGCCAATGTGATAGAGTCTCATGTCGTGGATTTCTTCTTCCCCGGTGTATCAAGTTAACTGCAGCTAGCTACAGCATCAGCTTCCTATGAAGAATTTGTGCCCTGGTCATTTGAAGGCTCATGAGTGTTGGGGTTAACTGAAAATACTGTAGATTTTTAGGATTGACAGAATCTGGGACCAGATTGGCATCATTGTTGCAGAGACGTGCTTTTCCAGAGTCCTCCCTGGAATATGCTGGAGGAATATAAGAAGAAAATGTCATGGCTTCTTGGAGCAAGCAGGCACGTTGCTCACAGATGGTAACTGGACTGTCTCCAGAGCTGACCTTTTCCCAGGGGTCACAGGCCTCTGGCCAAGGAGCATAAACAATGCTTAGGTATCCATGGTTGTGTTTTGGGGAGGTGTTGTAGATCTCTATGATGTGGGGCCTATCAGGAAGAGATTTAGAATCCCAGCTGATTTAAAAGCCCCAGCTAATAGACCACTGGATCTTGCTCTTGAGCTTCTGGTAATGTGAACCAACATAATCATTTTTAAAATCAGTCAGCAGACTGTGTCCGACTTTTGTGCTGGCAGTGACAGAGACTTCTCTTCACTTTGCTCTTTGCTTTAGCAATTGTTGTCTTGCGTCAGCAAATGCAGTGAGCCTAGATACTTGATAGAAATAATGGGAAGCTAGGAAAGTAAGCTGGATAGGGTGTTGATGTCCTGACAAAGAAAGGATAAACAAACAAACAAACAAACAAAAACATGAGCAGCAAATCCGTGACCTTTTAGAAGTTAGCTGGGTATCTGTTCAAGGCTCTCTAGAACAAAAGATTTCTAGTAATATGACAGTTTAAATCAGTGGTTCTCAACCTGTGGGTTGTGACCCCTTTGAGGGGTAGCATATCAGGCATCATGCATATCAGATATTTATTTTATAATTCATAATAGCATCAAAATTACAGTTATGAAGTATCAACAAAATAATTTTGTGATGGGGGGGTCACCACAACATGAGGAACTGTATTTAAGTGCCACAGCATTAGGAAGGTTGAGAACCACTGATTTAAGTCATTTGGAAGGCTTTTGATGCTAGCTAAGGTAGAACCTGTAAAACAGAAATGGGGGAAGATACAGGGATACTTAAAGTCTTTGGGTACTAATCAAATAATACCTTTAATATGGGGCTTGCATCAAGAAGGAGTCCAAGTCTAACCATTGACTCAAGTCACCAGATCAAAGCCTTAGATATGCACACGGTTGACAGGATGTGTGCTGTGGACTATTCAACTGTGTAAAGATGTGCTACATTTGTTTATGTTGCATTGGTTTAATTATGAAAAGATGAGCTGCATTTGTTCCACCTTGCCCAAGGCACCTGATTGGTCTAATAAACAGCTGAATGGCCAATAGCTGGGCAGAAGAGGGATAGATGTGGCTGGCAGGCAGAGACAGTAAGTAGGAGGGGAAATCTAGGCTCAAAAGAGAGAAGGAAGAGAAGAAGAAGAGAATGAGGAGAAAGAGGAGGACCCATCTGGGACCAGAAGCCAGGCAGCCGCCAGTCTGTCAGACATAAAGACAACAGGAAAGTAAGCTATGCAGAAAGAAAGGGAAAAAGCCCCAAGGCAAAATGTAGATGAAGAGAAACAGAATAGAATAAGAGCTAAGGTAAGACAGAGCGTTCATAACTAAGAAGTCTCCGTGTCATGATTTGGGGAGCAGCTTGGTGGCCCAAAAGAAAAAGCCTGGCACAGACGTGATCTCTGATTAGAACATAAAAGCAACAGCATGGTGAGTTAAAACACTCCCCAAGCTTTCTCTTGAATACACTCAATTACAGGTGCAGTCCTGTAATGAAGACAAACAATTGTAATCAAATGGAGCCAGCTAGGGAGGACCTCAAGGTCAGGGGACATGCTTACCAAAAAAGATATAAAGAAAAGAAAAGAAAAAAAAAACATGGTGAAATTGTGCAGTTCTAGAAATGGGCAATTGTGATTCCAGGAACAAATGTATCACTCCTCTGAAAACAGTTACCGGCAGCCCCGCATTCTTTGTGTTCTGCTGTTTGTGTCAATCAAATGTTCTGTACAAAGAATAGTAATAAGCATTGTGTTGGAACACAATGCACAATCAGTCTCTCCCCTCTCCCTGCTGTGTTCCAGTTTACACAGTTACCATTTCCTGGACACCACGCTGCCCAGGAAGACAGAATTATTTAAGGAGGCTTTTCCTGCTCAGGGTGAAAAGAATAGAGAAAGCAAGTCTTTCCATAGTACACTGACCAGGCATAGACGTGGTCAGGAGGATTTACTGAAACAGACACTTCTCAATCTCTAGAAAGTCTGATGTGGATAAATTAGCCACCGTGGTTAAACTGTGGACCAAACTTCCTCACCTACATGAAGGTATTTTAACTTCCTACTGATCTCTTTGTGCAAATGTTTTCCTTTAACAAATAAATGCCAAGAACTGCAGAGATGACTGAGCGCTTAAGAGCATATACTATGCTCTCAGAGGACCCAAGTTCAATGTCCAGGGCCCACATGGGGCTCACGACTACTTAAATCTCCAGTTCTAGGGCATCTCCCTGACATCCTCTTTTGACTCTGAGGGCACCTATATTCATATATGTGCATATACTCCTGTAAAAATATAATTTAAAAGAGTTTTAAAATGCTTTCAGAAAAGGAATGGATGCCCATAAGCATCTCTCACCCTGGGCTTCTGTAGTTGTAGATGGTAAAGACCATCACGTTGCTGTTGTAACCTGTTAAATGCAGGGCCACAACTCACTTATTTTGAGTCTTCCATTAGTGCCTGACTCATGAGGGATCAATAAATGTTTTCTGAACTTAACATATTTTTTTATCAATCCTCCTAGAATCCCTGCTTTGTCTCCCTAAATTTGTAATGCATTTAATTTATTTAGCCAATATTTATTGAACAGCTACTACATGCTGTGCTAAGGGCTGCTTAACACGTGGTGATTAAGCTTGGCAGGTACATTTCATTTGAAGATTAAAATCGTGGCAAGAGCGGTACTTCCCCCTGAGTCGGGCCAGCTGCCCCCACCTAACAATGTACTACTGGAGGGCCCATCTGGTCTAATTAGAAGTCTTGAGGCCAGCAGGGTAACTCCTGTCTAAAGCACGCTGTTTCCAGCCTACTCGGGGTGTTCATCACTGAATAGCCTGCATTCACCTTTTCAGAAGTCTCTTGGTCATGGATTGGCTTCATCCTAGACACAGCTGTCCAGAGCATATAATATTAGTGATGTCACCTCTGCCATGCCTGTGAATTGGCTGGAGACAGAAGTTTAAAAGAAAGATTGCGGACAGAGGTTGGGTGCATGGCTGCAATGTTCACATGAATGCCAGACCCATGTCAGTGCATGATTGACCTGTGATGTGAGAAAAGAGACCGAAGCCCTGAAATAGCCCTAAGTTTCCACGTGCCATCTTGTCCCTCCAGCTCCACATCTATTACAAGTGGATCTCCCTACTGGTAGGTAGGGAATATTTATAGCAGCCCAAATGTGAGAGCTCAAAGCTTCCAAGAGGGAGTGCCTTGACGGAAAGAGATGGAAGGGTAGTCCAATGGTAGGGACTAGTAAGAACATGACTTATCAAAAGAGCTGAGTGGTCAGTATAGTGAAATCAGTATCTACATTTGCAGAGGGAGTAGCATGAGGTACGCAGGAATGAATAGCAAAGACAAGAAGGCAAGGCTGGGAAGGCTGGTGTGAGTTAGACCATGAGAAGCCAACCATTGACCAGAGTTAGAGCTGATACACAAAAAAAGAGGTTATCTGAAAATGTAGAGGACAGATCCTACTGGTGAGTGATGAGAGGACATCAATGTGTTTTCATCTGTGAGCAGGTAACAGAAGTGCGTGTTTATAGAATCAGGTTTTGGACTTGAGGTGACTGTGGCCCAGGACATGTGACATAGGCAAAGGGGGAACCGAGTCAAGGAGTATTCCAGAGGTGATTAGCTAGAATTCTGTGATTGGCCGAATGGAGATGATAGCAGTTACGGAGACTAGGGGCCAAGGATGGTTTGAATTTACAGAATCGGGTGGCAGGGATGTTGGTGGAGCATTGACTCAGCCGTGAGGAAGAAGATGAGGGAACACAGAGAAATTACCAGGTAAAATCCAGGGCTGCTAAGGCCCTTCTGAAAGGACCTTTCCCCCAGATTCAGAGGGCGAGGCCAAAGGAGTCTAAGGAGAGCCCTCTTGAAATCCCTTTTCTACTCCTATGGTGGGCTGGGGAGCTGATGAAGCATCCTCCATTCAGGCTCCAGTCATTCAATTCAAGTGGAAATCCCCAGGTGGACCAACCAGTGGGCCACCCATCCATTTCCATCCTGGTCACTCCCCTGAAGACATTCCCAGACACTACTGTTTAGCGCTCAGTGTGAACAAACTTCTGACAATAGACTATACAGCTTCCTTGAGATCAAAGCTAGGGAAAAGCTATTCTCCTATCTTAGCCTGTCATGCTGGCAAAGCAGACCTCATTCTTATTATTATTGATGGAATAAACTAACATTGTCTCATTTTCTTTCATCCTTTGGCTTTAGAAGAGCCATAACTTCAAGACTGGGATCTCATAAGGGCATCCAAGTAAGCCCTAGACTCAGCCCATTTGTCTCCTTTTCCAGGATTCTTAGTGCCCCACAGTCACTAAGATGTGTTGATACCCTTTAGTCTTCTGACCTTTGGGGACATTTATTCCCATCTCAGCCTTTCCTTATCTGGCCCGCACAGAGCAGATCCACTCTGTGATAGATGATGTGGCCTGATGCTGAGGAGAGGTAGGTGAGGAAAGGAAAGAGAGATGAACAGAGAGGAGTTGGAGGGAGAAGGGAGGGGTATGGATGATGTGAATACAGTACTTGTTTATGAAGTTTGCAGAAATTTAATTAAAAATCACTTTGCACTATGAAAGATGCCACACTCCTAAATTTTCTTGAAAGTTTTCTTAGATGAACTGGAGAGATTTCTCTGTGGTTAGCATGCTTGCTGTTCTTGCTGGAATTTGGTTCTCAGCCCATGTCAAGTGGGCCACAAACATCTGGAACTCCAGCTCTGGGATCTGATGCCTTCTTTTGGCCTCACAGGCATCTTTGTGTTTATACACACACACACACACACACACACACACACACACACTTTTAAAAATGTTGTCATAGAATCTTCATTTCTTTTTTTAAATGTACTATATTTATTGATTATTTGAGAACTTTACATAATACACCCTGATCACACTCATTTCCTAGTCCTTCCAGAATCCCCTCAGTGATCTCCCCCTCCTCCAGAAAAAAGAAGAAAAAACAAAAACAAAAACAAAACCCTAAAACCAAAATAAAACAAACAAACAACAACGACAATAATAATAATAAAAAACAAGTCCAATTTGTGTTGCTCATATACTCACTGGAGCAGTCAAACTCTCAGTGTCCAACCCCTTAAAGATAACTGAGTCCTTTCCCACCTACATCACTGCCAGAAACCATCAGTTGTAGAGAGCTATACTTCAGCATCCCTTATCACAATTTTAAAGAGTTCTCTTCAATGGCTTTCTGTCTAGGCTGTTACTATCTTGGGAGCACGGTGAGGATGGGGTGAGGTGGGGATAGGGGTTGTCACAGAAGCCTTGTATGTCTCCTTTCTCAACTGTGAGTCTGCAGTCATCAATATCACGGTAGAACTAGCTCCCTTGCCTTTGACTGTCATGGGAGCCCAGATCATGGACATCCACATGGCCTCCTGCGTCAGCACATGCCAAGAACCTCAGCATTGTCTCTGGTGGTAGTACAAACCGTGGACAACAACATGGCCCTCTGCTGCTACAGGACCCATGAGTACCATCATAGCCTTGGAGGCAGCACAGGCCACAAACCTCATCATGGCCTCTGGCGGCAACACCAGATGTAGACACCAGCATGGCTCCAGGTGGCAGCACAGCCCGTAGACCTCAACATGGTTTCAGGCGGCAGCACAGACCATGGACATCTCCATGACCTCTGGCTGCAGGATGGACCACAGACATCCACATGGCCTCCAGCAGTAGCACAGACAGACCACCATGGACATTAACACGGTCCTTGGCTGCAGCATGGACCACAGACCCTATTATGGTCCTTGCCAGAAGCATAGGCCGCCAACATCATATGACCCCCAGTGGCAGCACAGCCTTTGGACATCAATATGGCTTCAGAGAGCAGCACAGACCATGGACATCTGTCTGGCCTTCAGTGGCAACATGGACCACGGACATCAGCATGATCCCTGGATGGAGCAGAACCATGAACCACAACATGGCCCTTTGCAGCAAGTAGTAGGACCATGGACATCAACATGAATTCAGGAGTCAGGACAGACTGCAGACAAGACTCTTCCTTTCTTTAGAGATCTGTGTATACTCTCTTTCTTGGTTCAACCACAGCAAAGTTACAGAGAGCTATAATCTCAAAGAATAGAGCAATAAATGCCGAAACACTGTGAAATCACAGCTGGCCCCACTTCTGAGGATTTCCCAAAAATCTGGAAACCATTATAATTATTGTCCTCAACACCAACATTTCCCCAGGTGATGGAGAAATACATTACTGTGTTATACAGTGTTCAATTTGGCTTTTTGTAGATAATTGAAAAATTCTGGCTAATATTTTTTTTCTCTTAAATTTTTTTCCCTGCTCACATTTTAGAGATATCAAGACCAAGATCCAGATCAAGGAGTATGAGGAGGAAGAGGATGAGGAAGGCAGAGGAGGAAGGGATTTGTGGGTGGGAAATTAATAGTCACTGTCGTTGAGACAGGTGTTGAGTTTCTGTGATGTACAGAAGGGCTCTAGGTAGAATGGGGAGGGGGGTGCAGAGGACCTCTTCAGGGAATAGCAGAAGTAAGGAACAGTGGCAACTTTTGTAGGTCTTAGTGACACAGTGACTGCCTTTGAAGACATGATAGCACAAAGAAATCAAATTAGCTAGAAAGGGAGCCTGAGTTGTGTCCTGTGACCAAAGCCTGGCACAGATCCTAAGAGAGATAAAGAGGACAGAGCTGTAATTAGGACCAGATATTTCCTAGCTTAAATGTTAGAATCAAGTTTCCAGCTTGCAGGATAGAATCAAGTTGGATTATTCCCAAACATGTAAAAACACGGTCACTACTACTTTAGAGAAAACTCTTTGCTCTGTAGGAACTTGGAAAGCACTGTTACTACGAAAAAGACAAATAGAAATCTGTGCTGTGAACGTCTGACCCCTACCCTGCCTTGACACATACCTCATTTATGTTTTTACTTCCTGCTGACATCAATGTCCCTTGAATACCTAAAAGAGTCCTTTGAAATGAGTTGCTGTTCCTCCCCTTGACTGGACTCCTACATAATTTGTTTATTAAATTTATGAGCTGGAAGATTCATCTTCATCTCTCATCTCTTAATGTTTCAATTGGGTACTTACTTGTATTCTAACCACACTCAACAGGACTTCAGAAATGCTGGCCAAGTTGCTACCTTTAGAATTGTCCCAAGAGAAGAGGAGTTCCGAAGTGCCATGTCCACCGGCCCAGTGGCCCACCTCTTTACATTACCCTGGAGAAAAGTCTCTAGACAGCATAAGGATAGGAGGATTGCTATCAGTTTTTGCAGGTAAGGTAGCCAGAGGGAAGCAGTGGTGAGTGAGGTCTAACTATGGAGAAGGTTCAAATCTCTCCAGTTTGCTTGCTTCCTACTGGAATCCTGGAAACTCTTGGAGAAGCTTCGTACAAGTAAGTGGCCATTGACTACAGTTTTTGCTAGAAAGGCCCCTCAACTTACTAGTTTCAAGTTCTAGTGCTAACTTATGAGGTGGCTTGAAAGGTACATTCTTGGAATGCTTCCTTAATAAGCGATCATAGTGTGTTTGATGAGCGATGACCTGTGTGCTGGAGTTAATGCTTCTTTACAGTCCAAAGAGTCATAGCCCTAGGATGGAGTAACTGATTAAGATGCTTATTTTAGGGGGACATTGATTCAAAAGGTCCTATGAGGCAGAAGGAAAGGGAAATTCATGACCCCAAACCATAATCTAAAGGAAATTGGGTTCCAATTCACAATCATACGCTGAAGAGGAAGATATGCTTAAGGATTGTGATGGTTGGTCCTGTCAACTTCCACAAAACAAGAAGTCTCAATTGAGGAACTGTCTTTGCTGTCTTAATCGATGGAGGAAGACCCATCCCAAATGTGAGTGGCACCCCAGATAAAAGAGGGCACGGCAGAAGAAAGGTTATTTGCATTTTGCTTGATTGGCTTCCCCCACTCACCACCAAGTAGGTTCACCCTGTTGTGGATGCTGCTGAATCCTCTGCTGATGGCAGAACCAGCATCTCCAGCTCTTGTCAGTGACTGAGGACCAGCAGCTCTCCAGGAACCCTCTAGTTCTTTAGGGCCAGACTGGGACTACTGAGGCATCCAACCTTGTTGCCTAAGCAACTGCTGGGTTTTCTTCCTCTCTAGTATGAGACAGCCATTGTGGGACTACTCCTGATGCTGAGGTACCCTGCTGTGAAATATGATTTTAAGATGTGTTACATTCATTTATGCTGTGAGACATTGTTTAATGATGCAAAGATGTGTTGCATTCTTTTATGTTGCATTTGTTTAACTCTGTGAAGCTGTGCTACTGGGCCTGTCTAAAATACCTGATGGTCTAATAAAGAACTGAATGGCCAATAGCGAGGCAAGAGAGGGACAGGTGGGGCTATCAGGGAGAGAGAATACATAGAAGAGAGAAGAGGGAGGAACAAGGAGAAGATGCTAGGGGCCAGGCACTCAGCCATACAACCAGCCATGGAGTAAGAAGGAAAAAAAGAGATATAGAGTAAAGGTTAAAAACTCAGAGGCAAAAGGTAGATGGGATAATCTAAGTAAGCAAAGCTAGCTAGAAACAAGCCAAGCTAAGGCCAGGCATTCGTAAGTAAGAATTATGTCTCTGTGTATTTATCTGGGAGCTGGGTGGTGGGCCCCCAAAGAGCAAAGAGTAAAAAACAAAACAAAACAACACCAACAAGACATCTATAGTACCCAGCCTAAAGGACCAAGAAACTACTGGGTGCTTAGCCTCTCAAGTGTAAAGCACTTGTTACTATTTTGAAGTAAGCCAATTTAAAAAATATTATATGTTTTTTATATATATACATATATATATACATACATACACACATATACACATATATGTTAAAAATATGTATGTTCCTTGAGAGAGCCCTACTGCAAGAATGGTGTAAGAATTAAATCCATATTATACATACATAGATAGACATCATGGTAAGATATTAGTAAGACCAATAAAGACATTTCCTACCCCAACTTCTCTTTCTTATTCCTTTATTGATTTAGGTAGGCCTCTGGGCATTTCTCTCTTGCACCAGGAATACTTCTGTCTGTCCATCTGGCAAATTACCACTGCCCTACAAACTCTCCTGGACTCTGCTCTCACACAGAGACAGTACTCTGTAAGCACCCGCTCTGCAGAAGTTGGTTGACACTGTTTTGACTCTCAAGGTGCTGTGTTTTGGTGTGCCACACAATGTGTTGCGGAAAGCACTGGACTATGGACTTCACTTACAAAAGCAAAGGATATTACAATTCTGTTTATATATTTAACAGCCCTGCACACACCAGAGAGTGTGGAAAGTGAGAGGAATTAAATAAGAATTTGTTGGGGGAAAATCAAATATTTATTGCATGACCATTATGTAGGAAGCCGTGGAGCAAGGGAATAAAATATGACAAGATCCAGCCCATTAGGAGCCTGTAATCTAGTTAGTGTGTCAAGACGGAAGCATCTGCAAATGGGAGTCAACAATACCAAGGCAACAAGTGGGAGAAGCAGACAGATGACTCCAGGACCACAGATGCTAATGTGATGGAGATTGGCATCTCCTCTAGGCTGGCACAATAAGCAAACCCTTGAAGCAATTCCCGGGGAGAGAAGTCATCTGCCTCTTCTTTTGAATTGTAGAATGAGTTTCTATATCTTTCGTGACGTTCATCACATTCTGCATTGTCATACAGATACATGTGTCATGTGTCATCTTCTCTTCTTGCTAGAGTAAATTTTATTCATTAAAAACGAGCTGCCACAATGCCGGGCTTAGCATGATATTGAGGATACCGTGGATACTCAAAGAAACTCCGTTACATGAGTACGTTCTTGCCCTGGACAGTGAACACCACATGAATTTAAGGCAAGGCAGGCAGTTCATGGTCTGCTGTCTTACTTTATTTGATACCTAAAATGTGTGTGAGAATTTAGCAGCATTCTGAGATGGAGAACAAATCTTTCTAAGGAGATTCAGGGCATACACTTTCCAAGGAGAATGGTTTTGACTAAAATTTGGTAAGAGGCTGGGGAAAGACAGGGTGTGAGTGGAAAGGACTCACAAAAAAAGAAAAAGGATGCAGGGAAAGATTGAGCATTGCCTGTGAGAAGCAGCTCACCTCATGTTTAGTGGGGATCGTATCCCTGGGGCTAACTTCTCAAGCAAGCATATTCTTCCCATTGGTACCCCGGCAGGCCAGGGCTTTCCCAGTCCTCACAATTAAGATGTAGTAGTTGGATTGGGTAGGGAAGGAACAGAAGAGAGAGGAGGAAGAGGATGTGGAAGGCCATGGAAATGAGAGAAGAGGTATCTAAAACCCAGAAAAAGTCTGGTCTAAAAAAAAATTAAGGGTTTTAGTAGGTTCTCAAGCTAATCTGCTAACACGGACAGTCCAGCTTAGTCCCGAGGTTAATTGAACGTTGATAGAGTTGCTGAGCTAGAAAAATTTCCCCAAATTATGCCTACTTTCTTTTCTTGTTTGTGACGATCCAGGCTAGTATCAAATTTTTAGTTTTAGTTTTCCAGATAAAACAGTTGCTACCTCAGGAATAAGACTCATGTATCAAAACCTTGCTGTGGTGGATCATTTCAAATCTATTGGTGTTTTTTTTTTTTTTTTTTTTTTGCATAGAACAAAAGGTTCTCAGTGCTTCCCATTCTTTATCTTAGCACACACACACACACACACACACACACACACACACACACAGTGTGAAATGGTAAAGTTCAACACCATGCCTGTGTTAGACACGGGCAGGCAAATTCACTGGCCATAAACCAGGAGTGGGGATTTCTCTGTAGGTAAAATGGTAATTGTATCCATCACAGAGGGCGGGAAGTGGTTGTGTGTGGGGGTCAGAAGAGCAGCCACAGGCCCCTTGCCATCGCTGGGAGGTGCATTCACTTTAAGCCTGTTTCTCCTCCTTTGAAGCCGGAAGTTATTGGCTGTTGTCTGAGGCCTGTTATGACCAGGCAGGGATCAAAGGCCCAAGGAGTGGTGGGAAATCCTTTGTTCCTGGCTCTCTCATAATAGTTACCTCCCCCCCTTTTCTTTGGCCAAGAGAAGCAAGCCAAATAGGATTATACTAATAGAACAGAAATGTTTTGTATGAAAAGTTCAGAAAAGAAATCTAAACCAATGCCAAGGGCTTTCATTTACTGAACATTATTTTATTACCGAACCAACACGGAAAATATGTTGGTGCTCAGCGGGCCACTTCTGAAGCTGTAAAGAAACTACCATCTCCCAAATTGTGACCAGTTTATGAGCAAATGTAATAGTCCTTTCATCACAGTAAATAAGCCAAACAAATGTTTTTCTCTTAATTCAGACCCCTTAAAATCCAGCCTTCAAAGAGCTGCCTTTTTTCAATTGACCACAACACACAGTGGGTTCATTTGTTGCAAAACTAAGAACCATGTGTCTCAAAAGGAAAGTACAGATATCCCAAGGTCACACCCGCAGGATGTAATAGAAAACAATACAGGTGCAAAAATGCGCTGCAGTGGTGTAAAGAACAGACACGTGGCTGTGAAAGAACAGAATAGTCACAGTCTTGTCCAGACAGGATGGGTTTCCTAGTTAAATTGCACTGCTTTCTTGACCAGGAGACACTTGACCGCCATGAAAGCTGAACAACTGATGACCCTCTCTCGTCTGCTTGGCTATGAAGACCATCTCGGTCAGGACAGACAGCTGGAATGTCTCTAACGTGTACAGCTCATTTTTGGGGGAAAAAAACCGGACAAACTGTATCCTTGGAAATGAGGCTGAGCTGACCGTGTGGAAGGAAAGGTGAGCGGAGGCCAACGGGGACAAGCTTTGAAGCCGGGCAACCAAATAGGACGTCCCACCATGGTCTTTGATCACTGCAGGGAAACCGCGGGCTGGGGTGGGTTTCCTTCAGCCCAAGGCTTCAGCTTTGGTAACGGAACTGGGAAGAATTTGGAAGCTCTTCGTGCTTCTAGAAAACAGGTTTCCAAGGAAGGCAGAGGAATAATTGCAGCAATTTACTCTTTCAATTAAAATTTTCTTGGATGGCTGATGGCTGGTTTCATTCTTTTTAGCTATTTAAGGAGAAAGAATGGTGGATTGTTAGATGAGGGGAATCTGTATGGGGGCAGGCAGTGTTCTGGGGTAAGCTGATGAGTAAAATTCCATCCTCTCTCCTCTCCCCGGCCCCCCTCCAGCAGTCTGGGAGAACATTAGCAAGAGACTGAATCCTTTCCCTTTGGACCAAAGATGTCCAGTGATGGTCCATATTTGCATTTTGAATGAGTAATGTGGTGAAATGTGCTAAATCAATCAACAACAGAACAACATTGAATATTAGACTTTTCACGAAAACTCAATTTTTTGGTTGTTTTGAAACAGTGGGCAATACATTCCTCTGGACCTCACTGTGGCTCAAGCTTTCTGTCAGCTGGGGTATAACTGTTCTCCAACTCATGGCTTGGTCCTTGTAACAGCTCAGTTTTGAGGTCTCCTTATCAGGACTCTTTCCTCTCTCTCTTAGGAATGAAAATTACTTTCTCGCCCCAAAGTCCCTAATATTTATCAGGGCCAGTGGCTTGTCTTAATCACGTCATACCTATTAACCATTTGGTTTGTTCAACCCTATCATGAAGTAGAAGCAAAATGGGGTGAATGAAGCCTTTTGCCCAAGCCTATATACCCACAGCCTGTGCTATTGGTGACCTTAAGGTCAAGGAAGCTCCTACACATCGGCCTCAAGAAACCTGGGCTTTCCTAAGCACCTTCATCAGCTCTTATTTTATTATAGCTCTTTATTTCAAGTGTCCATTCCTGCCGTTCATTGATAATTTACATCACCATGACTCAAAGGGCTGCAGCTTTACCGGATGCACAAAACCTAGGCTAATGAGACCTCAAGCCTTTGCCTATAAAGAATCATGTCTAGGGGATATATTGGTTTGGACACATTCTATCAGTGGTTTCTCTCCTCTACGGCGTTTTAGTATTGGCGACATCAGGTTAAAGGGAGTGAACACTTGCCAGAGCCCTTGCACAGAAATGTGCAAGGGGAAATGAGAAGTGTTTAGGGATTTCAGGGTAAGGTGGTGCTTTTCTGAGTAGCAGCAGCCTTCTGCTGTGGCTGCAATGCTGTGGCTTCAAGGTGAATAGCATTTATAGGGTACAGAATAGACCTTGAGAAAGGGAAACCAAAAAAGAATACCCAAGTCAAGTAGTGTGGGAGGAGTGTGTGTGTGTGTGTGTGTGTGTGTGTGTGTGTGTGTGTGTTGGCTTCTCTTCCTCAGGAGCAAATGGGAGGGACAGGTTTGGCTCAGGATTCCCGGGAGGTGATGGGGAGAATGATTCATTCTGAGGCTAGAGAATAAAATGAAGTGCCAATAGGGCCTAGTATTGGCACAAGTATGTGCCACAGGCCTGGGGGCAAATGAAGGTAGAATGGAGAGAAGTGTTCGGTACAGCTTCTGCTCAGGGCCAGTCTTGTGCTGCGATACCAGAAACCAGGACAGTGCTACCAGAGAGAGAAGCCTGGAGTGCAGGGTCTTGCATGAATCTCCGGATTGAAAAATTGACAGTTGTTCAGAAGCTATATGTTATCAAACAAAAAGCTGAGTGACAGTTGTGAGATTCCTCCTTTCTTGGTCAGGGGTGCTCCAGAGACCCCTCAAACAATATAAACTAAGTTTGCTCTAAGTTTGCCCACCAGAACTTGATGGCAAGAACTTTTTGCCCAAGACACCACATACTTGTATACTTAGGAGGCCCTATTCCTAGTTAAGAACCATTTGCAATTGATGGCTGCTGGGGAAAAGAGGTCGTTTTTTGCAGAGATGTGACTACTTGTACATTGCTCATGCTCCAGTAGGTGGTCCTCCATCCATGGTCATAGAGACATCACTAACTGGATTCAGTGAATTATATTTTATTCTTTATTTTTTGAGACAGAGTCTCATTGTGTAGCCTTGACTGTCTTGGAATTCACTATGTAGATAAGATTGGCCTGGAACTCACAGAGACCCCCTGCCTCTGCCTCATGAGTGCTGGGGTTAAAGGTGTGTGTCACCATACCCAGCTCATGAACTCAGTAGATTATAAATGAAAAAATAAGAAGATATAATGTTGAGAAGGGAGACAGAGAGTCTAGGAGGAAAAGTTAGAAGTGGGGAGAAAGGGTGTAGATGATTAAAATACATTTATATGTCTACAACTTCTCAAAGAATAAATAACAAATTTAAAAATCATCAGTTGAACTTTTTATTTAATATGCAAAAGTCAAATGTGATGTAAAACTTCACTTTCGACAGTAAGAACACTGCCTTGGCAGTTGGTGATGGGTCAGATGGGAGGCAGGGCTGAGTAGAATTCCTTGTAAGGAGCCAGTCCCAGCAAAGCGGAGACAAGGCAGGGAAATGGCCTCGTGGCAATAGAGGAGCCCAGCAGCAGGTGTTTGATGGCCGGTCCCAATGGATGCAGTGATAATGGGGCCAATTGAGGGAGCAGGAAGCAAATGATGGTAGGGCTACATCATGGATAGCCATGGAGGCAAGACTCACAAGGACTCAGGGCTTAGGTATTTATTTATCTTGCAGGAGCTATTGCACACACACACTCCTAATGCATATTCCCCAAACACATTCCCAAATCCTGGTACCTGGGGCCATAGCCTCATTTGGTCATGCGCTCTGGAGTGCTTTGAATAGGAATAGCTCCCATAGACTGGTGTTTGAAAGCTTGGCTGATAGGGAGCAGTACTATTAGGAGGTGTGGCTTTGTTGGAGGAAGTGGGTCACTGTGGAAGTGGGCTTTGAGGTCTCAGATGCCCAAGCTAGGCCTAATGTGGCACAGTCTTTTTCCTGCTGCCTGCAGATCAAGATGTAGAACTCTTGGCTCCCTCTCCAGCACCATGTCTGTCTGCATGCCGCCATATTTCCCACCATGATGATAATAGAGTAATCCTCTGAACTATAAGCTAGCCCCAATTAAAATCTTCATATATAATAGTTGCTGTGGTCATGGCATCTCTTCACAGCCATAGAAACACTAACTGAGACAGGGTCTGTACAAATTCAGTTGATAATACTAAGATGAGATCATCTTGAATGAACTAGGGGATACTAAGATGAGATCATCTTGAATGAACTAGGGGAAGTAACTGAATCCAAATCAAATGACCAATGTCACTATGAAAGAGAGGAAAGGAAGAGCTGAGACGCCGATCCTGAAACAGAGAAGACAAAAAACACAGCTATGTGTCCCCAAGGACACTAAGTCCCTGAAGCAACAGGAAGCTAGATATGATGGACACATGCCCCCTCTGAGCTTCTAGAAAGGCCCAGCTCTGTCTACACCTTCATTTGGAGCTTCTGGCCTTCAGAACTCAGATTAAATTTTTGTTGTCCTTAGCCACCACCCAATTTGGGAGCAACTTGTCATAGCAGCCCTCAGCAACAGATGCCTGGAGATTTCTTACAAGAGTTCATCGGAAAACCAGAGAGGTAGGTGTGGGAAAGCCATGGCAGGCTATGGAGTGGGAGTGATGGAGTCAGAGTCAAAGAGCATCATTGAGCTAACCCAGGAGGGAAACAAGCACAAGGCCTCTAATGGGAATGGAGGAGGGCCCTGGCTGTGAGCTAGACAGAGGGTCATCCTTAGGGAGAAATACCGGTAGAGGCTTATCAGGATCCGGGGATGGATAATATTAAAGATGAGATACACACACACACACACACACACACACACACACACACACACAAAACAAACAAACAAATAAACAAACAAAAACAAAAAAGCAAAAACAAACAAACCAGGGATTGGTTATTTTGAGGTGATTAAAATAGTAAAATAGAGACATCATGAAGAGTAGCAGGTTCATGTGGAAATATGGCGGATTAATTAGTGGTGAACACACAGGGATGGTTGAGTTGGCTTAGGAACGTATACGAATAGTATGTTCTTCCCTTTGATTCTGTTTGGCTATGGTGAGTATTTCAGCCATGGTCATATAGGAAAGGTCATATATTGACAGTCCTGCTTGGGAGAGATGAGCAGGAAGGTTTGTGACATCTTCAGGTCTGCATACTTGTTCATATGTATGCTGGTGCAGGTGTGCGCCAGTGCACTTGGGTATGTGTTTGTGTGTGTGAGGTCAGAGGACAACCTGGAGTACCACTCCTGAGGCACTGAGGCACATTTGAAAACTCTGTGTGTTTGTATGTGTGTGTAGCATGTATACGTTTGTGCCGCGAGTGTTCTTGTGCTTGTGAGTGCTGATAAGTGTGAGGGGGGATATGTGTATGTCCTTTGGGGTTTTGGAGGTTAGAGGACACATGTGGCCTTTTGGTCCTCACGTTGCATCTTTTCTTTTGTGATAGGGCTCTTGGTGTGGAACACGTCATGTCAGGCCAGCTGGCCCACGAGCTTCTCGGGATCCTTCTGTCTTTACCTCCCACATACTAGATACCTGGTTTTCTGTGAGTCCGGAGAATCCTGACTCTGGTCCTCATGCTTTGTCTGCACAGCCATTTCCCCTCTCCACTTCCTTCTTTGAATAGATACGGTCTCTTACGGGTCTGGAACTCACTAAGTAGGCTAGACTGCCTGGCCAGCCAACTCTTGGGACCCCCTCTCTCTACCTCCCCAGCCCTGGAGTCAAGTGCTTGCTAAAACACCCAGCATTTTATGTGGGCTCTGGGGAGTTGAACTCAGGTTTGCATGATGACAAGGGAAACACTTAACCAAGGGACCCATCTCCGCAGCCCTCCTGACACGTTCAAACCGCTGACTCCTCCTTTGCCTTCAGCCAGTGTGAGGGTGGCACACTTTCAGAACGAGAGAGGTCGCTGATTAACGTCCCGGGAACACGTGACATTGTGCCAGCAGTGACTGGTGCCTCGGGCTTGCTATGGTGGCAGCCATACAGCATCACAGTCTGCTCAGCGGTTTGCTTTGAAGAGTGGAACATGGAACCGAGTGTCTAGGGCCACACTGAAGGAGGCCAGCATCTTTGTCCGAGAGGAGGGAATCTGTCGCCGTAGTGGTGCATCAAATGATATCATTTTTGTCATGCGATGTCGGACAGTGTTTCTCTCAACAGGAAGTTGCCAAATGATCTTTTCAAGCTTACAGAGATTAATTGGCCTGTCTTGGGGGAACCTCTGTGGTGTGCCCCTACATTTTCATTGTTGTTACACTCCCTTTTCTCTGTGGCAAAAAACCAATGATCTGGAACTATATGTGCTGTCTAAAGTCCTTTACAGTATGCTCCTATGCATTCTACTAAGCATCCCTCTTCACATTGCTCCCCTAGAAGTGGCTGAGTGGTGGTGGGGTTTCCGATGCTCCTACACCACATTCCTAGCACACACGTGACAACCAGCTCTTTAGGATCTCAGTGGACTTTCCTATGTGGCCTACTAAAAGTGATTACCACAGAAAACACAATGTCAATGCCATGTTGTTCTCGTACCAGTAAAATGGTGATTGCAAAATGAAGTGTATTATTGACTTTTTAATCTTCTGAAACTAAAGCTTTCCTATTGCCAACATAACAATTCTCTTGACTAATTCCAGAATGTCCATACAACTGTTGCTTTGTGATTATGAGTAGATGTATAAATATTGGGCTATAAGGAACACGGAGTCCATGATCAGTACCAGCCCAAACTGAGCTCCGAGTTTTACAACTTCAAGTGCCTTCACTAAAGGGAGGAGTGGCCGTTGTCACAACCTAGAGAGAGCAGTGTTGTAGAATTTTATTACAAATCTGGAAATAAACTCAGCTCCCAGTTAACCACTCATTCTCTTTGTTTTATTCCCAAAGATTCTGAGCCTCAGGCTGGGGATGTGGCGTGGTTGGTGAAGTGCCTGCCCAGCATGCACAAAACCCTAAATCCAATCTTCATCGATTCACAGCAGGCACTGTTGGGAGTGTGCTGATGGTATTAACTGTCCCAATCTTGGAGGGCATCACGGAGAAGAGAGGAAACAGGTATATCAATAATCATCTCTAAAGTCAAGAGTTCATAACAATATGACAGATGAGAAGGGATTTTATGGGGAAGTTGACGTTTGTGATGGTTCTTAGAGGTTAAGTAGAAGTCTGCCACAGGGTCGAAACAGAAGCCTTTTCTGAGAGAGAGGTGCGGGCATGGCCACAGATGTCAGCCAGGAGGCATGACTGCAGAGCCTGGCTGGTCGCAGCAAACCTATGGGAGTTAAACAGGTGGGTATGGATCAGACAGCTTCGAGTGAGGCAGAGTGAATGGCTTTTTAGTTTATCCCCAAGGAAAGCCAGAAGCAGAGACCTAACAGGATTTGTGACTGAGAAACATGGCATAATGTTAAGTACAGTGTATGAGAAGCATGGATGATGTTGAGGAGGAAGGGTAAGTAGGAGCTGACCCAATGGCCTGCTTCATGTCGGACAATAGCCTTCATAAGGGCAGAGGCCTAAGAGTGAGGAACGGGGTTACACAGTAATTCGAGCGCCACTTAGTCCAGAGCTAAAACTGGCCATGGGTGATGGAGAGAGAGAGAGAGAGAGAGAGAGAGAGAGAGAGAGAGAGAGAGAGAGAGAGAGAAGTATATAAGGCATGCCAAGTCTCATAGCTTGAGAAACCTGGGGTTGAATGAAGCCATTTACCAAATTCAAGGATAAGTGAGGAAGACACCTTGAAGCCGTGTTAGCATTAGAGGCCTCCAGAAACATCTATCTGTTCAGGGCATCTTCCACCATACCGAAGATTAGTGTGTCTGAGAAGGAGTTGCCTATTTCCAGGACACCACAAAGGCTCCCTGCTAGTGCTAGAGCTAAAACGGTTGCTAATGTTACTTTCAATTTGAGAAAGCGTTGAGCTCAGCCTTCCATAAATGGAACGAACTCTTAAGCACTCCCTTTCCAGCTTCTTGCTTGTGGAATAGGCTCATATCTCTGGCAGAAAAAAAGAAGGAAGGAAAGAAAGGAGAGAGGGAGGAAGAATGGGAGGGAGGGAGGGAGGGAGGAAGAATGAGAAGGAGGGAGGGAAGGAGGGAGGGAGGGAGGAAGAAATGCAAACCCAAAGGCAACTGTATTTGAGCAGATCTCTTTCTGACAGCAGAATATAGTGTGTCTAGAAGAGACAGAACGGTTAATTTCTACTTAGTGAAGAAAACACCTAATATGTTGTCAATGGTTTATTCTTGCTTATTAAGTGAGATTTCCAAAACCAACATTTAAATCTCTCTCCTCCAGAACCGAGTCTTCTGCTCAACAAGCAGATGAGATTCTTCTGTTTTAAAAGCTCATGTACACATTATGGACCAATGTGCATAACACATTGGACACCCCCTATACTGGCGTAACCTTCATTCTCCCACCGTCAAAGCATCGTAGAGTATTTCCAATCAACACTACTTCATCATGGATTCAATCCTTGCTACTGCTTGATGCCTGGACATGCCATGGGAGTGGGAGTCTGAATGCAGAGCCAAGGAAAAACGAAATGAGTTACATCGAATGTATTGACGCTGTTCAGTGTGAACATAGTTACATGGCAGAATCAGAAAAGGTTGTCTCGCAACTTCATTCATCATTCTCCAGGCCACTCAAGATGAGGGGAAGAAACTTAAAATTTGGTGGAGGTATGTAGGGATGGTACATTTCCTGGAAGTAGTTTCTACTCTTGTCTGAAATGAAAGCACCTGCTGCATTCAGAAACCCATTTTGTAATAGAGTTGTACCTCTGCTGAACTGGGTGGCAAGGTCAGAGCACCCTCAATATTCCCTCCACATCCACCAGCAGAATGCAGAGACCACTCAAAACATAGAAGAAAACGCTGACGAAGATGAGTGGAGATGACCACAAACCCCACATCTTCCACCCACTACCATCGGGAATGAGCCCTGCTTCTGAAATGTCACTCTGGGTTTGCACACTGGAGAAGACAGATGGTTTTTGGCTAGCTACAATTCTTTGCCTGTCCGACTCAGTGAAAACCAGCAAACTCTCTCATCTGTAGTCCCGTGCAGAAACTGCTTAGATCATTTTTGTTGTTGTTGTTGTTGTTTTCTAATTTAACACAATTTCTTTATTGATTCTTTGGGACTTTCACATCATGCACCTTGACTATAACTCATTTCCGAGTTCTCCCATAACTGCCTTTCACTCTTGCAGCATTCCCACCCCCCAAAATTTAAAAAAAAAAAAAAAAGCCAAACAAACCAAACAAAAACCTCTTTGCTCCTCCATCCCAGCACCTCTTCGTGTGTCTTAGTGGCATTGGGAGCCTCAGTGTGTCACACAGTACACCCTTTGTCCAATCAGCTTCGCTTGCAAATGTTCATTGCAATGAGTCATTGGTCAGGTTCAAGGCCTCTGGCTTCTGGTCCACCATCATCACTGGACCATCATCAAAGCTCCATTTGGATATCCAGAGGCTGCCCAAGTCATGGAGATCCTGGAGTATTGTTCCACAGGACCAGTCCCTTCAGGAGATCCCACAGGTCATAGATGGGGTAGATGTTAGGGTGGACCAACCCAAGGCCTTGGATGCAGGCCTGGGTGGTAGCTGAGCTGATTAGTCCAGGCCACTAGGGCCTCCCCCATGATGGCCCATGCCATCAGGGCCAGTTTTTCCTTGCCCATGGTGAGGGGTGAGGCTATCTCTCCTAAGAGCGGTGGGTCAACTCTCTTGTGAAGGTTGGAGCCAGCTCTCTTGCTGCAGTGTCCAGGGAGGGGCAAGTCCAGCTTTCCCAGGGCCAGTGAAGGATGAGGCTGGCTCAACATGGCCCTCTGATTTCATGTCTATGGTAACACGGGCCACAGACATTGACATAGACCCCCAGCTGCAGCAGGGCTATGGACCCAGACATGGCCTTCAGCAGCAGGTTGGGCCATCCAGAACCATGGCAGCATAGGCCACTCAGATCAATATAGCTCTGGTGGTGGCTTAGCCCTTAGACACCAACAAGGCTACAGAGCTTCCATGTGGCCTTTGGTGGCAACATAGGTCAAAGATTTCAGCATAGACCTCAGCTGCAATAGGACCATGGACCCAGACATGATCTTGGCAGCAGCCTAGGCCTGGATGTCACTGTGGCCCCAAGTTGCAGCCCAGGCCACTCAGATCAGCATGGCCCAGCTTTAATGTGGCCCTTGGACACCAACATGGCTCCCAGTGGCAGCCCAGATCCTGAGCACCTGCATGGCCTTTAATGGTAACAGGATCCATGGACATCAATACTTACCCTGGCTGCAGTAGGGCCTTGGACCCAGACATGGCTCTCAGCTGAGGCTCTGGCCTGGACATCACCATAGTACCAGATAGCAGTACAGGCCAACCTGCTCTATATGACCCCAGCTAAAACATGGTCCTCTGACACCAACATGGTCTCAGATGGCTGACTAGACCCTGGGCAGCCACATGGTCATTGTCTTCAACAGAAGCCATGGACGACAACTCAGACCCTGGCAGCTGTCGGGCCATGGACCCAGACATGGCCCTTGGCTGCAGCTCAGGCCTGGAACATACCATGACCCTGGGTGGCAGCACAGACCACTCAGATCAGCATGGCTCCAGCAGCAGCATGGCCTTTGGACACGAACAAGGCCATAGGTTTTGGCCCACACCCTGGGCTTCCATGTGGCTTTTGGTGGCAACATTGGCCATGGACATTAACACAGACCCGGACTATGATAGTACCATGGACTCAGACATGGTCTTTGGCAGCAACCCAGGCCCAGGGGTCATCATGGCCCCAGGTGGCAGAGAAGGCCCTTTAGATTAGTATGGCATAACTGCAGCGTGGCTCTTAGATACCAATATGGCTTCAGGTGATGGGCCAGACCCCGGACATCCTCACAGCCTTTGGTGGTAACATGTGCCATGGATGTCAACAGAGATCCTGGCTGTGGTAAGACCACGGATACAGATATGGCCCTTGGCAGCAGCCTGGGATAGTCATCACCATAGCCCCACGTGGCAAGCAGCCCACCACATCAGCCTATTCCTTACGGCCTTCGCTTCTTCCGTTCTGCCTCTTTCCACAGCACATGAACCATTCTGCTTCTTTCTTGCCAGTTTTTTCCACCATGCATTTGTTCATCCTAATGGCACTCACCCACTTAATGCCAAACGGCATTGGGCAGGCCTGTGAATGTCTTCCAGCCAGCCCAGGCCGTTTGATGATTTTTAAGACAGGAATGTGTTATATAAATGGGAAGTGCAGTGAACTCACAAAAGCATCTTTCATTGCTTGGCTTCTAGCAAAGCAGGTAGGACTTGTTTCTATTATTTATTTATTGGGCGAGGGGAGGCTATATATATATATAAATGCAAGTCAGAGAAAAATTTGGGAAAGTCAATCCTTTCTGTCCACCATATGGGTCCTGGAATTAAATTCTGGTCATCAGGCTTGGTGATGGGCATCTTTTACCCCCTGAGATATCTGGCCAGTCTGTCACTCATTTCTAAATATGAAAGTGAGAGAAATGCGCTAAATTAATGAGATTCATCTCAGTGGTCGTATATTACTGGATCAGCAGAAAATAAAGTTTTATCCTTTCCTAGGACTCCAACACTATATCTATCTAAGGATCATGGGAGGATCCGGAGACCTTGAGGTCAGCAGTTTATGTGGTATAGTCCTGCAGATAGATTTCTCATGCTCTAGAAACTACACGTTAAAACCAAATATTTGTGAATGCCCTGTGTTGCTATTGGTACTTTCCGGGGTTAGGGATAATGCCAACCTCCAAAGCTGACTTGTCTCAAAAAAGATTTTCAGGGAAGTTTTGAGCAGACCTCAGTGATGTTTTCTGGGCGTGGCTGTAGGCATTCCCTACTAAAGGGCAAGACCCTCTGTAGTGCATAGGTGCTTTTGTTCTTTACTGAAGGATATATATATATATATATATATATATATAGAGAGAGAGAGAGAGAGAGAGAGACAATTTTGTCCCATGATTTCTTTTTTTCTGCCTTTGTGGTGAGCCCTGCTCCTTTTACCTAGCCATTAATGTTTTCTGCTTCTATTTATACAAGAGTGTAGAGCTGTTTAAAATATTGGCGAAGTCTCAGTTTTTGCCCTGCCCCCCTTCGCCAGCCTCTCTTGCAAGAGTTGTTTGTTATGATAGATGTGCTGGCTCTTTTTTTTTTTTCCTGGCACATTTGACAGAAGCTGCCTGGCAGTAAATATCCTGCAATATCCTGCATGCTGCCACAGATTGCCGCCAACCTGACTTCTTAATCCCTAGCTTGTTCCAGTACTTGTACGGCTGAGTTAGTATACCAGATCCTATAAAACACGGGCCAGGGGTGGGGGAAATATGTCCTCCCAGGCCTCTACATTTTCTTTCTAAAGACTTTGATTTTTAGACTCAAGAGCAACAGAGTGAAGTCCACGTAGAGATGATGAACTTTGGCAGGTGCTTGCTGCTGACACTTGGAAGAGCTTTGGGTATTGGATGGATTCACCTTCACTATTTTTGATGAGTTTGGTCTGCCATTTTGTAGCTCACTTTCTTATGTATCAAAGTGGAACAGATAGCTTTAGAAAAACATCTTTATTGTTCATTGGCCACCTTTAGACTGCACTGGTTTTGAAAGCCAGTTTTCAACAGACTAGAAAATTGAGCTGGGTAGGATCATCAAATTCCACTAGCAAATGCAATATGGTGTGTGTGTGTGTGTGTGTGTGTGTAGAACAGAGCAATTTAAGAAATTTAAAATCCCATCTGCTGTAAAGGAATAAAGCAATTTCATATAAGGGGTTTTCTTCTTTGTAAAAAGACATTTAGTGGAACCAGAATTACTGACCTGTGTGGTACCAAGTAGTAAATAAGCTGCAGAGAAGATTGCTAACTGCCCACCAGAATCACTTTCCTGTTTCTTTCACAGTAATGGAAGTGAAGCAGTGGCTGCCAAGACCCATTACCCTCTCCAGCTGCTCTTGCAATGAGGTAGACCAGATGACTGGAGAGGATGCAGTCATTTCTACTTTCATGCCCAGACTACTGAATATTTTTGTTTTATTTTGGCAATAACATGAAGAAGAAAACCCACCTGAAGCTGCATCATCTTGAATCATGGCATCCATAAAGCACAATGTTCTTAGAGATGTACCCTTCCTTTCAAAAGCTCACAGCATGTGTGTACGTGGTGAGCATCCAGCTCATAGCTATATTTGATTTCACTTATATTTATCACCAGGTGCTCAGTGAAGAACACTGTGAGCTCTTTTTGAGGGATGATTATGTTCTCAAGCTGGTGAAAACGTAGGTGTGTAGCTGAATGAAAATCCAGCTATAGAAATATTGATGACAGATAGGGATTTCAGTTCTTATGGCGAGAGCAAGGCAGGGTGTGCTGGCCTGGCAGAAGACAGAGGGTTGGCATGGTGAAGGAATACTCAGGTGCAGGCTGAAGAGAGGTGGGGGAGCCTTCTAGTCCAAGTATAGCCAGCGAGCCTGGAAACTGCGGGGTAGACAGGAAAGGCAATTGACAGCAGGACTCAGAAGGAAGAGCGGAGTCTGGGAAGAGGCCAACGTTTGGTATTAGGAGGAAGCAGATGTCAGAGGGAAAGGAACGCGCAGGTGGTTATAAAGTCTCAGCAAGGTAAAGATCAAAGGAACTCCAGAGGCAAGGCGAAGAAGGCAAGTAGATGCACACTCGCCAGACAAAGGGGAGTCTGGGAGAGGGAGGCCACGCTGGCCCGGGGCGTAGGCTGTTCTGCCTCAGCTAGAAAAAAACAGGCATACCAACTGTGTGGGGCAGCTGCAGTGCCAAGGCATGACAGGTGAAACTCAGAGAGTTCCTAATGACCAGGACGAGAATCATCCTATCCTTGTTCCCATGCTTTGGCCCCATGCTTGCCCCTGAAATAGTCCTGCACGGCTGCAGAATTTGCAGAGGAAGTACCATGGAGCCTTGGAGGGCTGCTGTGCTTCTACCTCAGCCCATTTCAACTTCCTGATGTTTTTTTCTAAATGGAGTGGTCCTGTCAAGGTTCAGAGTAAAAGATATAAGAGTGTTTGGAAAAGCCCTTTGGGTGGGTAACCCATGAATAATCCTCTCTCTCTCTCTCTCTCTCTCTCTCTCTCTCTCTCTCTCTCTCTCTCTCTCACACACACACACACACACACACACACACACACACACACACACGAACACTTGTGTATGTGGGTACACAAAACCATGCAAGTGCATGGAAAGGCCAGAAAAGGCTGTTTGTTTGGGTAGATAACTCAATTGCTCTCCATCTTGTTCTTTGAGGAAGGGTCTCTCGATGAGCCTGAATTTCCTTATTGTGGTTAGGTTGACCCAACCAGCTACTGTGATCAGTCTGACTCCTCCCCGAATCAATGGTGGTACAGTCACAAGAGAGCACGCCTTTCTTTTTAATATGCATGCTTATGATTTGATCTTGGATCCTCTTGTGTACACAGCAGGTACTCTTACCCACTAAGCTACCTTCCCAGCCTCGCACAGTGAGAGTTGCTGCAACGCCTGGTTCATTTTCCCATTTCCAAATTGCAGTCATGGTCTTGGACTCTTTAGGTGAACAGAAGAATTCATCCTCTCAGATGAGAAGAAGTTCTCTTCTGATCATTACGAACACAAATTTGGCAAAAAGTTTTTAGGGAGGGTGATGTCATTTTTGAGTTTCACAAGGCAGCTTCCAGTGAAGATTGGCTTTCTTCCTGGAACCTCATAGTTTTCAAGATGAAGGTGACTTTGGTTTTGGGAGTCTAACTTCCAATTAATAAAGATGTTATCTTTTGGTAATTCTGGCTTAATGACTAACAAGTGTGATTAGTAGAGGGTCATCTGTATTTCAAAAGGCAGGACAATGTCACCACCCTGTGAGTCTCTTTCTTTAGAGATAACAATGTCCAGAATTCATATGAATTCTTATTAGAATTGACGATGGGATTCTTATCTTTGCAGATAGTGCTAGAGAAAGAAGCAACCAACCTTCCATCTTTCTGGCAGGAGGAAACCATTTATTTTTTGTGCCTTACTACACAGTGGACATCTGGAGTGAGGTAGATGGGTGGAACATATGTCCAACGCTGATGTCGTGACCTTGCTCAGGAAGAGTACTGTGGTCCCTGGAGGAAGCAAATAGATGAGTTTAGGTAAGGGACGAGGCACACAGCCTCTGCTCTGTCCCTCTGTCCTGGTACTTTCCTGACAGCAGGCTTTCCTCTTATTTGCAATTCTGGGCCATTCCATGTTTTTAAAGGATTTAAAAGGAATTTCTCCAATCAGGTGACTTGATGTCTAAATTCTCCAAACCTTATTAAAAAGTCTCACCCCTAATATCAAGACTTTGGCTCTGCCTTAGTATTTGACAGAGCTTTTCGTTCTTTGTTTCTTTCTTTCTTTCCTTCATTTCTTCCTATTTAAATCGAGAGGATTTTCTGTTGCTCTCTTAATGCCAAGACACCTCCAGAAAATGTGGGAAGGAAAGTTCCAGGGTAATCCTTCCTGTTTTCTCCCACAGAAATTCCCTGGCTGAAATTGCTGATGGCCTTTTCTTGCCGAGCAAAGAAACACCAATGGGAGGCTGACTTCTGTGTTTGAGATAAAATCTGGGTTGTAATTTCCCAAGAACAAACACATTACTTCATGACAAGCAAATACCCTGGCAGCCCCACCTTTGGTTTAAAGGCCAATGAGCATCCAACCGAGGATTGCTATGGCAGATCCCATGGAGACGGACTTCTTTCTTCCAGCCTGGCCTTCTAGCATGCTGGCCTGGAAGGCTGGCAGGTTCTTTGGCAGGCCGAGGTGCCTCTCATCTCCATTCTCCAAATGGATCCATTCATATGAGATTTGGAAGGAGGGAGAAAGCAAGAGAGGAGACTGCCTTTCTGGGCAGGCTCTGACCATCTGGCAAATCAGAAGGAACATTGTGATTCTGGGGCTGGGAGCTCCTGAAGGAATTTCTTGCCTAGGTGTTTTCTAATTTCAACCCAGGACCCTGCTAGGATCAAACCTTTTGACATGCCTGGCCCCTGGAACACATTCGGGAGCTCTTCATGTAAACTGGCTTTACAGTGTGTCTTTTCAAATCACCAGTTTGTGTTATGTTTCGTGTAAGCTTTTTCTTTGTATCAGCTATAGTGGACTTGACTGTCTATAATAAAAAACACCAATTGACAGAATAAGACTTTTTGAAAAAATCATGATGGCAATCGTGCCTGTGTGTGTGTGTGTGTGTGTGTGTGTGTGTGTATTCTTGTGTGTACACATATGTGTGTATAGATACATGTGCACATGTATGCACTTGTGTATGGAGATCAAAAGTGAATATTAGGCAGTCTCTTCAATCACTCTTCATTTTATTGTTTGAGACAGAGACTCTCACTGAACCTGAGCTGACAATTCCACTAGACTGACTGGCCAGCCAGGCCCTGGGGCTCTCCACTTACCAGCTCTCCTGTGCTGGGATTACTCGGGTCCTCATGGTTACTTGGCAAGTGCTTTACCAACCACGCTATCTGTCAAGCCCCATGGTAGCCTCCCTATAATGTCTCCCAAAGGCTCCCTCTTCAAGTCCTTCTCCCTACTGCATCCCAGAATGTGGCCTGAGCACCTTTTTTCTTTTTAGCTGTCATGGTCTTTCCATTTTTCTGGGATTTAATGCTTGCAATTACCCGAAAGAAAAGCTATGAATCTGTATACATCCTTAGCCCCCTAAACCCATATCCACTTGAAGTTTCTTGATGATAAGAAAGAATATGGCTACTCACAAAACCTTGTGGATGGTAGGATTCTAGAATTTTCTCATGGGTTGTTTTTACCTTTCCTTCCATGTCTTTTTCAGTCTCCAGAGATGGATCTCTTCAAGACAACTCCTTCAAATGAGTGGACTACCCTGGTTACTAAATTAATGTTTTCAAATTTCAGCAACTTACTTGTGTAGGAAGGGACATAAGATATGCCCATCATTCTAGGGTCATTCTTGTTATCCCTGGCCTGAATACAAAGCTATAACCAAATCTATAGCCACTTTAATCTGTCCCCAATACTAGCTTCACACCTTCTCAGTCCTGGGAAGGACTGGCCCCTCACCAGGACACTGGCATTGGTTTGTAAGAGTGGCATCCTTCAGGTCACTGTTTGACTCTATACGGTATTTGCCAAGATGCCATTTTCAAGGTACACTCATTCTTTTAAGAAAGCGGGCCCCAAACAGGTGTTTAAAATGAAAGACTGCACACAGCAGACTTTAGACAGGTGGAAATAAATTTAGAAAACATATTAAGCCTCTTTGATTTCATTTGGGAGCTTATGCTCCTAGAATTCACACTCTGCTTAGATCCAAGAAAAGTCAAAACAGCTGAGAAGAGGGAGACAATCTGGTAGTGTCAGCAAGGAAGGAACTGGCTGGGGACATGGCTCAGTGTGTGAATTGCATATTGTACTTGTGTGAGGACCTGAGTTCAGATCCCTGGAAACCACAGAAGCCAGACATGGAAGCATGTGACTGTGATCCCAGCACTGCTATAGGCAGACGCAAGGCAGAGAGAAGAGAATGCCTAGAAGCTCACAATCCAGCGAGCCTGGCCTACACAGCAGTGTATGAGATGGAAGGTGTTGTTCTCCGATCTCAGCAGACAGACAGACAGACAGACAGACAGACAGACAGACACACACACACACACACACACACACACACACACATGCTCACACACACAGTGAAAAGCAGAGGAAAAATCGATAGGCTGAAATGAAAAAAGAGTACATTTTATACTTTTAAGGCGTTAGAATTCGTATATCCATTTGGTTCCCAGGTCTCTTCAGCACTGCCTATGTTGGTATATCTACCAGTTTTTTCTGAGAACTAATTTGCTCTCTTACAGAACCATCGTGTAGTGGAAATGCGACAAAACCAGGATTAGATAAGGCTATGCTAACTTATGTTGATTCCAACAAGGACACTAGTCTTTTGGAAGAGATGGAAGAGATGTCAGGAGTATTTTCTTCCATGCCTGAAAGAAATGACCTTCTGTGATGAGCTGTTGTAATTAAAGCGACTCTTTTTTGAGAAGGGTGGGGTGGTATGGTTAAAGAGAGGGGGAAGGGAGGAAGACGGGGAGAGAGAGAGAGAGAGAGAGAGAAGAGAGAGAGAGAGAGAGAGAGAGAGAGAGAGATAGGTCTGGATGGGGTTGATTAGTGTTTGCTATGAACTATGACCTCTTATTCAATATTGGATCGACCTTGTCAAATGAATGGTTCTCTTAGAGTCTCGAATTGACCATCCATAAGCTGAGAACTCAAATTTTGCTAGCCTGAGCCCTCCTAGGATTAACAGAAACACCGGTTGAGTTAGTATTTGGGGGTGACAATATATAGATGGCTACATGCTTAGGAGTATTAGCAGTGACGCCAAGCAACTGTCTGTAAACACATATTTTTTTTCTGTCTAGTAAGGTACATTGCCCCATTGTCAGCCAAGTCTTCTAAATCAGTTAGGACTGTTTCTGTTATAAAGGGACAAAAGTGGTCTCCTATGGAATTAAGCAACATGATACATTTATTGTAAAGCTCTTAGAGGCTTCAGAAATGATAGAAGGCTAAAAAGCTGGCCTTGAGAAAATACATGGAATCGTGAGAGTCTGCCACGGTACGAGCATGTTTCAGCAGAAGTAGCCTGGCCATGAGATTGTTGCCTCTAGGACTGTAGGCCAGCACCTCTGCTACTGAAGAAACATTCCCTCTACCCCTCCTATTCTCTTGATAATTAGTCTCATCTGCCACTGCCTATCCACCCAGGCCTAATGCTTTGGCCTTAAACAGGAGCACTGTTGATCAGCTCAGAGTCACAATTCACCTCACAGGCTGGACACCACTATTTGTAGGAAGGGAGGCTATAGTGACCTTCACTTCTACAAAATGATGAAGAATGTTCTATGCAAAGCTACACTCATGGGGAATCCATGTGTTCAGCTCAAAATTATTTATTTAAAACTTACTGATTCTTCTGTCCAGGGAAAACAGGAGTAACAAGCCTTGGTGTGAATTCAAGATAGAGAAGTTTTAACTGAATACAAATAGAACGAGGGGACACTGAACTGTCTTGCCAAGGTCATGGTGGCTCTGGTTGAAATGGTAAGATGATATGAATAGGCCTATAGCTTCACAGCAATTTGTGCTCAGGTCCCACTAACACACCTGGGAGCATTTTCTGAAGAAAATATCTAGAAACGTCTTAAGCCCTACAGCCCATGGAGTACTGCATGTGACTAGGAAAGACCAGGCGAATTTTGACCCTACCACTCTCTGAAGAAGCTGATGCTGAGCTGATGTGAACACACAGGTCCCAAAGCACGTTAAGGGCAAAGCAAGGACCGGCTCAATTTTTCAGCCTCTAGCTGAGAGAAAGTTTAACAGGCTCACCTGGTATCTCTCCCCTACAGATGCATTTTAGCATTTTCCTTCAGAGAAAGAAAACGGTAGTCAATATCCTACTTAGAAATGTGCTACACAGCATTTCCTGATGCAGGTCAGCTGGGCACTGAAATCTACACTTACCCCTCACTTCTGTGTGTCTAGGCACTGAGGATCTTCTAAAGGTTTGACCTGATGCCCAGACAAAGCAATGAAAGGAAAGCCTTTGTGCATATATCTCAGGAAGAACAGCTTGGAACACTCACTGTGTTTGAGGTCAGTTAGGCATAAAACAATGAGGAAATGTGTTCACTAATCTCATAGGTCTCAGAACTGGGATAGATAAGCCCGAACAACATCCCAAAATAAATTTCAAGTGTGCCAGGAAAGGTACTAATTAACAACTGTAGATTTGGAGGACATATCTAAGGCTGCTGTGTTTTCTTTGTTACAGGTGGCCGTGGCTCATCCCGATTCAGCTCTTTCAGTCCTCTGAGTAGGCAGAAGTGTCACAGCTTGCTGCCTAGGGACTGGTTATGGCCAAGAGCCTTCAAGTAAACACTGTGTGTGTCACTGCCTAGTGAAGGTTTTAGGGGTTGTAGTACTCTGCTCTAATGGGGTGACAGCGATGTGGCCATCCTCAGATGGTCTAATTCCAAGAAAGCGGATCCCCTGTGAGTCTTAGGATGGAGTCAGCGAGTAGTGGGTAGTAGCTAGCCTCGAAACGCTCCTGGAGCCACACTTGCTGGGGGATGGTCTTTATGTGTGCTATGAATATGTGTTGTTCTGATTAGTTGATATATAAAGCTGCATTGGCCTATGGCAAGGCAGCTTAGAGGCAGGCAGGAAATCCAAGCACATATATGGAGAAAAGAAAGGAAAGGAAGTGAGACACCAGCCACCGCCAAAGGACCAGCAAGATGCCAGCAGACCGGTAACGCCACGGCCAGATGGCAACTTACAGATTACTAGAAGTGGGTTGAGTTATAAGAGCTAGCTAGCAAGAAGCTTGCTGTAGGCCATATAATTGGTAACTAACATAAGGCTCTGAATGATTATTTTATAAGCAGCTGTGGGACCACAGGGCTGGGTGGAACTGGAGAAAAGCAGGACCGTGGAGTCTGATGGGACCGGAGAAACCTTCCAGCTACACACACTAGCTATTGACTGGAGAAGAATAAACATTCGCTAGCTTCCATTACAGGAATATGGCACTTCCGTGTTGTTACAGCTTTGTTACACTTTTCGGGACAATGCTTCTTCAACGTGGCCTATTCTTATGATAAAAGGGGCATACAAGCCAAAGCACAAATATAAACGTAACAGTTGTATTCATCAATTTAAACACCTAACAAATACATAAATAATTAAATTAACAAGTAGGTTGTCCATGAAAGAAACTGTTCTCACCTCAAAGGAATAAAAGATATGGCTTATTCTGGAGCCAAATATGAGTGACCATAGCCCCAAAACACAGATTTAGGGTATCTCAAATAACATGTTCCAATGAAGCAGCAATTTCATGAACCTGTTTTTTTATAAAAACAAAAACAAAACAAAACAAAAAAACTTTTATGTGTATGAGTATTTTGCCTGCATGAATGTCTGTTTACCACATACATAAAGTGTTCAAAGGAGCCAGAAAGAGGTGTCAGATCCTCTGGACCATGTGGGTACTTGAAATTGAACCTAGGTCCCCTGGAAGAGCAACATGTGCTCTTACTCACTGAGGCATCTCTCCAGATCCTTTATAAGCTTTTTACACTAATTGAACAAAGGTGGTCATAAGTCAAGACACTTTTCAAATACATCAGTGAGTACATTGGGTAGGCAGGTTATAAAAACCAGCAAAAAATGTGATAGACCTCAGACGATGACAGTATTAGGTTGGTGGAAACTTGGGGTCTGTTCATATACTCCAAAGAATTTTTATCTGTCACTCACTGTATATCAGGTCTGACACAGAGGTAGGCAAGAGATGGTTATGTAAGGGGCTAACAACAGACTAAGGTAAGTTGTATTAGGCTCGGGGTCTACAACATTCTAACACCTAGTGTCATTGGATGAAGATCTAATCAGTCAGCCTTTGTAGGCACAAATTCTTTCCAGGAATTCTCATCCGAAGGGTCAAGAATCTTAAGTCAATAATTTAGCATAAGTTGATAATTTTAATATGTCTTAATACAAGTCTGCCCCTTGTACTGTTAGCACTCAAGAGAGGGAAGAACAATCATGAATTTGAAGGCAGCTTGGGCTACATTGTGACCAGTTCCGGCCCAAAGTATTAATCAGAAATTTAGCCATGTATTATTTCTTCCATTAAACCATGCAACACTTAAAACCCTAGCGGGCTGTTCAAAGTCCAGGCTCTGCATTGTCTTTCTTTCTCTGGCCTGTTTTCTAAGTACACTGAGAAAAGAGTTGCCCTTGGCTCTTTGTTCAAAACTCTCTGATGTCATGGAGGCAAGCCCTTTCAACACATCCAACTGATGACAGTCTGAAGCATTGTAAATAACAGGCATGGAGCAGACAAACAGAATGTTTGGGATATATGACTGGGAAGAAGGCAAGGTCAAATCTCTGCTGACACCTCAAAGTACAAAAAATGGGGAGGGAGAGGGAGGAGGGAGAGGGAGGTAGGGAGGAGGGAGGAAGGAAAAAGAGAACTTTTTAAAAGACATACTCATTGAAGATTCATCCTGAAAGGGGCAAGCCAAAGAAAAGGGCTCTGCTGCTGGCTGTACCAGCTTGGAGTTGAGCCCTGAGCTCTCAGCTTCCCAGTTTGCCAGGGTCCAGGATCCTCTCCGATAGGCTTCAACTGTTAACTCTGTAGTGCTCTTCCCACGGACCATGGACAGAAATCCCCCTGAATCCATGAGCCCAAATAAATCCCTCCTCCCCTACAGCAAAAAGGAGAAATGCATTTCAAAGACAAAATATTTCCCTTGTAGGAAAAGCAGAAATATACAGTTGACTGTTGCAAAGCTGTTGTTGATAATCTCCTCCTCCTCTTCCTGCTCCTCTCTTCTTCCTCCTCCTTCTCCTCCTCTTCTTTCACTTCTTTTCTTTCATTTTCTTTTGGCAAGGTAGAAGTTGAGGGTTGGGATGGTTATTAGGTGATACTGAGTGAAGGAAGCCAAAAGTGATCATTCTAGCCAGTTGCATGCTCCAAGAAACCGGAAGTCACTCCAAGCTGCAAGTGTCTGATACTTCCTGAGGCTGCTGTAATGTGTCCACATGAGGCCTCCTACGCCGGGGCTTCACTGGCTCTGTCAAATGGAAAGACTGCGTATCACAGAGCCCACAGGAACGCTGAAGGGCTTTCAACAAACAGCAATGGACCACAGGCAGGCTTATCAATCTCATGGCACCAATAGGTCATTTTCCCCTTTCTACACTGTGACTAACCTTTTGCCTTGCTATGTTGTAATTTCCTTAGTTTCTTGTCCACTCTCTTGTTCATATCCAAGGGAAATGTAGAGAGGCACTTAGACAACACACACACACACACACATACACACATACATACACAGACACACACACACCAAACAACAACAACAACAACAGCAACAACAACAAAACCCTGGGAAACTCTGGGACATTCTGCTTTTCTTAAGGCTCGTGTCTAAACTTTCTTTGTTGTAGCATTTTCTTTGCAAGTAGTGAAAACTGGACATGTCCCTGGTATCGAAATCCAGCCCTCCCCACAGCTAAATGAAGCCTCACAGTTACTGTTCTCCAGTATAATGACAATTTTTCTGTCGCAGCTCATTTCCTACTTTTCTTTTGGAAGACTTCCCTATAGCATTATCTACCACTTGAGCCATTCGGACAGGGATCTATTTGGCTCTGGACTTTGGCTTTCTCAAAAAGTGTCCCTATGTGCCCACAGTCGATGGGTCTTTCACACACCGATCAAGGGCCGTTTCTGCAGAGCTGACTTGACCTTTCGCTTCTGCAGGAGGCATTTAAATGTCTTCCAAACTCATTCATTTTTGTTTCACCTGCTGGGACTCATGTTTACATACAACAATGCTGTAAGAACCTATTGAGAAATCCTCTGTGCTGTCGCTAATGTGTTTTCATTCTCGAACAGAGCAGGGCTTTATTGTGCAGTCCTCCGCTGACACTCTATTCATGCTTTCCATTATCCCTCCAGCTTTGTCTTCAGCTAAACACATTCTCTTTCTTTTTTCCCCCCTCCTCCGAGTGATTATTTGCATGAAGATTTGCATTTAAATGGGTGTGGAAAGTACATTAACAACACCTACACTAACCGTGTAAAAACCGCACGGCATTTGTTGCCTGTCAAACATGAATGGGAAAAACATTCAATGAATGTTTTGTGAGGAGAGTCCTCAGGTAACTGCGGTTTAGACACAAAGACACTTCATTAGATTGTATTTAATACTGATTATGCATATAGAAGTGTATGAAGTCCCAATGCCCTATTCCCGAAGGGGGATGCTGTGAAATTGGTACAGTTACATGCTCAACACAGGAGGCGAGCATATTTCAGTATCTGGGTGAAATCTAAAGCCTCCTGAATGGGTTGAGGGGCTTTCCAGAGCTGGTCCATTTTCCAGCTTTATGTCCTTGCTAACAGAATAAGGAAGCAAAGGGAGATAGAATTTCAATATACTGCATTTTATGGCAACTCCTCGGGGCTTTTCTTTTTCCTTGAGCTGCTCAAACAATAAGCATGACATAAGAAGACTCTACGCCACAGAGAGGAAGGGGGAAAAAATAAAAGAAGAGGGAATGGAGGCAGAGGGGAAGAATGGAGAGAGACGTTTGCTTCCTGTTTGGGGTCTAGCCAGTTTTTAATGAAAAGGAAAAAAAAATCTGGGAGAAGGGGGAGAGACAGAAGAAGGCTAAGAAGAAGAAGAAGAAGTCATGCTACAGGGTAATATAAATCAGACAGTGAGTATGCCCACAGGAGAGGGAGAGGGAGGAGAGGAGAGCAGACGCCAATTCAAGAAGGCTGTAAAAGAACCTCGGTGCTTTCTACACAAAGCAGGGGCTCTGGGTTATCATTCAGTATTACGAGGGAGAAAATTAAACTGGTCTTGGCAAAAAGGATTCTATTAAGGGATAATATCTTCCCTTTATTGTTAATTATTTTATGTTTACAGTAGTCAGTGTAAATGTATATTATTCTTACAGTAACACATGGCTTAGCATAAATAATTTACCCAGGATATATGGCTAATTTCTAATTAACTTCCAGCTCTGTTAGTTTGCTTTAGATTAAAGCCCTTTCTCTCTCTAACAAGTCCTTGAAGGGGAGCAGACAACCTAATTACAGTCATTCATTGCGGAATATTTATATTTAGCCATTTAAAAAAAAAAAGGTAATATCAAATGAGAAACGCGGTGGAAAATGAAGAGGAAGCAGAAAAGGCTGCAGTGGAGGGGGGAAAATTTATTGTGTGTCTTTGTGTTTTTATGTCTACACAAGAAAATAAATAGGTCAGAGAAATTTATCAGCAGGCTGAATGCAACCCAGTACTATACCTCTGTGTTCCCAAATACAATTATTGTTTATTGCTTAAAAACAATTTTCCATAGGCTGTATGCACTAAAGAGAAATCCATAAACATCAGAAACAACTCTCTAACAAGTCTTCATTGTTTATGTGGACGGAGAAAAAAAAATCCATATTTTCCTTCCTGTTAACCTAGAATGGACCTGAACAGAGCAAGTCCAGTGACTCACATGAGCTTTGGAATGCAACAATAGCAGAATCTGATTTTGTACATTATGGTTAGGGTCCTCCACACCCCGCCATAACAAGGTAATAAATAATGTGGGCTCTAAAACCCGGCTCATAGCCTCAGTAATTGACGTGCTGTCTGCTTGAGACACAATGCTCTCCGAATGTGAGGGACTAGCCTGAGTCACAGAGCTCTGGGAAATTCACCATGGGAATGTTCTGGAATAAACACTCCTTTGTGTACAGCCTCACCCTCCGTGCTGAAGCATGTTTAAAAAGCGACAAAAAAAAAAAAAAAAGGATCAGTCCTGGCTTTGTACCTGTGTTATTGCAGTTGACACAACAGAGGAAAGCCCTGTCCCCCTGAGACTCTTATATCTTGAACTAATCTGTGACACCTTTGGACTTGGGACACCACCGCTCTGAATTCACTGAGGTTTAGATAAGTCTAGCGCATAAGTCTTAATGCGCATTTACAATACATGGTTGTAATTGCTCCTTTGGAGCTCTTCATGCGTTTTTATAGTGCCCCCCCCAAAAAAAAACCCAAAACAAAAAACCACTTTCCCCTCAAAGAGTATTGAGGGAAAACGTCTGCCTGAAGATTTATGTTGAGACTGTACAAAAAACCAAAGCCAAACTGCCTAGCGTGTACATTCATCTTGCTAAAGACTGCGCACACTCGGGTGCATTTGTTCTTCAAAGAGTGTGAGGGACATCAAACGCTCTCTTTGTCGTTTCTAAGTCTGGCTACAGTTTCCCCTGCCCTTTTCTGTTTCCTTCTCTATCGCCAAAATAGAAGGCCATCCAGGGAACACGTACAGAGATAGAGAGCAAAGAATTTCTGGGGATAACGGTAAAAGGGAGAACATTTAAAATGAGCCCAAAGGAGCTGGTAGCTCACATAGGCAAAGCCGGTGAGAAAATTCTGGAAAATGGAGCACAGTGGTACCAATGAATGCAGGATCAGAACTGACGTGTGTGCCTTCCCTTTTCCTCTCCCAATGACTCTTTGGCGGTATTACATAATTTCTACCCAAACTCCGGGGGGTAGGCGTCCCAATTATTCTGTTTTGTCTGCCAATCTTGGTGCTTTCTCTGCACAGGCCTCTCTCCCAGGGGGCTAACTGTTTAATGCCTGAACCATTGGGCTCCTCTGCCAGCTGGCTTTCAGTTTGGGTTGGCTAATAGGAGGTACTGGCTGGAGATCAGAGGGCAGAAGAAAGGAGCTCAAGTCGTTTCTTCCTGCTCCCTCTGTGCCTTGGTGTTGTTGCGCGTCTGGCATGAGTTCCTCCAAGATCCCAATGCTTTCCAAGCCCTGGGCCCCTTGGGTTCCAGCTCCGAACACTGATAACACAGGGTACTAAAAGCTTCTTCTCAGTGTTCATCTTGGGGCTCATCCCCTCCTAATCTTGCTTACACCTCTGCAAGTATGCATTTGCTGAGCTCTGACGAATATGGTAGGTGGATAGACAGAAGAAACAGGTCGGCCTTCTTCACACACATACATAGTGACTGAAATACTCCACAGCTCAACGGACTGCACAGTTTTGGAGAATTCTTTCTACGGCTGCCAAAATGATGAATCTTTCAAGTTCTTGGCTGCTTTTATTATGTAGATGAACTGGGTTGCTTTGGTTCGACATGAAGTCCTTGTGTACTTTAGTAAGGCCTTTACAGCCACAGATGACAGGGATTCAATCCTTAAAAAGGAAAGGGAGTGGGTGATCAGTCCTTGAAACTGGACAGTCCAGCGGATTCGTAGCTTTTAGACGTGGTTAGGGTTGGCGATTTGAATGATGCCCTAGGACTCTGCATCCTTCCATCAAGATCTCAACTTGATTTTCCTCTGTGTCTGCTGCTTTGTCTTTTGATTGAATTATTCTCCTGGGTCAGAATTCCTCCTGGGAGCTCCCAGCTTACACTGCCCTCCTCACCCCATCAACCCGTGTGAATGGTGGCGTGTATGCCTACGTCAAGGAACTAAGGACTGTTCTGTTAACTCTGAAAAGGGCAGCCTTTGGAGGATAAAATGCTGCCGAGTAGAAAGAGGAAAAAAGAACTGCATGATGTACATTCTCATTGTATGTTCTAAACAGTTTGCAGAAACATTGTCAGTGAATATAGAAATGAAACGTGAGGGCCCCAGTGTGTATGAGGCTGAAGGAACCTGTGAGCGACTTACACTGAACACAGTTGTGACCCCCACAGCTGCCCGAAACACCTGTCTGTGGTCCATAGATAAATACCCATAAAAACAACTGTGTCTGTCTAGTCTCTGTTTTGTGGCAAAACTAAGATAAGGGATTTTTGGAAAGAACGCTGAATATATTACCTTATGTCCAGTGGATGGGCAATCAATTTTAATTACCCTATTTATGAATGGGAGAGAAAGATAAGACATGCAAAAGCCTCTCTGAAAAACAAAACATTTGCTTGGGCAAAGTGATTTCCTTCGAATACAGTTCAGCCACTAACTTATGGCCCCTTAGGCATGCTCATGAAAACCTGAAGCTCTTGGTTTACTCTTCCTCTGGGAAGTGGGAAGGAGTCGAGAAGTTAGAGGCAGGGTTCTCCTTTGAATTCTTTCCTGCTTTTAATGGTGCTTTTGGCAAGAGAGAATCAGCAACTAGTCACTGGGATTAAGTTTTGATTTTACTTCATAACTCAGGAAACAGATAAAATTTTAAAAATTAGTAATATTTGTTCCCTGAACATTTCTTTAAGAGAAAGCATTTCAAAAGAATGTTAACAGTAGTCAAATGCTAGCAAAGACCAGGAAGGAAAGAGATTGCTTCTTTTAACTTCTTACTTTTCATTATTAGTTATATTTTATATATATGAAATAATATTATTTATATTTAATAACTTCTTTGGCCTTAGACTGTCCTCTTTGGGTTGTGACTTTCTAAATCCGGATAGATACTTTTACTGACAGTTCCTGGGACCACATGGAGGCAGAAGCCTCTCAGTTCATTTCCTATCCATTCTTGAAGAAGAAGGTTGGGAGTTCCTTATCAGACATCCTCCAGAACATGTGGGGCAAGAATCACCTGAGAAGCTTGGGCTTGTGGTAGCTGCTCTCCAAAGATGGTTCCCTCTCCAGTGAAATCTGAGCCGTGTGGACTACACCCCTTGAATCTAGGCTGGCTAAATAGAGGTGGAAACTCCTCTACCTCACAGTCAAGCACAGGAAGAAGCCTAGTCCATTTTGCCAAATCTCTTAAGGGGAGCCAGCTCCACCAAAGAAGAGGTACTACCCAGAGATTCTTCATTGTGAGGAATCCAAGCTAGCCACACGGCGAGAGCATGCTGGGAGAGAAATGCTGGGTCATTACTGAGCAGTTCCACTGCTGCGCCAGTGAGCTGATAATGTACTGAAGGTAAGCAGTGAGGCCATTGTAGTTGACCAGCTATGTCTACAATTTACAGGACTCCAACCGCATCTGCCACCTGACTGCAACTGTGTGCCAGAGAATCCATGTGGGGAAGACCACTCCACAGAGCCCCATCAACTCTAGAACCACAAGATATAATAACACACACATGATACAACACTTGTTTAAAGCCACAGAACATTGGATGATTCGTTGTGTGCCAATAGATTATTGAAACAAATTCTCTCAATAGACAGCTGAATGGTTGATTCTGCAGTGGCCAAAATGGTCCATGAAGGTCGGGTGACTTGGTGTGAATTTTAATTTGGTCCAGGGGTTGTGGTTGTGAAGGATAAAAGGACACCTCAAAGATGAGATTGCTTTGTCTGCCAGACTTCCTGTCCCTACAGGCATTCCCATTCCCGTTATGAGATTATTCCAATTCCTTTTCAATACTCCTGTATTTCTGTAGATGTTTAAGCTTAGCAGTGCAAGTAGTTTCTCTGTGGATGCTATCTCTGACCCCAATTTACCTTTAACCTCTGAAGTTAGTGTCCAATATTGCATGCCATAAATATAGCTTTGAGTAATATGGAGAAATACATTATTATAATTTGCATGCAATAATGCATACCTATCAATAATATTCTATACTTCCTCAAATGAGTAGGTTGGAGGAAGGGGGTCTCATAAACAGGCAAATGACTTCTGAGAAATGCCATAGGAAATCTCATTAAGAGATGCTATAATCATTCAACAATATTAATATCTGTACCCTATGGTTACTATAAAGAGGTCTTTGATGAAAAGTTTTGAGGATGCAATGAGGGAAAAAAACACAACCTCTGACATCAGCGAATTTAGAATCGAGTTGTAATGGAGTAAAGAACTAGTATAGCCGGGCGGCGGTGGCGGCGCACGCCTTTAATCCCAGCACTTGGGAGGCAGAGGCAGGCGGATCTTTGTGAGTTCGAGGCCAGCCTGGTCTACAGAGCGAGATCCAGGAAAGACACAAAGCTACACAGAGAAACCCTGTCTCGAAAAACCAAAAAAAAAAAAAAAAAAAAAAAAAAAAAAACTAGTACTTGCTAGCACTCATGGGTAATCCTCGCATGTAGACTAAATGTGTTCATTTAGTCCTCAGAAAAATCTATCTAGTAGGCAGTTTAGAGAATATAGATGAGAAAAATTCAACAAGAGAGATTACATAGCCCATGATCATGGAACTAATAAGCGATGGAAATGAGTAGATGCCTCTTATTGTCATGTATGTAGAAAAATGGATTTTCACATCTTTTTATAAGACTTATGTTAGTAGGCTTTGTCCTTGATCATCAGCATTCCCCATGAACTTAACAATTGAGAACATCAACCCTTGACCCAGACTTACTGTACAAGGATCTGCATTTTAGCAAGATCTGCATTTAACCCTGGGTGACTGAAATCCATGTTCAAGGTTCAGAGGTACTGAGCTAGAAAGTAGATGCCGGAGGACTTCTAAGAAAGTAGTTGTCATTGTGACCTTCCAGGGGCAGGAGTTGATTGCTTGCCTAGAAAAATGGGTTCTATGATTCTATAAGAGGGAGGCTCCTTTGTGAGTTAAGAACTCATGAAACCATTCTGCAGAATGAAAATTTAGAAAATAGTCTTTTAATGTATTTGCTTTGTAAAAAAATCTGGGGAAAATGTGGTGGGGTCTAAGAGGCAGGCTGATCTATAAGTGGGCAAACTCTTGGGGCCCGGACATAGTTGATTCTATTCTCTAGACTTCCATGCCCTCCCTCACTGCTCCTCACATGTACAATGTGTCAACTTGGTCCTGGAAGATGGATAAACATCCCAAGGGTCATTTGGCTTGTCTATGGTGGTCTACGAATAGTTGCCAGAATTCTCTACACAGTTGTAAATATACTTCATCACTTGACAAAAAACCAAACCAAACAACAACAAAAAAGAAGACACTCCAACTGCTGAAGAAATTCGACTAGGTCATCCATTTCAGAGACCAGACAGCATTACATGTGACATTGCTGACCAAGGAATGAGAAAGATAAACCCTTGGGAAGTAGGTGCGAGAATGAAAGCAGGAAAGGTAGAGGCTGGAGGAAGTCTCAGGATGTGATTTGCTGCCTTGACTTTGAATTTGGTTTTAAAATATCTCAAAGGACTGGGACAAGTTGATGAGAGATCTAACAGATGGGCAGAGAAAGCTAAAGGGGAAGGCGAGGGAGTTGGGGGAAATCTGTTTTCACCAGTGTATGAAAAGCAAATCCATGGACAGATGCCACGGAAGAGGAATCTCATCTAGCTAATTCAGGACAACTCTATACGGTACACGGTGGGGGGAGGGCACTGTTATTGCTCATTCTTTACACACCCAACGGTGGAACCTTGACCTTTCATACAGAGGCTGTATGAGAACACACATGTCATAGGATTTATGTTGCCTCTTTAAACAGAAAGTATAATAACAAGGTTAATTCTGTGGGCCAAGCTGAGAACAGAAAACAAAGCCGGACGCAGCAAGAGAATGTTCCCAAATAGTGGGTGGCGATCATGAAGCCCACCCTCTGCTTCACAGGAAACTTTTCTCAAGGAAGAAAGCATCGGCTTGGAGCCAGAGCTGGGCTGGGAAATGGGTTTTTTGTCCTTATGTGTTTCTGAGCTGTGGATTTCTTACCTGTAATTGGCAACCATCTTGACAGGCTCTTCTGGGAATTATTTGTGACAATGACTCTGAAAGACCCCATTTCTCCACATTCAGCTCCTTACTTGTCCATCTTAAGCACTCTTGAATCCATTTATGTTTCCTATCATTGTTACCTCTCAATTAGACCCCAAGTACTGAGTCCTCCTTACTGAACTACTCTTAAGATGTCCTTGCGGTCTTTCCATTGCGATCTTGCTTTTTCTTCCAAGATGTTTACACCGCAGGCCCTGGCCCACCCTTAAATGTAGTCTTTCCCAATCCTTGGCCTCCCTCTCATTCACTGCAACTTATTTTGTTGTTTCGACAACATTTCCATTCCTAGAGGTTTACCTTCATGAGCTCAGGGTGTGTGTCTGTTTTGTTCATCTCTGTATTTATTTTCACTTTTGAGCACAATGCCACTCACTTGGTTCTCCCAAATGGTGAATGATGACATCAAGTCAATAAATTCTATCCCAGTGTTCCCTGCTGGAAGACAGAGTATTTCTCAAAGCCTGAAGGGGAGTAGTAGGTAGAGGCTAAATATTGGTCCTTGATCACTGGTCCCACCTACCACTCAAAGGATAGAGGGAGGAGTCCCATGGGTATTGTGTCTTTGAGAACTTATAGAATGACATTTGCAGATTAGATACAGTGTATGAACCCAGGCTAAAGAAAGCAACAGAAGAACTGGAAATAAAAAGTGTGGACAGCAAAGCTTTCCAAGTAATGGGGCTGGAGACGTAGCTCAATAGGTACAGTGTAAGCCTAAGATGGATGAAGTCCTCAGTTCGATCCCCTGCACCACATAAAACCTGCTGTGCTCATAGCTGCTTATAATTCCAGTACTCTAGAGGTGGAGGAATGAAAAGTTCAAAGTTATCCTTAGCTCCATAAGAAGTTTGAGGCCAGACTGTTCCCAAAGGAAAAAAACAATGACAATATCATCCCCCCAAACTTTCCAAATAAAACAAATTATGATATTTTGTAACTCATTTTTCATACCATCAAGAATGTTTTACCAGTGTTCCTGTCTTCTTTTGTGTAGTATTTAAGATAGAACATTTAAGATAGAACATCAGCACGCACGCGCGCGCACACACACACACACACACACACACACACACACACACACACACACACGACCATAAATAAAACATTACCATCTTAATACTTAGAGACATTTAAATAAAGGAGCATTTTAATTGTCTAATCCATTTTTAATTTTTATCGAGTGCCTTGTTTTGTTTTGTTTTTTTATTCCCACTTGGAAGTAGCCTTCTGTTCCTTTAAAATTGGCTTGTTCACATTTCAGAATTATCCCGTGTAATCTAATCTCCGCAAGTTCATCTTTTGCAGTTGCTAATAATAGCGTGATATGATTAATTTCCAAAGACTCTCATTAGTAATAGTATTCATTTCAGATCCTCGTTAACCTGTCAGATATGAGCTTTGGGTGCTTCAATGCTAGAATCAACGCAGGTTCCAAGAAGCTCTAATTACTTGGAAGGCAGTGTTGCATGCTATCTTTCAGAGTGTTTATGTGTGTTGGCTCACATTTGGTCCGAGAGACATGTTTCCTAGAATCTCTTGGATTAGGGATCTTTTCATAGACTAGGTGAAAGAGGGACTGTAAAGAAATCAAGTCTGATCTTTCCCTTATTGTTCTGTCTAGACTTCTCTCTTGGATTGGAGCCTTTTTAGGGCTTAACTATTTTGGTTATGTCTAGTAGATGCGGCTGTGGAGGATCCAGCATTTTCAATCTCTCAGCTGGTCATATTGAAGGCGGCATTTGAGAAAACACAAGAGTGCAATAGAGCCACAGAAAATGGCCTTGGGTGACTGACTTTTGAGTTCTTTTGAGACTGACATGGGTCTAACATTGCCACAACATGTTTAGGACCAATAACACTTGGGCCTATTGTGTCTGAGGTGGTGTCCTCAGAGAATTCTCAGTATGCAGCCATCTCTTCCAGGATTCTTCTTCCAGAAAAGATAATTTTAAAGACACATGACCACATAGAGCCAAGTGGGTGACTATACTTAGATAGAGTTGGATAAATTTGAGAATAATCTTCAGTAAGAATGGAGAAACATGCCATTCCCATTATTAAAGATTTTTGTTAATTTAGTTTAAATTTTTTAATTGGGCATATTTGTGTGTTTATATGCACATCATGAGTGGAGCTACCCTCAGAGACCAGAGACTGAGGATGTCTCTGGAGCTGGAGTTAGAGGCATAGGTCACCTGAACTGGGTGCTGGAAACTAAACTCAGGTTCTCTGTAAGAGAAGTTGGTACTGTTAACCACTATGTTATCACTCTAGCCAGGATTACCACTCTTACACCACTGGTTTTAAACCTTCATTTTTACAGCCAATGACATATTGATGGCATTTTCTGGTTAGGGGTTCAGACACACTAAAGGAATCGACCTTTTGTACCAGGGGCTTTATAAACTACACCAGGAATGAGGTCAAGTGGCTGTTTAGAATGAAAAGCAGGGTACCACCTGAGATGAGGGATATTTCATGTTTAAAAACAATTCTGTTAGCACATGAAGTATGTACAATTATGATAGATTTGTTATACTATGTTGAGAAAATATGAATGGGCAGAATGGAAAACACCAACAAAATCCTCTCATCTATCCATTATTTAGAATCATATCCACTCTTGGCGTTCTCCTATCTGTTCTTCATGGTGCTGTCTTACGGGAATGTGCATACACATTCACGTGCACAAGAGTAATATTTAGATGCATGCAGAAATATGCAGAGCAAAATCCCTAATCATATAAACTCAGATTACTCAGCAACATTTATCCTTGAGTTTTTTTCTAACTGATCTGATCCTCCCTTTGAGGATCCTACTCCCTGCCTGGGGGAATAAAAATCAAATCTGAATTTAGTCAAATAAACCCAATCTGATGTCACTCAAACATTAAAGATTCTCTAAATAACCCAGGCTCTTCTTTGACTCGAGTGAAATTCGTGTTTGCCGAGTTCTGTCCCTTCCTCTAACTCTTCTCCAACAGGGTCCCTGCATGGTGTATGCGACCTCACGAACTGAAAGAAGGGACCTTTGGGCATTTTCTGACAGGTTTTGCTCCTTTTGTTGTTGACCTTGGAGGTACTAAGCCCAAGGTGGCATTTTCAGGTTCCAAGTGCCCACTGCTTGTGTGTGAGCATCACTCAGTCTAGTTCCCTGGTACATAGCACATGCATTTTCTGGAGAAAGAAACCGTGTTTGCTACCATATAAGAGAGCTTGCTGCCATGCTGGGCTGGAACTCTGCCTACTGAGAGTGTGGAGGAAGTTTGAACATATGAAAATGGCCTGGCCAGTCAGCCTGGGATTTAGAAATTACTTTAAGTACTGCTGAGAGTGAGAAATGAGGGATCTAACAATTGAGCACAGTGGAGCTGTCTTTTTCTGAAAAGGCTTCATTCTGCTTTGAAAATTCAGCATTACCTGCCTTGCCCTCTCATCTGGGTCAAGATTTGTTCTCATAGACTGTTGCCAGGGCAACAATGTCTGTGGCTTTTCAAGGTGTTTCGGGAGAGACTGGAGAGCTCTTTCTGTCTGTTGGTGAAGCTACTTGGGGATAAGAGAGAGGCCTTTTGTCAACTTGTCTCCTATTAAGATTATGTTAATAAGCATCATTCATGTAAATCTCATAGGCAAACAGTAGTTCTGGGCTTGAGAGTACCTATCGCCAAACAGAATTCTCCTGCTTTCTCCATGCTTCCTCACAGACCTGCTCTCAAAACACAAATAGGTCAGATCATTTTGCCTGCTCTATGGCCTCTGGAAATCAAAATCAGGTTTGGGTTAGTGGCCATTGAAGGCAGCTGGTGAAATGTGAATTGTTTCAAAAGAAATTCACTGATATGCTTGGTTGTCGATAGACTAATATTTGGGATAAGTGATATAGTGTTTGATAGATACCAGGAAGATCTTGGGATTAACACCAGGAGGTCCCCCTCTCAGCAGTATACATGAAAATATATAATGGTTCCTGTGTAAAACATCCCTAAAAACTCCTAAGAAGAATTAGTCCTCAGTTGGCCAAGGTATTGAGAGGTGATTGGATCACGGGGCCACTAATCTCATCAACTGATGAATTGATTGGTGAATAGACTAGAGGTAGGGCCTAATTGGGGGAGGAAGGTCACAGGGGTCTTGCCTTCTAAGTGCATATCTATTCCCTGGGTTTTCTCTCTCTATTTCTCTTCTTCCCCAAGCCCACCCTCTGTTGGGCACCTCTGCCACAATGGTCCAAGTCAGGTTTCTCCTGTGGTGTTTTAACACCACAGGAGGGAAGGGTTTATTGGGTTTACACTTGATGATCATGATACATCACTGAGGGAAGTCAGGGCAGAAACTTAAGTCAGGAACCAGGAGCCAGGAACCGAAGCAGAGGCCAGGGAGGAGCACTGCTTACTGGCTTGTTCAGTTTGTTTTCTTATATACCCCAAGACCACCTGCCCAGCGGTAGCACCACACGTGATGGACTTAGCTCTTCCACACTAATCATTGGTCAAGAAAATGTTCCATAGGCTTGCCTACAAGCTAATCTTAAAGGAGGAATTTTCTCAAGTAAAGTTTCCTCTTCCCAGATGACTCTAGCTATGTCAAGTGGACAACAAACAAACAAAACCCCAAAATAACAACAAAACCAAAAACTAGCTAGGACACACACCCACCCTCTATAGGTATGCAGCCTTTCTCATACAGAAGTAAAACCAACCAACCATAGACAGACTTTGGAAAGAATGTAGCAAATAAGCTTTCTTCCTTTCTGTTGTTCTTTTCAGCTATGTTTCACCGCATCAGAAACTATCTCAGGGGGTAACAGAGGCAATTGGAGATCCCCTCCACCCCCAGAGACACATCTCCTCCAACAAGCCCACACCTCTCAATCCTTCTTAAACAGTCCACCGACCGGGAAACCAAGATTCAAATAGATGAGCCTGTGGGGGCCAGTCTCAGAACCACCGAAGTCTGAGAACAGAATAGACTGGACTAGCTACCAGAGGCAGGAGCTGGATAGAGTTATGGGTGAAAAGTCAGGAGGCCCTTGGTTGTCCCTCTGTTAGAGGCAGATTTTGCATATGAGGAATAAGCAAAGAAGATGAACTTTCCCTCCAATTTGCATTTGCTAATAAAATTACCTTTGGACTCTATCCCTCTTCTGTCAAGGAAACAAATACTTGTAACGTGCTTCCAAAGGCAGCATACAACCATGAGCAGGCTGAACCTGACAGTAGAAATTCGAGACAGGAGAGCGGAAGCTGTGGCTTTCTGGCTTTGACATTAATCGAGCCGTCTTGATTACATAGCACAAGCAACGAAAAGCTTGATTAGATGACTTTACTTCATTGATGTCTTTAAATAGCTGAATATGTAATTTGTAATTTTACCAACTCAGTTACCTATGGGTTACCATGGTGATAAAGTATATGCCGAAATGACATTTGACATTAATTTTATTATTTTAATTTACAATCAGTGAAACAATAGCACTCCTCTTCCAATCTGCTTCATTTTAAGGCAACTGAGGAATACTCATACTGCAGAGCAGTTATGAATTATAGTGTATTAAAGAGAAAAGGTTACATCCAATTCACCCATCATCTAAATTAAGCTTCAAATTGCTATGGGTGGTTGGGTTAAATGATTTGACGTGAAATAGGTATCTCTTTGGCCTTCTAACCTATGGATGGTATTTGGTCCTGAGACAAGTTACACTCAAATATGTGTATAATGAGATCTAGTGCTATCAATGCTTGAACTGAATTTGAACACAAGATGAAGGTGTACTTATGTCAGAATTAATCCCTATTTAAAAAAAAAAAGTCCCAGCTAGGTGTGGTGGCACACACCTATAGTCTCAGCACCTAGAAAATGGGAAAAACAGGATCAGGAGTTTTAAACCAACCTCAGCTACATAGAGAGTGCCAGGTCAGGCTAGGCCACACAAGACCCTATCTCATGCCTACCCACACAAAACCTTTGACTAAATATTAAGAATATTTAGAAGAAATACTAAGAAGATTATATTATCATACATTTCAGAAATATAAGGAACTTTGGACATTCTTTTTATTGATGATAGACTTATATTAAGAAAGGTGAGACAGTAGGGACCATATAAAATCATTTCCCTCTTTATTATGATTGATGTTAATAATATAAGGTAGGCATGAGAAGGACCTAGAATGTCCTACTTGTCTTAGAAAAGAGTGCATGTGTGTTCCTGATTTCCCAAGACCTAGGGTTACCATGAGTTCTGTCTGTCTGGTGAAAACGTCTGGGATTCATGGCTCCATTCTCTTCTCTACTCTTGACCAACCACATCTGATTTAAGATGTCCACACTACTATACTGCTTCTTTTGTTTTTATTCAGGGTCTCAGGTCTACCAGATGAACCTCCAATTTACTATGTAACCAGAGATGACTCTGAACTTCTGATCATTCTGTATCCACCTCCAGAGTATTGGGGTTATGGGCATTAATTAGAATACCTGACTTATGACATGCTGGACTTTGACTCCATAACTTCATATTTTCAATTCAGACACCCCAATAAGTAATCTACCACCCCTTCTACCCCTACACTATTTTGTTCTCTCTCATCCTCATATACATCTGTGGAGAACTTAACTTTTTATATTAAATTTCTTTCTTTTGAGAAATCAATATTATAGGAACATATTCAGAATATCTCTTTACATTTTACTAATAGGAAAACTAATATTCTATCTTTTTAAAAAACATTTCTCCCATTTTCTGCAATGGCACATGCTTTCTTTTCAATCTAGAGATGAAGATGCATAAGAAATATTTTAAGCCTCGCTAATGTGTTGTTCGGCTAGACAGCTGTGCACAGAAACACTCTGAAAATAGAATCTGGGTTTTAATGGTGAAAGCCGTTGTTGCAGCATCAAATAGTGACAGAAAACATAAAATCTAAGTTTCTGTCTTACATAAAGAATTATCTGGAAGCTGACTATGGGAATTCTGAACTTGGTGCCTTTCAGTTAATTACTGAGAAGTTAATTCGAATTTTTGCCACCAAATGTTCATTTTGATTATTTTTCTATTTGATCATCCCACTAGCCAACAAGAAGTAAGCAAGTCCCCAATAATTAGCATTCATGGAAAAAGAAAATTAAGAAATAGAAAAAGAGTGTCCTGACCAGCTGACGGAAATAAACCAATAAGCACAGGGAAGAGCGACAAAAACATTAATTCAGGAGGTGCCCTTTCAGTTCGCCCGAGGAATCATGAGTAGCAATTGGAAATCCTGTTTTCCTCCTGGGAAGAAGTGCTGCCTGGAATATCATATAAACTCTACTGATCAAATAAAGAGGAGAGCCTCGGGCTAGAACAGAGAGAAGGAAGTTACAACAAAGAAAAACAGCGAGTTGTATGAAATGACACATTTATACACCAGCAAAGCAAAATTAGAAAACCCCTTTTCATCAATGTGATACCAGCTGCGGGAGAAAAATAGCCATATGACAGAGCTCAGACTTAAAAAACAAGATAACATAAAGTAGATTATTTCGGAGAGTTCCCAGAACATGCCTCCCTAATACATATGTTGAGGCTCTGATTGTCATATATTAGTTTAATTTTGATAAGTGATATATAGACTTGCTTGAAATAATTGGAATGTTTTAAGAGAAATGTAATGATGAAATAATAGTAAAAATGGCAAATTGGAACAAAATGATGTATACAGGTCATTAAATTTAAACATTGCTTTGACATTTGCTTTCTTCTTTGGAGAAATAAAGCTCCTGATTAAGGCAAAATGGTACCCTATGGCTTCCACGAGCCTGGTGGAAAAGCTTAGAAAAGTGTAACCAATGACAAAATGAAATATTGCAGGGGCATGCTTCGACATGATGAATTTGCTTTTGCAGAAGTTCCCATTAGAAATTCAATGTCATCTATTAGGAAGGCCAGTGTGCCTTGGTTCATGCAGTAGATGGGTCCTGATAGGCAACAGATAAGGGGCATTTGTGTAAATTAAATCAGTGGGCTTGTCATTTGTGGTTCATCATTTTGTAAAACCAGAGTCCATTTGTAATGTCAATGATGAGGCTGAAAATACCTAATTGATTAGATTTTCTAAATCAGATTTTATTAGAGTAAAGCATAAAAATATCACTGAAAGCGATCTAAATGTCTGTGAAAACCTAGAATGACCAAGGGAAAAGATAATTGGAGGAAATCATGAGTGATTCACATTTGAGTCAATAAAATGTAAACAAGACTGCGTGAGTGTTTCATCTGTGTACACTGGCCATCACTTCCATTACCATGTTCACGTTCCCTTCTTCATTGAAAACTCCTTAGTTTTCAGCTCAGTTTTTGACCTGCCAGTTTTACAGTTGACCAACCCTGCCTGCTTGAATTGCTGTTGAATTTCTCCCTTTGCTAGAACTTCTGGTCCCATTGACACCTCCGCCATGTTCTTTCCTAGTCAGTCTCAACATCGGAGTAGTCTAAATTACTCAGGGTTAAACAATTTTTTTATTTGGCTTCATTATTTTTTTGTGGTCTCTTTGGACCCCATAGCTTGAGACAACACATACCTATGAGTTACATTTTTTATAGTTATTGTCTGTAAATACCATATACACATGGACTCTAGACTCATACATGCAGCTGTGTCCCCAATGGCTCCATGTAGACTACTGTTAAGTGTCTCATGCTGCTAAGGGTAAAGCAGAAAGTCTGGATCTTAACCCCATGCTTTCCCATGATCTTTCCATTTCAGTAAATAGTGTCTCCATTCTTTTCTTTACTCAAGCTCCCAACCTAATGACCACTCTACAAAGAACGTTCTGACTGCCTGAAATCTTATCTATGAACACACAAACAAACAGGCTGGGGGTGTGGTTCAGTTAGTGGAGTGCTTGACCAGCATGCGTGAAGTCCTTGATTCTGTCCCCAGCACCACAAAAAGCCAGATTAGATGGTGATGCACAGCTGCAATGAGAACACTCGGGAGGTAGAGGCAAGAATATCATACATTCAGGGCCATACTCAGCTCTCAACCCAGAAACATGCTTAAGTCCTTTTTGAGTCTGACATCTCATGAGGAATTCACTAGCAAATTTTCAGCACCTCTAACAACTGCCTGATCCTATTACATCCTTGGATGATCATGACCATCTCTTTAGATGCCTTTCTGTTTTTTCTCTTGTCTATAGTGGGTTTCCGTCAAGGCGATGCTTCTTTTAAAATAGATGCAAGATCAAGTCTTCATCTACCCCGACTCCTCCAACAGCTTCCTGTACACCCAGGTCCTTCCACCCGTCACAGGGCCCTGCATGAACTGGATCTGATTTTTTCATCTATCTCTGATTTAGTTCCTTTTTACTGTGACCCTGACTCCCATGCTCTACTCCAGCCACAGCTTTTTTTTTTTTTTTTTTTTTTTTTTTTAAATCATGTCACTGTCAGTTAATGCTGAGGCACCTGACCTTGACTGTCCTTCACTCACATACATCCCTGGCTGTATCCCATCTTTACTAAATGTCTTTGCTCCAAAGTCTCCTCTGTCCACTCTGGTTACAACCTTTCTCCTGTACTTTCTGAGGGTACCAGAGCAGAAACACGGAGAGAGATGGCATCCTGTCAACGATGTTGACACCCACCACTGTCTGCAGACTTCCTGATAAGCAAGCAAAGTAACAAATACTTGTATTGCCAAATCTGTTTGCACTGAGTATTCTTTTACCTTTATTAAAAATTACCTGCATCTGCACTATTGATATTCTGTTCAAGAAGGTGTCTCCTGTACCAATGCATTCAAGGCTATTCCCCACTTTTTCTTCTATCAGGTTCAGTGTATCTGGATTTATGTTGCGTTCTTTGATCCACTTGGACTTGAGTTTTGTGCAGGGTCTATTTTCACTCTTCTTGGTCTTCTTGTGGGACTCCTAACAGTGGGAGCAGGAGTTGTCTCTGACTCTTTTCCTGGCTTCTGGGACTCTACTCCTCATCCTGGGTTGCCTTGCCTAGCCTTATTATAAAGGTAAATGCTCAGTCTTACTGCAACTTGCTAGGCCATGTTTTGTCGGTATCCATGGGAAGCCTGCCCTTTTCTGAATAGAAATGGAGGAGGAGTGGATGAGGTGGGGGGGGGGGGGGGGGCTACTGGGAGGAGAGGAGGGAGGGGAAACTGTGGTCAGGATGTAAAATAAATGAGTAAAAATTTAAAAATTACCTGTTGCTAAAACATTATCTTCACTGGTGCTGGGGAACTGAGACAGTAAAGATATGGCATTCATTTAAGCAAACCTCGGCTGTACTCAGAGAAAACAAGCACAGCTATTCTAGAAAAGGAATTTGAGAACCATGTAAAGTCTTGGAGGTTACGGGATGATGACCCTGACCTCTGGCCTATTTACTGCTCTTAGCTCTATGTATGGACTACAAACTGCCATAAAGCAGCATATTGTATTTCATTCTCCTCCACGTTCTTTTTAAGGCTGCCCCACCACCAATATGATGGGGAGTCCGATCCATTAGCAAGGCGGGACTTGGCCAGACAGCTATCTCTTAGGCCTTCTGTACTGAATGACAAAGAATGACTGCTCTTTATCCGTACAGGGAAGCTCAGCATTCCGCAGAGCTGAACAGTGGCCACCTTATCATGGCAGAATTTCCATCTCTCATTATTCTCCCTATTTGAGTCAGCTCCAAATCCTCTGGCTTCAGTGAAATGACTCTCTCTCTCCTCTAACATTTTCTTTACAGTGTTGAGCATTGTTCATGCTCAATTAAGGATGATGACGAATAATGTAACCAATAGCAATTAGTAGCCTGAAAGAAAATGATGGTTGGAAAAACAGTGGGGAACTTCCCAGGAGAGTTTTATTCCTGTTTCCAGGAGCTGTATAGAAGATGTAGTGGGAAGCACTATCCACCTGGGATGGAGTGAGGCTGGACAAATAGCAAGAATAGAGGACAGTAGGGAATTCTGCAATAGTGAGGTAATGAGCTGAAAGGCAGAGTCGTTTTTTTTTATTCTATTTTGTTTCAAAGGCTTAATTTTCACCATTATTAAATGTGACAATTATGTCTCCTTGTGAACACAGCATTGACCTACATACTACTGCTGTGAAGTATACCATGGCATTTGGATTTCCTCTGCTTATCTTCATTGGAAACTAGCCCCCAATGAGATATTCTTCGCCAACAACGATCTCGCTTTTCCTCTCTCCTCCTGTTATGTGCTGTGCCTGGAGTAGCCTGCCCTCTTTCTCTGGTTCTGCTTGCTGTTCAGATCCTCCCCCATCAGAGTCTTGCCCTCCTGGAACCCTCCTTAATCTTCCTTCTCACAGAAATTGCTTCTTCTTAGAAGTTTTCAAAGTATGCATTTCCCCACCTCCATCCCTAAGCCAGTAATTTTCTAAAAGGCATTGTTTGACTCCCATGCAATAAGATGTGCCCATCTTTGCTGCTCAGTTGGGTGACTTTGAATATAACATGACTGCAATCAAGGGCCAGAAGGTTCCCAAATGCTCACTCATTACTGTTCTTGCTTCTAATGTTACAGACCAGTCTTGCTTATTTATTTTTTAAATTTTCATATAAATCAGTGATTTTCACCTGAAGATGATTTTTGGACCAAGGCAGACAATGCCTGGGGACATTTTTTTTATGGTCACATTGAGCAGGGTGGTGGGAGAATTGTTGTCATGTGGTACGAGGAAGCCAGTGGTGGTACTAACCATCATATAGTGCATGTAGGACCAGTCCTGATCTCAAAAAACTTCTGGCTCAAATAAAACCATAAAGAGTATACTCCTTTGAGTATGATTTATTTTACTGAACATTATGCCTATGAGATTTGTCCATGCCACTCTGCAAATCAGTTATTTATTACTAGGTAATATTCGCCTGTAGGATAAATAAGTAAATGCAAGAGTAAATGAAAACATCCATGCAGTCTATCATTCATTCATAGCCCAAAGTGATTTAATTTTGTTATTTTATGTGCATGCACATTCTCCTTGTATATATGAATGTGCATCACATGCATGCCTGGTGCTCACAGAGGTCAGAGGAGGGCACTGAATATCCTAGGACTGGAGTTACAGACTGTTGTGAGTCATTATGTGGGTGCTGGGATTGAACCCCATCTTCGGCAAAAACAAATGCTCTTAACCTCTAAGCCATCTCTGTAGCCCCTCAAAGTCATGTAAAATATGGCACTTGGAATACTTCGTGAGAGGTATGTGTACCTGGCTAGAGTGCAGAAAGTCACCATGGGAAGTGTGAGGTGAGCCTTGGGCCAGAGTCTCTAGATTCACCCCAGCTTCGTAGTTTATTCTGCACCTCAAGTTAGAATGTTGTAGATAATAAAAAAAAATAATTCCTGGTTATAGGGCTATTGAGAGCATAAAATGAATACCTATATTTTCATTGCTTAGTATCATGTTGACTTCTAGAAACTGGGTGCCCACTTAATTCAGTGAACTTAGTTACTGGTTAAAAAAAAATACCATCTGTAATAGACAATTACTGGCGGGGGGAGTAAGATAATTAATATTTGGACATTTGCCAAAGCTCCAAAGTGAACTGTTATCTGAAGGTCTCTAATGAAATACACTATTCTCAACATTGTTGATTTGGCTAGTAAAAGAACTAGAGGCAGGTCACTGCTATACATATCTTAAACTACAACAAGTTTCAGAAGCTTAAAAACAAAAACCAACTAACCAACCAAACAAACAAAGAAACAAAATCCATTAAAAAAATACTTTCAGTATTATGATCTTACGTCTGCTTAAAGACTGGAACTCTAGTCATCATCTACAAGAAATCCTTCTCGGGTTGAATCATAAACAAGTCTAATTTTCTTCTCTACCTCCCCTTCTGTCTATTTTTTGACTTTCTTTTTGAAACAGCATCTCATTTTGCAGCTCGGAGTGCCTGGTACTTTCTATGAAGGTGGGGTTGACCTCACACTTGGAGGAGTTCTCCTGCCTCTGCCTCTCAAGTGCTGGATCTACAGGTGTGTGTCAGCACACTAGACTTCATTTTTTCCAGAATGTGAGAAATCACCACGCATGAGAGGAAAGGGGCAAAAAGTGTTTTAGATGTTAATGTTAAATACTTTTTGAAAGAAATCCTATTAAAATAAACAACCAATTCATATGTGTGAATGAAGAAATTGGCAGATGACATCACTAAATCCAAATTCTTATAATACTTTTTGAGGCTCATGTAATGCTTTACTATTTTATATGTTGTCTACATTTAGACACAAATTTGATGTTTGACCATATATCATAATTCAACATATGGTATTTTGACAATTAATGCTGCATACATGATCAAACAGGGTTCTGAGAAATAACTCAATGTATAAAAAAAAATTAGTTAAAAAGAATTTATAACATACCTGTCTGGCTTTTACAATCTTGCTTCCTTTTCTGGGGTTCTACCCCTCCACACCCCCCACCCCACCCCCAAGCCTTAGGTGCAGGGGTCATGTTGTAGATTTATCAGCTGGGTCTGAGTACACTAGACTGAGTTGCTCTCTTCATCTAGACCAGTTGGATTCATGTGCGTTGCATTACTATCACCACAGCTCTTGTGTGACTGTCAACAGTAGATTTTTGTCCTCATTGTCCCACTGTGGAAGGGATCTGAGTGCTAATGATCTGAATATCAATTCCAGAAGAGCTCTGGATTAGTTAGTTTTTGTGTCCCTGGTAAAACTTTGGGTGGAAATAACAAAGTTTTTTTTTTTTTTTTTTTTTTTTTTTTTTTTTTTTTTTTTTTCATGGCTCATGCTTCTGAAGGAGTTCAAGCCATCATGGTGGGTAGGAATGGAAGAATGTCTTTGTCCACAGCAATAGGAGTGTACTGTGGTAGCTGTTTACATTGTTGTAAACATGGAAGCAGAAATTGTGGCTGGAACCAGGGACAAGTAACATCTTCAAAGGCCTATCCCAAATGACCCACTTCTACCTGCTCTGTCCCACCTCCCAACAGCTCTCTAGCTCCCTCAAAATCACACCCTAATGCTGCGAGCTGTAAACAAGTCTTCAACAAATGAGCCTGTGGAGGACACTCTCTCTTCGAACTATAATCAATCAATCTATTTAACATTTCCGTGGAGTGGTCTTCCTTCTCAGATGTCTAGGGACATGGCTCTTCATTAACCCGATAATGAGTAAAAGAATAACTAGCTTTGGCCCATGGAAATAAGTGATAATGATGAAGTCATTTAGAAGCTGCCTATTATTGAAAAAAAGCAAATGAGTCCTGGTCAAGAACCACCACATAGTGGCTTCAGGTTATGTCACATGAGGGCTCACTGTGGTCTCTGAACAGCCAGTGGTCATGTTCCTGGCTGTGAAATTGTCACCATAGCCTGTCTCTTGCTCTCACAGTTCTTTAGCAACTAACTTTAGGAAAAAATACCCACAAAAATATAGATTCTGTGAAAACAAGGGTGAGCTATGGAGAAAGTACAATTTATTTGGTACATGCTAAAAATCAGGAAGGGACATAACATTTTGTGTATTCCCCAAGTGCAAGGCTGGTTTCCGTCATTTCCATAAGAAACATTTCCCACTATCAGTGAATCAATGACACAGGTAAATTTGTCAAAAGTTTGGGAGTCACCTGCTGTGGCTTTGGTGATGGGTCAGGGAAGAGCGGGACTTATTGCCTGCTGACATAAAGATTCAAGATACATTTTCCCCCCGCAGACATGACAAGACTGTCAAAGAGAGAACTGACAGGAATTTGCAGACAGCAGAGCAGAAGCCTCCCTAGGCAGAGGTTTGATTAGGACTGCCAGCAAATGTGACCGGGTTTTATGTCACAGAAGAAAGACCAGAGCATCAGTAAAAACACACAGGGGGAGAATGAGGTCAGTGTGCCCCCCCCCCCAAAAAAAGACTGGTTTCAAGCAGATACCATAACAGTTTTAGTGAAAAAACCCACAGTGTGATTTACCTGAGAAGACTGACGAAAGCAGAATCATTGATTCATTTATCCTTTTTGTTCCTTTTCTCACAGTGTGACTGTGATCAGAGCTTCTTGTTTTTTGATTCCACTGATGTGTATAACATTGGCAAGTGTCAGGCACTCCTGAGGTATACCCCTCCCCCTCCAAAAGCGGGGAGCCAGTGGTCTGTACCCCTCAGTGTCCATCCTTGACATCCGGCCAGCCATTCTAATCGGCGCCTCTTCACAAGTAGAGTCCACGTGTGGGACAGGGAGACCGTTTATCTCACACGCGTTCCAGTTCCTTGAGCCGTTTAGACTTCATTTCCAGATTGTTCTAGCTCCTCAGGTCTCACAAGCCACACTCACTCCACTGTCTTCACCGCATTCTTCATTTGTTTAAAAAAAAAAAAAAGATTTATTTATTTTTATTTTGTGTGTATGAGTGCTTTGCCTGCACGTACGCCTGTGTCCCATGTGTGTACGGTGCCCTCAGAGGCCAGAAGAGGCTGCTGGATCCTTTGGAACCGACGTTATTATTCACTGTGTGGGTGGTGGGAACTGAACCCAAGTCCCCGGAAAGAGCAGCAAGTGCCCTTAGCCTCTGAATCATTTCTCTAGACCCCTCCGTCATCATCCTTATCTTTTTATTGTTGTTGTTAAAAATATTTTAAAACAGCCTTAAGGTATGGGTCCTAGTGAGGAGAGAGGATCAAACTGTTTTTCTCCTCCATGGAACCATTTATATTAACATATTTCAAAGTTACCGCAACATAACACAGGCCTACCATGCGCTGGGCACTGTGCGAGAGGGTTAGGGATCGTCCTTGCTCCCATGACGCTTGTTTCCACTTGTTGAGTAACGGATATGTGATTAGAGAGTGAGAAGAGCTGTAAAGAAGCAGAAGAGGACAGGGGAGAGTGAGGACCAGCTTTTGGATGGGGGGGGGGGGCAGGAAAGGTCAAACTGGAGGGGACCTGGGCATGATGGAAAGCATTTCTGTCTGGGCTTGGCTTTGCCGTAGATGAGGAAGTAAAAAAATTCAAAGGCTTGAGGTCCAGTGGTCTGGAGTCTTTCAGTGGTGTTTCAGGCCAGTGAATATCAGGTATAATGAGAGTAACAATCGAAGAAGTGGCCACAGCCGGGAGATCCTGGCCTGAGAGGCCAAGTTCAAGAACTCTAAATTCAACAGACAAGAAGTTGCTGAGCAGGGAAGTGATTCATCATGGGTGTTTTTAAAGTCCACAGAAAATTATAAGATTTTTTCAGGACGATTCAAAGATTACTGGTACCTACCAACCAACTTATCCATTAACACTTTTTTTTAACACATTCATAGCCAAGCACATAATTATTCACAAGCAGAATGTTCTCTGCAGATATAATACACATACATTTGTGTAGTTTCATCTAGTTTTTAACAAATCCCTATGGGTGCTACCAGTCATGTTTTATTTGTTACTTTGCTTTAAAACATTAGGTGTAATTTTGTGAGATTTATTCTTACTCCTCTATTTTTCATTTTTCATTATGATTAGTAATTATACATGTTGGTGGAGTTCAGTGTGCTATTTCTGCTCACACATTCAGCATGCACTCACTGATTAAATTCAACTGCCTTTCCCTATCTCCAGTAATCACTATTCTACTTGAAGGCCAGTGTTCCCAGTTCCCATCTATAAGAGCCAGCTTGTCTTTGGTATCTGGCTTATTTTACTTAGTGTCCCCAGTCCGGCTGCAGAAGGCAGAACTCTGTGGCTCTCTGTGGCTAAACAGCAGTCCACACTGAGTGTATGTCGCATTTTCTTCATACATTGGTCTATTGATGGGTGCCAGAATGATTCCATATCCTACCTATAGTAAGAGAGCATAGAAGAAAATACCTCAGCCCCAGTCAGAGCTTAGCAGTACCACCGAGTGAGAACATCTCAAATGAGATCATTCCTGAGTGTTACAACTCACAGAACCTGTAAGGAAGCAAATGGTTACTATTTTAGGCCACTGGATTTGGAGGCATTCTGTCATTCAATAATGGTTAGTGAACACAATTAGTCATCGGGACCCTTAGGAACTCCATGTGATTCCCTTCATAATAAAAGTATCCATTCTGAAAACAACTATGATCACCATGATTCTAGAACTTTCAGCTGAAGTGTGTATTATATTACTTAGTCTATGAAGTAGCTCTATGATGTAAATTTCTTTTCTTTTTTCACTTTGTTTGTCTTGCTACATAGTCCAGTGTAGGCATAATTTTCTGTCCCATCAGCCAGCGCCCAAATATCCACACAGAGACTTATTATTAATTATAAATGCCCAGTCAATAGCTTAGGCTTGTTACTAACTAGCTCTTTCCACTTAAATTAACTCATATTTCTTATCTACATTCTATCACATGGCTCTTTAACACAGCATGTTTATCTTGCTTCTTCTCACACTCCTGTGACTCTGCCCTTCTTCATTCCCAAGCTCTTTCTCTGTCCACAAGTCCCACATAACCTCTTCCTGCCTAGCTACTGACCATTTAGCACTTTATTAAACCAGTGAGAGCAACACATCTTCACAGTGTACAAAAAGATTATTTCACAATAGTCCAGAGTTGCCATGAACCTTTGGTTGCAGCTTCCCATGTCTTCAGATTATAAGTCTGTGCCACCATGCTTAGCGAAAGTGTACATTCTTGATGATCTTGTTTTACAGACAAGGAAGTTTGAGTCCAGAAAATTCAAAGGCTGTTGGAACAGAAGTGAATAACTACAAGGGTCACAGTCAGTCTCCAATGCTCACCACCCTCACTAGTGTCTTAGTTAGGGTTTCTATTGCTACAACAAAACACCATGACCAAAAATAAGTTGGGGAGGAAAAGGATTATTTATTTATTTATTTATTTATTTATTTATTTATTTATTTATTTATTCCACATTGCTGCTTAACCCTGAAGGAAGTCAGGACAGGAGCTCAAATGGGTCAGGATCCCAGGAGACAGGAGCTGATGCAGAGGCTATGGAGGGGAGTTGCTTACTGGCTTGCTTGCTATGGCTTGCTTAGTTCACCTTCTTATAGAACCTAAGACCACCTGCCCAATGATGGTATGGTGCTATATTGTGTAACCTAATAAAGCTTACCTGAGGATCAGAGGACAGAGCCAGCCACTAGATTAGACATAGAGGTCAGGCAGTGGTGGCACACACCTTTAATCCCAGCATTTGAGATCTCATGCCTTTGCTTGGGAAGGACACACGCCTTTAATCCCAGGAAGCGATGGCAGGAAGCAGAAAGGTGTATAAGGCTCAAGGAAACAGGCACTCTTTGGTTGAGGCCTTTGGGGTGAGGACTCAGAGGCTTTCAGTCTGAGGATTCATGGAAACAGGATCCTCTGAGGAGTTGGCGAGGTGAGGCTGGCTGTGGCTTGCTCTGCTTCTCTGATCTTTCAGCTTTTACCCCAATATCTGGAACAGGTTTTTGTTTGTTTGTTTGTTTGTTTTTTAAATTAATAAGACTACTTAGCATTTGAACAACAGGATGACACCACCCACCATGAGCTGGGTCCTCCCCCATTGCTTACTAATTGAGAAAATGCCTTACAGCTGGATTTCATGGAGACATGTCCTCAGCTGAGGCTCCCTCCTCTCTGATGACTTCAGCTTGTGTCAAGCTGACACACAAAACTAGCCAGGACAACCAGCTACTCCATCCTCACTCTGCTTATTTTGTATTGTATTGTATGTGAGGTTTTAGTTTGTTTTTGTTTACGCCTAAGTAAGAAACAAAGTGGATTCTAGGTAGATAGTTGTTTCAAGACCCTGTTACCTCAAACTGGAGTGATACAATGAAGTATGTTAGTGTGACTTCTGAGATCACAGGATGCTATGTACTTGTGGAACATGAACTGTTACATCTTTGCATGGCCTCAGGAATACAGTCATGACTGGAATAGTGAGGGAAAAAAAAAGACAATCAGCAGACACAGAGAAAACTGGCATCTAGCAGACTGTGCTTAGTGGGTTTTTTATATGCAGTTGAATAGAAAAGGTGAGGTTATTGTATACAGCTGGATCAAGGAGACAGGCTTGGCCAATCTCCCACAGCAGCAGCCTCTCAGGGAGCACTCTTCAGTTAATAAATATCTGTGGGGAGAAAGCCATAGTGGACATTTTCTACACATATTTCAACATTTGCACTTGGACCCTGGAGGAAGGCTTTGACATCTGTCTGACCCTCTCCCAGTGTCTGGAAGGCTTTGCCATTCTCATGAGTTTGAGGCTACGGGGTCCTTGATATGGCTGTATCCATGTCAACAGCACACATCAGTCAGGACTTCACTCACTTGGGGCTTCCTCAGCTCTGCACATAAAATTCTTCCCAATAAAGCAAACCATTTGTGGAGAACACATCATTGTGTATTTTGACTTTGAGTGAAGGTACCTAAAAATAGCTTTCCTCACATGAAGTGAAAAATAGAAGATTTCTAGAAATTATGATTACAATATGTTCATAGAACTATCAGACAGAAGCCTTCCTGTGAACCTAGAATGCAGAATTTATCAGTCTAGAGAGTTCTTTCTGTATCTTAAGCAAGGGTAACATTTGATTTACTTTGTAGTTATTAATGCCACTCATAAGTTTGCTTAACTTTATTGAAATAGCTGCATTTGCTGAACTTAACATTTGTTGAGTCATGCAAATGTGCTTTAAGTATATATATATTTTTAATTACCCATTAATGCCTCTGTACATCAGCACTAAGAATTCTTGTTTGGCAGACAAGGAAAATGGTGACCAAGGAAATGAAGTCCCTGCCCAAGGACACCCAGCTGGCATCTCGCAGACTTGACATTTGAACCCAAGTCTGCCTAAACACAGAGGTCATGTTCATGCTTACTGCTACAATTTGTCTAATCCTGAAAGCCTTGACCAAAGAAAATGGTCCAGTAGAGTGGACACCTACCTTAAGCAGCTCTGAGAGTCATTGAATTAATGGGGGAGGCCCATGCTAGGGGGCAGAACTGTACATCCCTCCCAATAAAACCATTAACATGGACTTAGTTCTGCGATCCCAATAGTGTTGGTATATATTGCTATTTTATTTTAGAAATGAGAGAACACTAGAATATATAGTCTTTCTCACACGCTTGTCTGTTTCATTTGCAAAAACTAATCATCACCCAGATGAAGTAACTGAGATAGAATAGTGCTACTGTGAGGCACCGAGATAGGCCATAAGACCCATGAGAGGACTGTTGGATACTGTTGCATTACTGTTAATTAATAGTAAATCTATCAATTTGTAACAATGAAAATACATCCGGCTTCCTAGATATTTACATTATGATTCATAACAGTAGCAAAGTTATACTTTTGGAGTGGTGATGAAAATAATTTTGTAGTTGGGATCACCACAACATGGGGAACTTCGTTAAAGGGTTGTAGCATTAGGAAGGCTGAGAACCACAAAATTTGCGATTGAGGTTCCTGACACTGTAAGCCTAAGCTTGAAAGACTTGTCTCTGTAGGTCTAATGGTCCTTGTTCATAACACCTCTATGAAAATTACAATATTAAAAGGTGCTGCTTGCTGTCTGTTACGCCTGGTTGCTGGGACACCAAGGACTATAATAGTTGTCAGGTCCTAATCTGCTGATGGTTAAAGCCCTGAGCAGTACACCGCCAACCAGACTGTGGGAGCCTTAAGTCTCCGATTCGGAAGCCTTGAGCATTAGGCCCTTGTTCCCTGGGGTACGGAGCGATAAGCCTGTGGTTCTGCCAGTCCATACCTGGGCTTTAGGCACTCAAAGTTCAGATTTGCTGTCCCCAGAGGAGCTTCTCCTCACGTCTACATGGTTTCAAGCAAAAACATACTACTGCACACACAAATAGACAAAGATTCTACTCAGGAGTAAAATCAGGACTCAGTGGAATTTTCCACAGCCAGAACTAAAGCCTGAGTTTCCAGCTGCCAGGGTTGGTGGTTACTATCATAGACACATCTTAATAAAAGGAGTTTAAACCTAGTTTATATAATGTTGTGAAGTCCTCCCCCTCCTTCTCCTCTTCTTCCTCCTGCTCTTCTTCCTCTTCCTCTTCCCTCTTGTTTGTGACAGATTTGCATCTACGCCAAGTTGGCCTCATATTTGCTGTGTGTCTAAGGATGACTTTGAACCCCTGATGCTCCTTCTTCCAACTCCCAAGCACCAGGGTTGTAGCCAAGTGCCTCCATACCCAAGTGCCTCCATACCCAAGTGCCTCCATACCCAGTTTCTATAGTACTGGGCATCAAACATAGGATTCTGTGTTTGAAAGCAATCACTTTACCCACTGAACTACATCCTCAGCCCAATGCAAGGCTTTTGTTGTTGTGAAAGCAGTCGTGATGATAGTCTTGGGGACTGAACTCAGGACATGGTGACGTATTCTTTCAACTAATCTATATACCCAGCCTCCCCATCTGTTAATGTTCACATTAACAGCAAGTTTAGAAGCTCTCATAATCCTGCTAAGACGTCTTTGATTTTTTTTTTCTTTTTTCTTTTTTTTCCAATGAAGTAATTTTCTCTGAGTCTACAGTGATTAGACTCTGGGCATAATAAACATATACCTCTTTGTAAAAGTGAAGAACAGTTTAGATTAGTTTTCCCAGAAACAGATTCGAGTGTGATTTCCTTTCCAACTCTTATATCTTTCATTTGCAGTTAATGCAATGGACACCTAGTGATGACACACGGATTGAATCATCCCAATAATGACTGTTAGATACTGCTCCAGATAGAGGCCATTGCAATCATCTTCACAGGTGAACATTTCTTCATGAAAATCCAGCTATGATATACTTCCGGCAGATGACATATGCTGTCAGATAATCTTGTTAGAGAAGAGTGAAGTAAAGGATTTAGTTTAACTGAGCATTGCTGGGTGTGGTGGCATTTATCTCTAATGAGAGCATTTAAGAGACAGGAGGAGAGTCAGAAGTTCAAGGCTAACCTGTGCTACATGCAACACTGTCTCAAAAGCAAACAAATAGTAACAACAACAATAAAAATACTCGGTACACTTAACAGATATACTTTGACTTGATTTTCAGAAACAATACTGGAAAAAGTACTCTGACTGAGATTCACCCAAAAGAGTTCTCTAAGGCTGGGACTAAAATACACAAGTATAAAAGTTATGCTTTGTTTATTTGTTTGAATAAATCTCATGTTAGACCCAAAGCTGACCCTGAACTTACCTTTCTTCTGCTGCTTCCATTTCCTAAGTTGCTAGAATTCCATTCCTACACTATCATTCCCCAGCAATGAAAGCAAGTTTTAATGGTTTATTCTTTTGGTATGGTATCTGTTGTTTTCCCTACCTATGAATTCCTACCTAAATCCAGCTTTGTCCTTCACCAGTTAACTATGTTTGGAATGGACAAGTTAACTTTGTTCCAGTGTAAGACACTTCTGATGCCCCATTGAAGGTAGGCACTAAGATCTCTTTTACACATGGACAAGGGATGAGATTTCCACACAGCTTGTAGATTAGGATGACATGCCTTGGATGACATGCAATACAACACGAAGTATACTTTATATAAAGAATGAACTTTCGTGTGGCTCAGGAGCTGTCCCCAGTGGACAGAGGTATGTTTGGAAGTTAAATTCAGTTAGTTGGTTAGTTAGTTATTTAACTAGTTAATCACTTAATATGTTTTTTTGCCTGTTTATAAACTACCTACACAAGCATGCCATGTCGTATGCAATGCACCTGCAGTGTTACTGAGAGCTGCAGCTGTCTCGAGGACAGGGTAGAACTTGTTTTTATGCAGCACAAATAGACGGGTCATAGGGGTCAGGGTCCCCATGTCCTTCACCACCATTCTCTGTACGATGGGAGAGAGTGAAATGAGGTAATGACTTACAACTGGCAACTGGCTATTTTCATTTTTATTGGCAAGAAAGGCAATAATCAAATGACTCCTATGGGGATGAATTATAATGATGCTAGCAATAAGCCTTCAAGTGAATTATACTAATTAATTTCTGTAGGTCAGCATTACCCATCACCTCCATCATGAAAGACAGGGAAGCCTTAATCCCAGGAAACAAAGTTGTATTTCAAAGGCTTTTGGGCATCCAGGGATTGAGATCCATAGTTATGCATTCCAAATGGGATGTTGAGTTTACAGAATCAGGCCAATGCCCAAGGGGTCAATTGTCATCTTTCTTCACAGAGGTCACACACGTGAGGGAGGGGGACCAAGGGTTTGGGCACCCAGTTGGGATGCTGTGGGGTGGGGGAGTTGCTATCTTGTCTGTACTTGTGTTGCAAATAAACAAACTCCAGCCTAGAAGACTCTTTCTCCCATGCAGCTTTAAAGGCAGGAAATTCAGACGCACAATGGAGATTCAATCGCCTCCTGCTCAGTAGGACCACTCTTTAAAAATTAAAATAAGATTGAGCTTTCTCTGAGAGGAAACAGTTCCTCCTGAGAGACCCAGGGCTTTGCTCTGCTCTCTGAATAAGCACTAATGCAGGCCTTTGGAAATGGCTGCTGTCAGCATTGTCCTATGTTTGTGTAAGTGGGTAAAATTGCAGGTGCTGCAGGAAGAGAGATGTGAATTTTCACTCTCTTCCGCAACGTGTTTTCATGTGATGATTTTATTGTGTGCGGCTAAGGTGTGTGGCGTGATGTTTTGATGCATTTATGTATAACGAAATGGTTACTCCAGCCAAGCCAGTTAATGTATTCATCATTTCACTAGTTACCCTTAAAAAAATGTGTGGTAGGAGTATTTGCATTCCTAGGGCCCAGAACAGCATTAGTAACAATAGTCCCTATGCTGTACATTATAGGCTTGGAGTGTCCTTTGTCCCGCAAAGCTCCACCATTTCAGATCTCTGCCTTCTTCCTCACTCTATCTCTCTTGGTAACATCACCCTTTTCATTTGAGACAGGGTCCCATGTAGCCCAGGCTGGTTCAAACTCATGCTTCCTAGTGCAAGATGACCTTGAACCCAAGGTTATTTTGTCTTTACCTCCTGAGTGTTCAAATCACAGGTGCTTGCCATCATGCCTGGCCAGTGCAGCAATGGGGAACACACATTCAGGGTCCTGTACATGCAAGGTATACATTCTGCTAACTGAACCACATGTTGAGACCAGTACTCCCTGTTTATGAATATTCACAGTTTGAAAAGGGGGATTCCACAAAACCTGTCTTTCTGTCTTTGTCTTGCTTCATATAGCAGAACATCGTCTAGGTTCAACATGTTGGCACATGGTGAGATTTTCTCTTTAAGGCGAAAAAAACATTCTGTTACATATTGTGTGTTGTAATAAGTATGCATATATGTGTATGTGTATAATCATTCATCCCTTGACAGACACTTAGGATATTATCATGTTTTGGCTATTATGAAATACACACAACGAATTCGGGAATATAGACATCTCTTAAGCGTGGTGATTTTGGTACTAGAATCCTGTAGCTAGAGACATGGCTCTGGGGTTCCTGATAGACCAAGCTCTGTCATCTCAAGTCCAAGTCCAATCAGAGACATGAGTGACAACGAATGTGGTCCTAATTGGAAGTAAAAGGGGTTGGGTGGGGCGTCCATATCCTAAATTCTGTATTCAGAATCCTGAGAAGAGTATGGGGCGTATATAAGGAAGGGGTGTAAGTGGGGACAAGAGGTTCACACAGATAAGCAGTTTTGGCAAGACTAGTCTGATTGGGTATAATCTCAGATCTGGCTTGTTTGGGTCCTGTAGGCTTCGGGAACATCATCATTGCTTGTGGGAGTGACAATCTGGTTCTCATCCCGACATGATGGTTCTTGCTTAGTGGGGAAACCGTGGTTCCCGCCAGGGGGAAGTCCCTCCCACTCTAGGGAGGGGCCATCTCATCCCAGGATCATCTGTCTGCAGGTTGCTGTTCTGGAGTTTTGAACATACGTTAATTGTCCTTCCCCTGATGTCTTCAGCTTCGAGGATGGGTGAAGAGAGGTCAGAGAAACTTCAGGCCCACTGATCTTGCTTGACTTTGTGACAGGTACTCCTTCAAAGGTCGACTGGTGTTTGTGTAGAGCTGAGCAGGACTATTCTCCGGTGTTAAGGTTCGAAGGAGAGAACTCTGGGGTCAACTGAACAATCAGGACTTTTGGGAAAAGACAGCTTTTAAGATCCTATTTTGCTGTGGAATAATCTTTTTTTTTTTAAAGAATTTTTTAAAATTCATTTTACATACCAACCACAGATCCCCGTCTCATCCCTCCTCCTGCCCCCCCCCCCCAGCCTCCTCCCCTCAGTCCCCATGCCCTCTTCCAAAAGGGTGAGGGCTCCCATGGGAACTCAACAAAGCCTGGTACATTCAGCTGAGGCAGACCAAGCCCCTCCCTGCTGCATCAAGGCTGAGCAAGGCATCCCACCATGGGGAATGGGATCTAGAAAGTCAGCTCATGTACCAGGGGTAGATCCTGATCCCACTGCCAGGGGCCCCTCAAACAGACCAAGCTACACAACTGTCTCCCTTATGCAGAGGGCCTAGTCTGGTCTCATGCAGGCTCCACAGCTGTCGATCTAAAGTTTGTGAGTTCCTATGAGCTTGGTTCAGTTGTCTCTGTAGATTTCCCCATCATGATCTTGATGCCCCCTTTGCTCATAGAATCCCTCTTTCCTCTCTTTGACTAAACTCCCGGAGCTTGGCCTGGTGCTTGGCTGTGGGTCTCTGCATCTGCTTCCATCAGTTATTGGGTGAAGGCTCTATGATGACAGGGTATTCACCAATCTGATTACCAGAGTAGGCCATTTCAAGTATCCTCTCCACTATTGCTAGTAGTCTAATCTGGAGTTGTCCTTGTGGTTTCCTGGGGAATTCCCTAGCACCAGGTTTCTCCCTAATCCCATAATGGCTCCTTCCATCAAGATCTCTCTTTCATTGCTCTCCTACTTTGTCCCTCCCCCAGTTTGACCATCCTTTTCCCTCATATTCTCATCCCCATCCCCTCCCCTCTCTTGCCCCTCCTCATCTCTAGAAATAACCTGTACACTGTGAAGATGTGTCACTCAGACTGGTTTAATAAAAAGCTGAACAGCCAATAGCTGACCAGGGTTTTTGAGGCAGAGAGAATGCTGGGAAGAAGGCGGAGATGCTAGGAGACACAGAGCAAGCAGGATGGGCAATACAGAAATGAGGTAATGCAGCCATGAGTCAGCAAGCAAACGAATAGAAATGGGTTAATTTAAGTTATAAGAGCTAGTTAGAAACAAGCCTAAGCTATTAGCTAGGCTTTCATAATTAATAATAAGTCTCCATATCATTATTGGGGAGCCCACAGTATTGAAAAATCTGCCTACACTGTTGTAATTTCATTTTTTTTCTCTATTTATACAGCAGAGGATTGCTGTCTCATGTGCTAGTTTTCAGTGTGCTTCTTTTTGAGAGCATGCTTGGATGTTCTGTTCTGGCCATACCAACTCACATTCCCAACAACAATGTGCAGCCATCTACCCTTTTCCATCCTTACCCACGATTTCTCCAGATCCCTTTGTCCCTCGAGAATGTTTATTAGAGTCTGATGGAGCTGGGTGTGGTAGCACACATTTCTAATCCCAGCACTCAGGAGGCAGAGCAAGCATAGTAATAGCTCATTGTGTTTTTTATTGTATTTTTCTGATAATGAGTGCTGTTAAACACATTTATATGTAATTGTCAGCCATTTGTGTGCTTTTTAAAATGTCTGTATTTCTGTGGTACTCAGATTGAACCCAGGTCTTCATGTATGTTGGGTAAGTGTGCCACTGAGGTTCATCCCAACTCTGTATGCTTTCTTTAGGAAAATGTCTATTTAGGTTATTTATCCATTAAAAACTGGTGACTTGGTTTTTGTTTGTTTGCTTTGTTACAGTGGTTTATGAGTGCCTTATGTGTTTTACACATTTGCCCCTTATCAGATATATGATCTGCTAATATTTTCTCTGAAATTGTACATGGTTTGTTTTGTTTTGTTTATTGTTCGCTACTCAGAAGCTTTTTACTTCAGTGTGGTGTCGTTTCAGGTTACTGTCATCTTGCTCCTCTGTGCTTTGCTGAGGTTTTGGTGAGATACCCCAAAAGAAAACTGTCATCAAGACTGAGGTCTTGCTATGTGTTTTCTTCTAGGGACATGTGTAAGCATGTGCACACATGTGTGTGCATGTTTGTGCATGACTGAGCATGTATGTGTGTTTGTATGCATGTGTGTGTGTGTGTGTGTGTGTGTGTGTGTGTGTGTTTAGGTCTTTATACACTTACATTTCACTTTTATGTATGCTGAAAGATAAGTCTTTCCTAACACTTAATAAACATATTACATGTTTTCACTGTATTAGCTTGTTGCCCTTACTGGGAATTAGTAGACTACATAGATTTTTGTTTGTCTCTGGGCTCTCTTTTCTGTTCCTGTGGTCTACGTATCTATTCTTACCCAGTATTATACTCTTCTGATTATTATATGTCTGTAACATAACTTGTACTTAGGAAGTATGACGTCTCCATTTTTTTTCTTTAAAAATTCAAGTGACTATTTGGGGTCTTTTATGGCTCTATATGCATTTTAAGATTGGTTTCCCTGGGGCTGGAGAGATGGCTCAGTGATTAAGAGCACTGGTCACTCTGGCTGCTCTTCCACAGGACCAGGGTTCAATTCCCAGTATCCACATTCACAACTGTCTGTAACTCCAGTTCCAGGGGATCTGGCATCTCACACAGACATACATGCAGGCAAAACCCCAATGTACATTAGAAAAATTGGTTTTCCTGTTTCTGTGAAGAATTTTACTGAGTTTTCTACAGAGCTACATTGGACCTACATATTTCTTTGTGCAGACATTTTAGCAACATGACTTTTCCCAACCCAAGCAGAGCGTCTATTAATTTGTATTGTCTTATTTTTGTTGTCATTAACGTGCGCCCGTTTTCAATGGCCAGAGCCTTTACCACCTCATTCAAATGGATTCCTAAGTGTTGCCCATCCATCTTAAGCTTGCATGTGCTCTTGCTTATGATTTTTCAGAGATTGTTATGCTAAGAAATGCAACTGAAATCTGCATTTGATCTTTAAAAATCCTATGTTACTGAATTAATTTACTAGTTCTGAGTATTTTTTTTTAATGGTGGCATGTTTAGGGTTCTTCCTAAAGGTCATGGCATCTAAAAACAGGGATGATTTTCTTCCTTTTTGATTTGCCTGCTTTCCCCCTCTGCCTGACGTCTTGCTAGTGTGTTGTTGAATCTTTTGTCTCATAGAAGCGGCAGGAGTAGCTATCTATTCTTTCACTCATTCTTAGAAGACAAACTTTCAGGTTTCCCCCTCTCACTTCTGATATTTCCTTTGAGCTTGGTATGAAATTGTCATCACAACATTAATGAAATTTTCTTGTGTGTGTAAATTATTGAATGTTTAATTAAAAAAGGGCACTGAATTTTATCAAACAGCCTTTATTGAGATACACATGTAGTTTATAATCTTCCTTTGAGTAGGTAAAGTATTATATTACAAGACAAACGTGCGGAGCCAACTTCATGTTCCAGGAATATGTCGTATACGGTCGTGAATGGAACTCGGCCCTGGCGAAGGCTGTAGGGGTACCCAGTGGAAAGCGTGCATGGCTCCACGGCAGTGATGAGGGGGGATGTCACTCCTTACCTTTTCCCCAGAGCAGATCCTGACAGGACAGCAGGAGTGGCCCAGACAAGGCGCTGCCTTCTCTTTCTTTGTGCAGAGTTTTCAGCTCTCCTCACTGCCATCTGTCCCATCTTTCCCTTCCCCATCTCATCTCTCCTTTCACCTCCTCTCCTTTCTGGTCTTTTCTTCCCCTTCCCACCGCCTTATTTCTTTTTGCCACACCGAGGGTCAATTTCAGGGCCTTTCCCATGCTAGGAACCTACTCTGTCACTGAGCTACATTCCCTAACCCTTGTTTTGGTTTTTTGTTTTGTTTTGATTTTTGAGACAGTCTCACTGCTTAACACAAGCTGGCTTTCAATTTTCTGATACAGATGACACAAACCATGTGGCTGACCAGACGGACACCATTGGGGTTCTAAGAGTGTAACCCCAGATTCTGCTCTATAGCGTTCGGCCATTCCTTTGCTGTCTTCTGGAGTGTATCTGTGAGCATTTTAGTTGGCATATAATTGGGTGCCCCCACCCCTTTATCTATGGAAGTGATGATGCTCTAGCCTGCCATCTTGTTGGCATTAGTCCTTTGGAAATTTCTTTTTGAAGCCATAAGACATCAAACATTTGGTCTTGCTAATCTGAGACAGAAATCACAGCCACATTTTCTGCCATTCTGAGGGCTGTATACGCTAATAAAATTTATTTGAACAAGATGAAAAATTGCGGGTACTAGAAATCTTTTTGTCACATTAGTTCAGGAATTCAACTTCCAGCCATCTTGGCTCTAGGACAGGCTTGGGAGTGCAGAAGCATAATGTATTTAAAACACTGCACACTTCCCGGACTGGAGGCAATTATGTTTAGACACCCCCTCCCCCGAGGGTATTCGAAACCATTTGCTAAGGACCCCATAAGCACACATGTAAAATCTTGTGCCTTCAGGCTGAGCACTCTAGCTTTTGGAATTGGCTAACGTCTTACAGCCTTATGTGGAATAATACTTGGAGTTACTTCTTGTAACCAATTATAAGATAAGGCCATGTAATTCATGAGGAGGATGACTCTATTTAGGTCATATGGCTAGTCTGGCCAGTTGGCTTGAAATTTCCCATGTGATACTCAGTTTGAGATGGTTATTTTCTCTTATGGAAGGCTTTCATCCACCCTTTCTGGAGCATTGATCAATTTTAATACGTTTTTATCCTTCCAGAATTGTAGTATTTGGACTACTGTCAAAAACAGCTCTATTGAAACTCGAAGGGCTAGATCCAATGTCACGTGACTATTTACGGCTTCAACCAGAAGGATCTTAAAAATGCAAATGCTGTTCACTCTATTACTCTCGCCCATCATGCAGTGCTCATCGGTTTATTGCAGTGTGTGTCTGCTGTGTACTCCACAGAACACCTTTTGTGTCTGCAAAAGTGCACATCCTATTGTGTTGACATCTGCCACTTTCTTCTAAAGAAATGTTCCAATGCGGGGGTGGGGGAGGGGGAATGCTATAATGAAAAGCTGGAAACCTTTGCCAATTTGCTGAATGTGCTGAGAAGGCAGATTTTAGAGGGCTCGATGATTTTGACTAGTGAGAAATTGCACACCAAAAAAATACTGAAAATACAGCTTGTGACAAGATGATGCCATTGTCCCTTTCTAGTGTGCTTTGTTATTTTCATGGAGCGTGCTGTATCATCGAGCAGATATGTGTCATGATCTACAGAAACCTAAACAACCCCAGGAAACCCATGTATTTATTCTTTTTCTCCAACGAAATTGTGAGTAATGACTTTAAAAGTACTGCTCTGTAGTCTTTCCATGAGACTTTGGGCCTGAAGACTTAAATACTGATAGTTCTAAAGCCAATAGCATCAGGACTCTGGGAAGTCCTGTGCATTCATTCTTATAAATCTCCATAGTTTTGATGTTCTAATTTCAAGTCTGATTTCAGTATGAGATCCAGAACAAAGCAAGTTTAAATTTTAATTTAGTTCACTCCTACCAACCTGTACAAAATTAACAGATTATTATCCTCTCTAGATATTCAATTCCGCATCTATACAATGCAAACATGCATATATTTGTGTAGAACAGAGACCCAACAAATCTGCAAATGCTGGTTATCTTCTCATTTCCTTTATCTCTTATGATTCACTTATTACATTTTCACATCTCGGGGTCAATATTCATTGTAACAATACTCATTCAGATTATTAAGTCATAGAAGTGTAATGGGACTGTGTTTTCCAAGACTAAGGCCAGTGACAAAATCAAGTATACGCAAGGCTTCTTCAAGTCTGTTGAGGCCCAGACACCCAAATCCCAGAATGTAGATCTGAGTCCTTTTGCTCACTAGAGGAGTAATTTCAAACTCTCCACTGTGAAACTTCATTCTCTATGAAATACGGATTGAAATAAGAAAGTTTCCAGCAACCATAGCCTTCAAAATTATAATTACAATTTTGAATTACAAACGTGAACTGTTTGCTACAGAGCAGGGTCTCAGACCAGCCCTGTACAAGGGTCCCCCCTCCCTCCCAGTTGCCCCTCTCCTCCTTCTTCTGTCGGTACTCTTGTTGAAATATAATCTCGAGCATCACAGGGACACAGGGATTCAACCTCACGCAGTTCGGATGCATTATAAAGATGTAGGCATACACAGAATGAGTATTTATTATCCACCTCCCACTAAGTTTAGGCTCTCTTTGTTCTGGATTCAACTTCCTAAGTAAATGGTGGCTTCACTTTACCAAAAATTCTACTCAGAATTCTAAATGTAAAAGAAGAAAATGTCTCCCAGTGTTTGTTTTCTCATTAATTGTTTGAAGTTGAAACATAGTCTGGGGGCTGAAGATGGAGCTCCTTTAGGACAGTGCTTGGCTAACACGCACATATGCATAAAATCCTGGGTTCAGCCTCCAGCACTATGTGAAGCCAATTGTGATTGCGCATTCCTGCAAGCCAACATCAGGACGTGGATGTAGGAGGGGTGGGATTTCAAGGTCTTCTGCAGCTGGAAAGAGAGAGGTTTCAAGTCCAGCTTGACCCCCAAGTGACCCTGTATCCAAAGGAAGCAGCAGCAGGAATAAAGGAGGGAAGAAGCAGGAAGAGGTGGAAGAGGAGGAACAGAAGAAGGAGGAGCAGGAGGACGAAACAACTCAATTAAAAAACAAAAACAAAACAAAACGCCAGTGTTCGTTATCATCTTTGTGAGCACTTTTTAAATCTCCACTTTAATTGTGGCAAATAGCCCTGGCTGTCCTTCAGGGGTAGAGAGTGCGTGTGAGTGAAAGCCTCGTGACATGGGCGCTCATGATGACCTGTACTGTGTCTTAAACATGGATTATTTCCAAAAGTGAGCACTGCTTGCCTCTGCCAGAAGGACCCGCATGAACCCATCCCCAGTGGACCAGAGGGGCACTGTGCAGAGACTGAGGGACATAGAAATCTAAGCTGTTCTTTAAACAGTGCGCTGACGGGCTGCTTGTTTTTAACCACGTCCAGATGCAGGCTACGAAGTCACATAGATTTATTTCTTTTACAACAGAAGTCAATTGGGCATGACACTAATGTATTGTTTCAAGAAAAGTCTAACTCAACTAAATCGAGACTCAGTTGGAAATTTAAAGAGAAGCAATTTCTGTTATGGGTTTTAATGAATACCATTAAGTGATAACCAAAAAGAGAGAAGAAGAAGGAAAAAAAGATTCGAGATTGCTCAGAAAACATCCTTCCCCATCTTCTAAATCATCATGACAACACAGTGTTTGGCTGGGAAGTTAATTTCCTTCGTAATTACATTCTATTTAGAGGTGTGATTGCTAAGAAACACCCTCCTGGCTCCTGGAGGGGAAGCATTTTTATGAGAGTGAGGGACACGGAGAAGGAGTCCCCAGTACCTCCTGGCAAGTACTTGCTTGCCCCATTTTGTCTTTGGCACTTACCCTTCGAGGTCTACAGAGTCTCTCTAGTCACCACCCTGTACCACATCCTCAGAGCAGTGGGTAGAATTCACTTTAGACACAGAAACACACTTGCTTTGAATTCCAGGGGCTTGACTCTGAGGTACTTACAGATCTCCCTGACCCTAAAATTGCATAAAGGAGGACTTAATGGGCCTTACCACTGGTATTACAGTTATGTAGGGTAAGAGGGCTATGTACTTAGAGCTCTTTTAAAAAGGAAAGTTATGCTCGTCTCCTTCGCCCTTTTGGTATGTGGCTGAATCATAGCAAGCTGATTCTACTAGGATGGAAGCGTATGTATTTAACAATTCCTTGCTTATGACTCTTTTTCTTCCAGTCTTTTGGGATGGTAGGAAAAAAGCAAAGCAAACAAAAAAAGCTGTGTTTTAGACTGGCTGTATTTGAGTTTGGTCATGATGTCTTTGCCCTAAGGACTAAAATCTAGGACAAGATACTCCGTTATGTTAAATGCCAAGTTCCTGTTTTCAGAACACTAGAAAAAAGAAATGGGGCCAGCGGATTCCGGTAAACAATTGTAAGAGGTGAATCCCAAGGTCCTCTCACATGCTTCACACAAGATCAGAGACTGTGTAGTACAGGCCTGCGTCCAGCTCGAAGAGGCCTTAATTCTATTACCGTTTCATGCACGTACTTTATTTTTGCTCATTAACGAGATGGCCTCATAATGGAGCACGGAGCAGTCAGAGTGATTAGCAAAAGCGTCCCCTTCCATTCTTCAAAATATCATCAACACGCTGGTCAGGAAACAAACTCGTTTTCCAACTCGGCTGTGATTTGCAGGGTTTCAGGCACCGATGATAGCTTGTCTGCTCGGTTTAAAAGAGCTTCTGATGTAACAGAACCTGACACTGTTTACTTCAGCCTATTATGCCTGCTGCATTCACTGAATGCTTCACTGGAGAAGAAAAATCGAAGGAAGGCTATTCATTGTAATGCCAGCTGCTTTTTAAAAAAGGAAATCAATTTTTGCTTGAGCTCAGAATGTACTCCGTAGGACCAGAGTGACCTACCACTTTCTGATGTCAACAACAAAAGGGGCTACTCAAAATTTTCCACCACAATCACCCAACAGCTCAAAGGACATTGAAAATCCTAGATTAGTTTCATTTGAGTTTATGTTCAAATTGGTATCCACTCATCCAACAATGTCACAAAATAGAAAGCCTTGCGTGACAGCCCTTCCACAGAAAACTGCAGAGGACCCAGGCTTCGCCTTCTTCCCAGCGTTTGTTATAAATTACTTGGCAGGACCATTTTATGACGGAAATAATTAGTTATGTTTAGTATTTATAGCTAGTATCATGATGCTTTCCTGCACTGCTAATTAATTATTTTATGGCCAGCATGTTTCAAATGCAATTAGTTAGGTATGGCAATGATCATAATATTTTGCATATTCATGACAACATTCTGCCTATTTACAGCAAAACTTGGGTGTCAAAATCAGTTATTTTCCTTTTGTTATGAGGCAGAATAATTACAGGAAACAATAACAATGATCTGTTGCATGTGAATAACATTTTACAAACGAGCACCTCCATAGATGTCACCCAGCCATGCTCCCCTGCTGTTTCTCAGAGGGAAATGGAAACTCCATATGGCGACAAGTTTGGACTGGGTCTTTAGCCAGCTTGAAGGTCACCAACGGTGGCTTTTGCTCTTTTCATATGTGGTTGGTGCCTCATTTGGGACACTGGGCCTGATTGATTGCTGAATTGAGAAGAGAATATTTGGGCCATATAAAAGAACCGAGGGAAGCAGTTGGCTCTTGGCTGCTTTCAACAATGCGCCAAGTCTTTTTTTCTCTGTAGTGCTTGTGAGGGTGCCTCTAGACAGAAGGGGAGCTGCCCCTATTGTTTTTGCTGCAGAGGCTCAGAAGACAGACTGAATTCCTGCTTAACCAGACCCTGCATCCTGCAGGCACACTGCCATGTGTTGACCTATTGAGCACTTCTTAAGTCCTGAGCATCTAGAACAAGTATTGCAAGGTTTGGGATTGTTCTCAATTAGCTTAAAGACAAGATCAATGACGTGTGCTCTCTTCCAGAGCTGGGTCTATTTCTCTTTGCTTTAAGCCCCCCTGACCAGCTATAATCCTCCATTTCCTTTGCCTCACATGTCTCTGCAAAGTGCTGAAAGAGTAAAAATCAAGAAAAATATTGACCACTGATAACAAAGACTTAGCCATGAGTCTCCTGTTGTGGGGCATGGGTGTGTGGGCTTAGAGGGCAGGGACGGGGCAGTGAAATTGAAGCTTTTTAACCTAGATCCAGATTTTGTTCTTCAAAATCTAAGTGACCAAGGGGGGGGGAAAACACATTTCAGTGGAAAAAAAAATCAGTAGATGAACTTGGTTTTTTTGTTTTTTGTTTTTAATGTATGATACGTAAAGGTGGGTTCTGTGACCTCAGATCGCCATGTTTCTTTCTCTAAAGGCAAGGGCTTCTTCCTTTTCTCTCACCAGATCCTCTCCTGTTTTTAATCGAAGCCCATTTTCATTCATTGAGCTTGTCATGAGCAAACAGTCTTTGAAGTTAATAATCATTATTTTCCCATTTCTCGGGATAAAGGCAAGAAGATCCCCACAGCATTCCCTCAGAAACCGTCCCTTATCCCTTTAATCATCTTTGTCACGTCTCTGAAGCAACTCCAGTTTCACCACATCTGCATGTTACAAGCTTGAGTTCTTGGTGTTTTTAAGTGGCGTCCAAACCATGCTCAAAAACATCTGCCTACGTTCAGGGCCAAGTCCAGAATTAGTCCTTCTGTTTGAACATCTCTGGTATGGGTCACAGGCTGGCTGTTGTGTTGCTTTTAAAAAGCAAAATATAACAAGAAACAAAAAACAAAAATAAAAAACTCCCTACAGGGAAAAGATATTTTCTTATGGTGAACAGCCAGTGAGGCAGTCATCATTCCTAAGGTTATACCTCAGGGTGGACAGTTTCCCAGTTTGAGCCTGGAGATCCTGACCACACTAAGGCACGGAGTTGAGAAAATGATGGCACCATGAAGACTAGGGATTTTGGCAGCTCAAGAAATCTGGGCCATTCCAAGAGAGCCTTGGGGGTTCTCCATTCTAGGACCAGGACAGGGGAGATTGGAGAAATGGAGATGAGTGAAGTAAATCCAGCCTTTCATGGAACATTTACCACTGAAATTGCAACTGTTACTACTTTAGGAGATTCTTCAACATCTGTAAGACAAACTGAAAAGGCCAAATACTGACAAGGGGAAGAAATCTGGAGAGATCCAAGGGTTAGCCTTGGAAATGTACCGGGACAGCTGCAACTCATCCATTTGTGAGAATTCAACAACTTTTGATTCGCCAGTTCTGCCCCAGTTAACACCTGCCTTCCTAAGTGAGCGTCCTTCCTCCAGTTTTGGGTGACCCGTTCCCACTCCTTCCCCTCTTCATAAAACCATTACCATTATCTAGGTTCTTGATTGTTCGTGGGGGACATTTTGGAAGTTTGAAAAGTGACCGACACTTGCTGTAGGTTGACATACTATGATTCACACTGCTTCCTGTGTTTGTTTTCTTCCTAAAGCCCAACTGTGGGCACAGATGTTCCCCTGACTGAGGGAAGTCAAAAAGCAAACATGTTGCAGTGCTGATGAACTGGTCATGCCTTTTTGTCATCAAAGAACAGCATAAAAAGCACAACACAAGTGGCGTGCTTTTAGTAATTGAGAGCCTAATCAATTCCACATTGTAAGTACCGCTGTCATCTGTTTATACACCTTCCATGGGTTTACAATCATGTCCTTCACAGGCAAGCTTGCTTAGTCCTGCAGGTTTGGAAACATCTGTATTCCTGCGGTCTGAAAGGAACATAAAGGTCATGTTGAAAGAGAAGTATCAGTAGTGTTTTACAAATGGGTTTTGTATTCATTTAATTCATAATTGTGAAATATGAGTGTTAGGCATCACTTTCAGCCAGGACAGGAAGCTTTCTTGTGATTGATTTGCCTAAAACAGTTGATTCATTGAGGCAATCTGAATGGTTTTCACATACATGCTATTAGTTTACTTTAATCGAATGTGGTTATGAAAAATACAGGCCAACTTTTGTCATCCAGCTGAATAATTTCACATATTCCAGGCTAAGCTTACATTTCTTTTAAGATTCCCCTTTTTCCAATTATAGTTTTCACACTTCTTATATTTCTAGAGACTCCACAGGCATTACTAATATATTTCCATGAAGATTGACTTGTAGCAGCCTTCTACAGGGATTAGAGCTGACATCTGTGTAACAGTGCCTGAGAGGGAAAATATTAATATAGTTTCTGCCATATGATGATAGATATTAGGATATCATTAACAAACCAATTTCTGAAATGGAACCTGATAACATATTGGGTTTCGGATCCTTGTCTTGACCCAGCAATATGATGTGGGGCAAGACAAGACACAGATGGACACAAGAGGAGTCTTGTTTTTTCTTTAAACTCTTTATCTGAGATATCAGTGAGATTGGAGAAGACAATGTGTGGTTCTTCTGTGTTTTGTTTCACCTCCTAGCTGTCTTCTGAGGGTCATTCCCCTTTCAATACTATTAAACTCATATTTTTTTTTTTACCTTGGGAAAATTCACATCTTCTTATACTTTATCTGAAATATATATATATATGTGTGTGTGTGTGTGTGTGTGTGTGTGTGTGTGTGTGTGTGTGTGTGTAGAAAATTCAAGGGGGAAGAGAAGCATGGCTTATCTCCTTCATCCCCTGGGCTTTGTTAGGTATTATCACTTAGGATAACTTAGGAGAGGATCCACTTAGCACAGCTCAACTGAACCTCTCCCCAATGCTAGGAGTTTTGCTCACACAAAGTACTTTCACCATAAAAACAAAGGTAGACTACAGCTGGTTTACCTTTCAGTTCTTCTTCACTGGGCAGATGAGTGTTCTTTCATGTCTTTAAATCTCTGTATGCTCACAAATATTTTGATGAAAGCAATGTTTTTAACCTCGCTTTCATAAATTTAATTTACTACTCACAGTCCCATCAATAAATATAGAAGCATGCCTATCATTTGCAAGCCATTGATCTGGCTGTCACAGAAGAACACAAAGATATGGCATACGTGCTGATCCTTCCCATTGTTCATAATCATGAGCCTTTAGGAAATTAACTGAATATAGCACACACACACACACACACACACACACACACACACACACACACACAGCGGATTTCTATATATCAGCTTCCTACATATTCTAATACTATTGAGGTGTTTGGCTTGATATAAAGTAGGGGAGACCCATCCTTGGTTTGTCTCTGGAAACCTTTCCTGTTTGCATTCCTTTCAGAATTTCAGTGTTCGAGTCATCTCTGGAGAAAGGAAAAGCTTTACAGAGATGTGAGGGGAGAAGCAGATTGTTTCTTTCAGTTCACAGGTGAGGAAGTTGACCACAAGCAGTCCAGGAGGCAAGTTCAGTGTCTGTAGATATATACAGATGGAGAGCGTCCTGTCCACTCACACCAGGGTGCTTTTCCATCTTCTAAAGCACGGAACAGAACCCAGCATTCCAGGGTGATTGCTTGCAGGCCCTGCTAAGGGGAACCAAGTAATTCCCAGCATTGTGATTTTACCACACAATGTAAACAGATGGCTGAGGTTCACAGAACCCACTGAATACTACAATCTGCCTTTTACAGCCATTGGGGTAAGCTGACCACTTCTGACTCATGGAGTAAACCAGAGGGCCTTAATTGCCGCTTGATCATTTTAGATTTAGGGACTTGTCAAGAAAATACCCTTTGTTCCAATTTTTGGAAGATAGTTAGGAAGGAGACAGAGCCAAATATCTTGTTATTTTTATTGTCCACACCAAGCAAGAGTATATTTTCATGAAATCATTGTAGAGCTCTTCTTTTGTCTCAATCCAATTGTTAGAAATTAATTTCCTTTGTTTTCACTGTTAAAAGAGCCTGGACCCAGAGGATGCCTTTGCTCCTTCTGCGTTCACAAAGTCCCGAAAAACCATGCAAGTTTGTACCGATATTCCTTTCTCATATCTGGGAGGAGGAGTCCATCCAGTTTGGACTTGTTTGATTTCAAAGGGATTTAATAGCTGCAGACTGTATTTGTCAACTGGCTCCTTCCACCACTTCCAACGACGTCGTGAAATAATGGTTAACAGAAACCAAATTTGTATTTATTAATGTTTATTGTTTTGCAGCTGAAATTGATTTTCAAAGTGTACTTTCGAGTGCCATTTCCATTAAAAAACCAACACAGCAGATGTGTTATTAGGGCTTCTCCAGGATATTCCAGGAGGGCTAATGTGCCAGGCTTTCCTGCATGAATGAAGTCCCGAGGGACCGGCTGCATAGAACTAATGTTCCATCTAATCCTCTGCTCGATTGACACATGAACAGATTTTTGCTTTTTTCTACAGCACTTATAATTAGCAGTGTCTCCCTAGGTCTAGATCCATTTAGAATAAAGTAAATAACATTCATGATTTGGCCATTTCTGATATATTCCCGTGGCCTTGAAAATTGAAAGAATGAATTAAAATAAGCAGTTATAAACAGTGATCATCACAAATGATTTTTAGAATCAGAATATGTAGAATTTTTTTGGGGGAGGGAGCGGGAACATGAGGATTCTTTGACCGAAGTCTTTGATTGAATGTGGTTCGCAGGAGCTGTTTACGGTTGCTCTAGGTTTTACCACATGTATTTTTAACCACAGGGGAATAGGGTGTCCTGGTGTAATTTTGGGTTTTATTTTCTGGCCTTGCTGAACAGAAAAGGATCTGATACAATGCTGCCTGTCTTCCCTTTTCACTGGCAGATTTTAAAAACTAAATAGACATCCTGTTAAAAGACTACAAAACGCCCGCTTTATTGTAAAAACCTTCTGCTGCACACAGAAAAGGAATCCAAACACCGCTTCTCAAATTGCCAACCTTCTTCAGTTGAGGAAAAGTGACAGGGAGAATTATTTCTCCCTACTTCAGACAGATGCTTTCCACATAACATCCTCCCTCATAACCGGGCTCCACCTACCTGGGTGAGTAGGTTATTCTCCATGGCAGGTGAGCTGGCTGGAGTGCTCCATTTACACGGGATCAGCCACCTTCATAAAGGACCCAAGGCACTGAGATAAAACTTCTCTTGCCCCGAATGTTTTCATGTAAACCCTGTAAATCGAGAAAAGCTTCTTAATCTCAAACATTCTGGGATGTTCTTTGATCTTCTAACTTGCAAGATAGGGTTTGTGATTTTTCAAAACAAATTTTTGTGATGCAAAGACCTTTGGTAAGAAAAAAAAAAGTGAGGGTGTTAAACTATGGAATGATTTAAGATTTCAGTTTGAGCCAGGTGTGGTGACTCAAACCTTTAACCCCAGCATAAGGGAGGCAAAGGCAGGTAGATCTCTGCGGGTTAGAGGCCAGCCTGGTCTATGCAGTGAGTTTCCACGACAGCCAGGGCTACGTAGTGAGACCCTGTCTCAAAAACAACAACAAAAAGATTTCAGCTCGTTGGGTTTTAGAAGCCGTCCTTGTGTCTGATGGTGTAGTGGGACATTCTTCACCTTAGTGGCTTTCCAGTGTTCATGGTATTTCCTTGCAAACATTCCCGGTTGGTCTGTTTGCCTTCCATAACTGATGATTACAGGGTGTACAAGAAATTCCTACTCTTGGACAATTTAGTGGTTCTGGATACAGAAGAGGGATTGTAGCTATCTGTTGGCTCAGTAGCGGGGTGTCTCCCTGAGGCTCTGACTTAATTTGCTATTCTGCCCCAAAGACAGTGGCCTGCTGTGGTTAGGGAAGGCAGGAAAGTTGGGCAGGAAAATAGGCTCCTTTTATGACTCTTTCACAAGGACCAGGCTGTTTACCTCCCGTGCCTCATCTTCTAGGGCAATATGGGGAAAGAAGCTCTTTCAGTGGAAGAGTGTGTGATGGCTCCATCCTGGTAGATCTCCTAGTTCATACTGTGTACCCCGAATTCACTCTTAGTTGCAAAATGCATAAGTACTTGATACGTCATTGTATAAAAAAATACAACTTGAAGAAAAAGCATCTATTACAAAACAGGGCATAGAGTCAGCATTAAATAAATATTAGTTGATATATCAAATTACAAAGCTTTATACACAAAACAATTTTATGTTGTAAAAGTCACATGGTTTCCTTTTACTGCGGCTGGCAATATGAAAACATCCAATGAGAATGCTAAATATTTAATGTTAGCTATCTTTACTTTGGAAATGAAAGGGACAGAAAACCAGCAAAGGGTTAGAATAATAGCATATGTGATCATATGAGGCAGCTGGAGAATATAACTTGCTTGGTTTTGACTAAAAAGGCAGAAGTGTGTGAGCTGGTATTTCAGGGACTGCAGCATATGAAAGCGTTGATCTTTGCTATTCAAATTCTCAAATAATTCAATACTGTTCAAGTTATTAGAGCTCGAAACTACCAATTGTACACTAGTGCTTCTCAGCTTGAGGGTTTTGCTTATTTGTTTGTTTTGTGTGAGCGTGTATGTGGAGGTGTGTGAGTGTGCAGTATCTTACTACACAGCCCAGGTTGGCCTTGAGTTCACAATCCTTCTGCCTTAGCCCCCGTGTGCTCGGATTGTAGGTGGGCACCATCATATGCAGCTCTCAAAGTGGAGCTGTCTGGTATGTGTGTTGGTTACTTTTCACAGCTGTGACAATATATCAAAGAGGATAAATATGAAAAGGGAAGCCTTATTTTGGCTGACAGTTCCTGGGCTTTCGCTCTGTGGTCAATTAGCTTTGCTGGTTCAAGCCTCACCAGAGTCAAACTTCATGGCAGAGATGGTAATGAGACAGTTCTGCTCACCCCATGGTAACTGGGAAGCAGGGACAGAGAAAGGGTCACAGATGAGACTCACTCTTGGAAGACACAACCCCCAATGACCTACTTCCTCCCACCAGGTCCGAACGTCTGATAGGAATTCATAGATAAGATTAATCTATTGATAACATTTGATCTCTTGGTCCAATCAAGAAGTCCATCAGATGGCAACTGAGTGATTAACAGTGAGTCTTCTGGGGACACCATTAGATTCAACCCTTAATATCTTTCAAGAGGCCTGTGAGGTCAAACTCTTTTAATGTAATACTGATTCTTCATTTGCCTGTAACACTTGCCCATGTCTGACCCAATGCTAGAAAAGCAATGGTGAGGAGGAATGAAGTGGTTATACTCCTAAGAAACACACCACGGCCCTTCAGTAGCTACGACAGTGTTCTTCGCTGCCATGAACCTACTGTGTACCTACACGGTGTTTAAAACAAACAAACAAACAAACAAAAAGCAATCACATTAAGTGACAACAAATTACATTAACAACAACAATAATAATCATACTAACTAACCAACTGGAAGAAACAGGGGAAGTTGTTCAGTGGTAGAATGCCTGTCCAGCACACACAAGGTCCTGGGGTAGACCCCCAGCATCGAAGACTGCGGCATAAGGAACAATGTCAGTTTCCCATAAGACTGTCCTCAATGAAGGAGGAAAACCATCAGTTCTAATTGTCTGGACTCCAAATACACGTGGTTTAGTGTTCTGAATGACTAATGTAGGCACCAAGAGCTGCCATGGCCCACCGAAGTTTCTTGCTTGTCTTGGGTGAAAGCACCTTGTGACTGTGGAGTTGTGAGCTAAACGACCTGCTTTTGCCTGGAAGCACCATTTTCACTTGAAGCCTGACTGACACTGGACCTGTGTCTCTTCAGAGTTCAGCTTTTAGCAAGCATGTTTGAAAAAATGAAAGAAGTGCTCTGGTTGTTGGAGGAAAAATAAAAACAACTGGTAATGTTTGCTGGCAGCAAGTGAAGTTAAGCTCTCAAGTGAAATAGCAACAGTTTAGAAAGCTTACACTTGCCATGAACTTGGAACCTTCTGGATACTTCCAGGTGCTTGTGGTAGTGTCGACGGTGATATTAACAACTGTGATTGTTTGATATCATGAAACATATTAGCCTTTTGGAAGATCTGGATATTTCTGAGTGACCAATGCATCTTCTGTTTTTTTGTAAGATTTATTTTACTTTGCTATATGTTTGCGTGTGTGTCTGTGTACGAGTTTTCTGCATATATATATAGTGTGGGCACCCTAGGTAGAAGAGGATATTGGATCCTCCTGGATCTGGAATTACAGATGACTGTGAACCAATCAAAATGGGTTCTGGGAGCCAAACGCCAGTCCTCAACAACAGCAGTTGGGACTCCTAACTCCTGAGCCATCTCTCCAGCCCAGTCAATGCATTTAAAACACTGTGCATGTGTGTTCAAAATTAACTCAAGGTGCAACCTAATTAGACCCAAACCAGAGTTTAATGTAGCAGAGTATAAAAACTTCTCTTCAAAGGTTTCTGATCTCTGACTGTAGTTGACTTGTGAGGAATGGCTACTATTTGATAAGGTTTGGAGTCAAGAAGAATGTTCACGATTGGGTAAAAAAGTTAGTAAAATACTTCCTCCTTTTTCCAACCCCATGTAGCTGTGAGGCTAAATTGACTTCAGATGTTTCAACTCCAAAAGCAAATTGCAGCGGAGGAAACAGACTGAGGTGGAAACAGACATGAGGACCCAGCTGTCTCCTGTTACACATCGGACGGGAAAGAAATTTGGTAAAACTTCAAAAATGTGCTGTTATCCTCACTACTTAAAAAAGCATAGTCTTTTTTCATTTAACATTTAATGAACATGCAGTGGATGTCTTGCTGTTATTTGAAATAATTTAATAAAATATTTTAAAACATTTTCAGTTTTGGCTTCTTGTAGGATATCGACAGGTATGGTACATGTATGCAACATCTCTTGAAGATTTAATGATTTTTTTTCACAGTGTGAAGGATAAAGGATTTGGGGATCCCAAAGACTGAAAAATGCTATCCTCGATAGCCTGCCTAAAGAGCTGCAAATGGTAAGAGACATATTTGCATTTTGCAGATATGATTCTGTTCTGTGGCGTGATGCTTTCTGGGAAAATACGTTATTCTAAAGAGGAAGCTGTAAAGAGTCCCTTACCTGTCCTTCTTAAACATGCTGGGTGGTGGGCCAGCTTTCTGAGTAGCATAGTTTGATAAACGACGCTTCCCGGATGTGACTTTCTATTTTGTGCCTCATTATCTGTAAGTGTCATTGTCGTGATGCATACTGCCTTTATCTTTAATCTGGAATACTTCAAAAATTCTCAAGAATTTAGAAAGATTACCCAGTAGGTCCCATCAGCACATGGTTATTTTAACTGATTAAATTGCAACATGTCTTAGATAATGAGTCTTACTTTTGAAATATTTTTTTTCATTCTGTATTTATTTTAAAATTTTATCCATGTTGCAACAAATAGGTTTGGTAACTTTGAAGACTGCTGTCCAGCATTCTATAATATAAATAAATTCTCAAGTATCTTACCTTATTAGCAGTTAAAATTTTTATTTTGTACTAATGTATGACATTTCTAATTCCTCACTGTATAACAGAAAAGAAAGCAACAATATTTCTCATGCTGATCATGATTCTTGTTTAAAATTTCAGCAAAGCAAAGGTAATCTTAGGTACTTTGATTAAACTTAATATTTTATTTTTTATTTTTAAAAGTACTTCACTACATTTTATGCCCGTGTGTGCATGCGCATGTGCGTACCCACGTGCATACATGCATTCGTGTGTATAGTATCATCATGGCAGGGATGTGGAGGTCAGAGGAGAAGTGGAACGAGCCAATTTGTTCCTTCCATCAAGTGGATCCCAGGGATTGAATTCAGTTCATCAGGCTTGGTGGCAGTCACCTTTACATGGTGCGCCATTTTACTGACCCATCTCTCAACATTTTAAATCATAACCTTCGGCATATTGTAGAAGATGGGTGTTCTAGAAGTTCCAGTCATCTTCACTTCCTTCCTGAGAGAAATGATATTTGGCTAATGACTCCTAACCAGTTAATGTACATAACTGAGCACAAACTGAATGTCTACGCTCCCCCACAATTCATACACTGAAGCCTTCATCCATGGTGTAACTCTTAAAGACCTGTGAGATGATAAAAAATCACATGGAATCACAAGTATGCCTTTAGCCTGCTGCAGTGGTACAAGCCTGTACTTGAAGACAGCAAATTTGAGACTAGACTGGACTACATTGTGAGACCCTGAAAGGAGAGAGGCACAGTCTTGTTCTCCCTCTGCCCCATGGGGACCCAGCAAGAAGAGTGTGTGCAGTCCGGGAAGCCAGCTCTCAGCAGCAATCCCACTACGCTGTCAGCCTCCAGTTGGACTTGCCAACTTCGGTAGGTGGTGTTTTCTCTCGGCAGCCTGTGCTGACAAATCCAGCAGATTGTACATCTTAATAATCGGGGGGGGGGGGGCATTGCAATCTTAGTGACAAGAGCCTCTTGCTGTCCGAGTCCCAGCACCAGTGAATCAAGCAAGTTAATGCTGGAGTGCTCCGCAAAATGGAGTGGAGTAACCTCCCTTCCGCTGCCGTAATCGCCAGTGAGTAGGGTAACCACCGCATGTTTTTATCACACTTGTTTGAAGGACCGAGAAGTCAGCTTGCCAAAAGTCAAACTTACGCTACCGAACCCCATGATCTTTCTATGAGTGTCGCTTTTCAGGTTGGTATGACTTCCATCTCCCTAAAAAGAGCTCTGATCTCCAGAAAGCTTTGTGCAGAGAAAGGGAACCATGGGAGCTGGATGACATTTAATCGACCCAGAAGCTTCTGAAAATTCCAAAGTCAGCATTATGTGGAGTTATCTGCCACTTACGGGAACCAACCCATAGCAAGTGGTTCACCAAGTCTAAGAGTCAGTGACCCATAGCAGCCGGAGAGACACAACCCCTTGCAGTGGTTTTGGAAGAAAATCTATCAAGATCCTGGCAGGAAGAGCCTTCTCAGGCTGGATGTCGGATGGGAATTTCTAGGAGAACATGAGCAGGGTTTTTAAGAAGGCTGCGGAGGATGTAAGAGTACCCCACAGGTAAACACTAAAGGGCTAGGACCATGGTTACCCTTGGTTTGAAGTGGAAAAGGAAGGAGACCTTAGGGGTCTGGAGAGCATCCGCTAGGAAGGACCCTGGAGGAAGCCATGAATGCTGCTGAGAGCCACAGGCCAATGATCTATCCGTGTGGCTCCGCCTCCTCTTCTCATTTCCATAGAGCTTAATCCAGCATTCACAGCTACACTTAACCCAAACACAGCCAAGGGCAAGGGAACCCCCTCCAGTCAGCCTACAGTGTATGCACACCCCACGGAGAAGGGTGGAGTGGATCTCCATGAACAAGCTGAAGGGATTACCCTGTTGAGGTTGGAATGTGAAATGACTCCCATAGGCTCATAAGCTTAACTGCTTGGTTCACACCTGGAGCGGGCCTTGAGATGGGGCTTAGCTGAGGGGACGGGTCCCTGGACGAGCCTTGAGATGTCTTAGCTTGCCCCACTCCTGTCTTTTTTCCTGTCTGTGGGTGCAGTGAGTTTGCCCCCCATTGTTTTGCTTCCCGTGACTCGTTGAGCTCTGTCACGATCCGCCTGACTAGCTCACCACACTACTCTTGGCCCATTGGCCATCAGAGTCGTTCTTGGTCTAATGAGGCAGTTCCACAGAGTTTATCTGATAATCAAAGGGGTTTGTTTTGGGTTAACTCACAACAAGCAAAAGGAGTTGGTCGCAGGGTCCAGGAGGGGTGAGACTCGGTCCAAGATGGTTCTCTGGAGAACTCTGCCTTGGTACGCAAGACCAAGAGGTAGCCAAGAGAGGGACGTGCGCATTCCAGGTCTTAAGGGCTCGGCCCTGAACCACGCCTTTCCCGGGGCGGGGCGGGGGTAGCGGGGAGAGCAGGTACCCAGCAGTTACCTGCTGCCTGCCAGGGGTGGTGCTTCAGGGGTAAAGCACAGACAACCAACCCCCTACACTGGTCCAGCACTGTCCATCCTCAGATCAAGTGCCCCCTTTTGAGACTTCTGCCCACCCAGAGTTTCTACTCTACTGTCCATTTTCCATTTTTACACACACACACACAGGGCTCCACTTACTTCCTTATCACCTTGGTGGTTTCCCTGTGTCTCTTCCAGTTTCTCAGGTGGTGAACACACACACACACACACACACACACACACACACACACACACACTTCCTTAACTACCCTGTGTGTGTATTGGCAGCAGTATAAGAGCAAGGTGGGATGCCACTCTCTTCTTCAGTCTGGCTGCAGTGGGATGCCATCACTTCAGTCCAGCTGCAGTGGAATGCCGCTCAAGGTGATTTAGCCAGGGTATGATATGATTCCCACCTTAAGACACACTTGCTCGTAAGTTCAGTGGTCGGTAAGAAAGTGTGGCAGAGAATCAATTGTATCAGCCAGAAGGCTGTGGCGTGGGACTACATGAGGCCAGAATGTGGCATGGGCCGTGGAAACAGGCAGACTCATGATCTGGTTCAGAGCCCATGTTCAGCAGATCTGCCGATGAGTTCCATGTGGCCTGCGAAGGGACGATGATCAACAAAACTTGTGGGTTTCCTGGAAGCGAACGCTGTGATGCTAGGGTGAGCACACTGGCCTTGGGGTAGATTGTCTGAGTCCAAATACCAGCCCTCATTCTTAGCAGCCTTTCTGTCTTAGCAAAACTAACTTTGTGGTGTCTTGGTTTTCTTCTCTCCAACATGGGAGAGACATCACTGTCTTCCCTCCCGGAATGTGGTGAGCTCTGCGCTTAGGCAGTATGACTTGTGTGCTGGCACAGAGCACACCTGACTAAGCGCTGGTTGTTGTTATGTCTGAGACAGAGAGACTGGGAAGGTATTAGAATAGAAGGGGAGGGCGCGGATGTGAGGGGACCCATCAAGATTTCACTCTTGAAATACTGAATTGTTTGTTGAAAATACAGATGAAAAGACTGCAGTCTTGAGATCAGAGGAGAGCCCTATCCAGAAAACTCACAATGTGAAATCACCAGCATGAGGCTGATTTAGAAACATGTACATGGATATCCCCAGGGCAAGAGAGGCCGAGTCCAGAATTAACCCTTGAGTCCAGCTTGGGGTGGAGAGTTAGCCCCCGAAAATGAACCTGGGGGAAAGTGTCTGTGTGTTACAAGGGGGACTCGGAGAGGATGAGGCAGGAGAGGACAGGACAAGGAGGAAAAAGGAAGCTTCTCAACTTGGGGCACTGATGGTGTATGAGGAAGGCCTCCCTTGGGTCTGGTGCCATGGCGAGATCATTAGGCCACTTTTGCGAGGAGGACAGGCCAGCACAGTTGGGTAAAGGGACAGCTTCACTGAACTGGGTGGGTTGAGAGTGAGGAGAATGTTTAAAGAGAACTCCTTACAAACGGCAGTCAGGGACTGGGCAGCCCTGCGGAGGTGGGTGTTCCATTTTATTTCACAGCAAGCAGAGAGAACAGGAAGTAAATGGGAAGCTGGTCATCCCGGAGAGGTAGAAGACGGCTTGGGAAGTGACGTAGTTCAGATGTGCTAAAGAGCACAGCAAACAGGAAGACACCAGCCTTTAAGGATAGGTTGCACAATGCTCAGGAAAAAAACAATAACAAGACACTGTGGCATTGTCAGATGGGCAATTTGTGTTCAATTTAACTTTCTCCCTCCCTCCCTCCCTCCCTTTGTTTCTTTCTCTCTTCTTATTTTTGAGACAGGATCTCATGTAACCCTCGCTGGCTCACTACATAGCTGAGGAAGAGCCTGTGTTTCTGAACCTCCCGCCTCCACCTCCTGAAATCAGGGATTACAGGCGCGCACCACCGCATCTGGTTTATGCGGTGCTAAGGATTGAACCCAGGGCCTCATGCATGCTAGGCAAGCACCCTACCAACTGAACCCCTTAATTCAGTCAGTAATGAACTTCGAAGTAAAGTAGTCTGCTGAGAATGAAAGCAGAGGAAGTGTGTGGAAGGTTCCAGGCAAAGGGAGGTATGTAATAACTGTGATGGAAAATGGGAGTCTACGCAAGAAAAAAATGGTGTGGCTGCTGATTGAGTCCCTGTCTGATATTTGAGATCCTACATTTCCAAAAGAGCTGCTGTGCTTGATGGGTCGGTTTTCTTTGTAGGACTCAGTTGTTAGGAATCTTATATTATAAATGTAAGGATACTCCGGTGGACTTCAAACTCAGGGGTTACATTCTAACTCAGAAACTACTAGTCTGCAGCAGCCACACATGCATTCAAGGAAGCAAATTTGGAATTTTACAGAAGACGTGGCCAAACTTTCATTACTTTAGACTGCACTAATAGACACTTCCAAAATGAAGCAGACAGTCGGGGACTAGAGACTCTTCATCCTATGTGACTTTCTGAGAAAGCCATTGCAATTGGCCACCATTCTAAAAGGGGCCAAAGGGATGCTCCAATCAGTTAGATCTCTATGGACCAACTTCCAAACCGAAAATCATGCTTAAGTGTGGCAAAGCCGCTGGCGTGGCTTTAACAGTCTGCCGGATTCCTAACTGGCCTCGGCTTAGTTCACAGGAATGTGTATGCACAAGTAGAAACATATCCTTTGAAAATGTATGTGTACAAGTGGGAACACATACTTTGCAAACCATGTGAGTGGGAGGGTGGTGGCTGCTGTTCTCATTGTGGAAAACAAGGAAGTGTTTTCAACCTCAGTTCTTTTCAGACTTGTGCACATACTTCTGGGAGCAGGACAGTGATTCTAGTACGTTCTCTTCTCAGGTTACCTGTAGAGAAAGGCTTTTTGGGCCTGGGCTTTGTAACCCTACTCTGAGTGTGTTCTAATGTTCTTTGCCCATTATGGCAGGCAATTTCATGCTCCTGAGAGTGTGTAGACTCCAAAGGTGCCTTTATTTGATACAAAGGCCATCATAAAATGTAGCTTTGAAATGGGATCCATGCAGCTCTAAAATGGACTAGAGTAGTGATTTCTATACATAGGGAACGCCAGCATCCTGTTTCATGAAAAGAGATCTCCCGGAAAAGGCTCTGTGAGTAAAACTTTGGATATTTGTGGAGATTAATTCTGTTTAGGGGTGTTTTGACAACCGTCCCCCAATAGAAAAGGAGGGTGGCTTATTACTCTGTCTCATTCATGATGAGACAGCTGCTAAGACCTGTGGTAGGGTATAAGGTTGTTCACACACAGGCACATAGAAACACCCTGGGAGGGCTCTGTATTAGGGCTCTGGGCATGTGGGGACTCAGAATCTGTCACTCAGAATCATCTGACTCATGAAGGGTCAGCTGAGAGCCTGTCTTGATGCTATGAAATCAAACGGGCATCATGGATCGGGATAGAGTTGGAGATGTCACAGGCATCCATCAGTGTTCCTCGGCTCTGTGGCTTGTCCCTAGTCTGCTGTTCCCTAGTCACTCCCTCACTTGGTCCTACCTGCCAGGAACTCTCGTTCCACAAAGACAAAAACTGAGCGCAAGCTCCTTCTGTTTCCTCGTTTCTCACTCACAAGTGTTCTTCACGAGAGCTCTTCCACTGTCTGTCCTGGGGGCTTCTCTTTTGACTGTCAGCTGGGCCTGCTCCCTGCACACTCTCACATCCCCTCATGCACCAAGCTCCACCTTTTGTCCGTTGGTCCCTCCTCTATCACTTTCCAGCATCCTCATTTCCCTGCACCAGATCACCTTTCTATTTTGGATGAGGATCCTAGTTTCTGAAGCCTGAAATACAGTAGTAGCATCCTAGCTTCTCTTTTCTCCCTCTTACTCCAAACTCCATTGTAAACAAACAAACAAAAACAAAACCAAAAATGACTCATTCATTTTGTCTTTATTTTCTTCCAGAATCTTCCTTAGTTTGGATCCTCACGCTTTCTAATTGGGAGGGAGCCTTAGGACCCCTCAACTGTTTTCCTTGTTTAGTCTGCTGTCCTTAACTTTGTGCTCCAGGAGATGGAAATGGGTGGTCAACCCCCTCCTCTCTCTCTCTCTCTCTCTCTCTCTCTCTCTCTGTCTCTCTCTCTGTCTCTCTCTCTCTCTCTCTCTCTCTCTCTCTCTCTCTCTCTCTCTCACACACACACACACACACACACACACACACACATGCACTCTCCAGAATTGCCAGCGAACTTGGGAGCAAGGATTTCAGGAGAGGTGGGATACACCTCACTTTGTACTCAGCAAACTCTTCCAGTCATTTTGGAGTTCGGAGGTTTTTGAATCTTATCCTGAAAGACAAGCCAGGTCCTTTGAACTGGGGGATGTGAAATAGGCGCTAGGAGGCAAAAGCTTGCCTCCTGCTCAGTTCTAGTTCACGTTATGTTCCCCAACCAAGGGTTTTGTTCTTAGGGCATTGCGTCTCCGGTTGGCAGCCACACATGGTTTCTTGAATGAATATCAGAACCTACCTGGTTCCTGGCTCTCCCAGGGGCAGAATTGAAATCAATTTTTCTTTTTCTTTTTTTTTTTGTTTTCTTCCAGTGAGTTTTAGATGTGTATCCACATTGGAAGCAATGGGCTACCACTTTGACTCCTCAGAACAATCCTCTTTGGTAGCGGGGAGTCGTGTAAAGCTTCTTGAAAGCACAGGACCTGTGACACAATGCACTTGTGCTCCAGCCTTCTGCATCTCTGTCCCCTGTCACCGTTAGCCCTGACTTTACTGGGGAGACGACATTTGAGAGAGGCTTGTGGCTTCAGGAGGAGTTCGGTAAGTGGAGGATGAGAGGAAAGGTCTTTCAGGCTGAAGGAATGTTATAAACAAAGACACGGGAGATGGAATTACAAAGCATTGTGCCCCTGACAAAAGCAGAGTGGAACAGGCTGAGCACAAGGAAGGAGACCGTGGAAAGGAGTAGTGTGTAATCAGCCTTGAAGAGCTCGGAATCCGGGCTGTCGTTGAAAGCCCGCAAAAAGTGGTCGTCATGGTGTTAGGAGTGTTTACGTGTCACTGTCTCGGGGATTGCCACTTTGTGATTTTATTTCCCAGAGAAAGAAAAATTGCTGTCCGACCTCTCACCTGGGACTCCAGAGGGAGACTACATCCACATTAGCGCCCCAGGAAACACTCAGGGCTCCCTTAGACTCCACTGTGGATGATTGGTTGCTTTTGCTTGGCTTCTGAAGGCGATGGCATTGGTCGTCCCGGTATTGTTTACATTGGTGGGAGAAAGGCCCTTCAATGAGACCAGCTCCTTCTGAAACACTGTCTGCCCCTTACCTTCCCTCATCCACCTGACACGCCTTACCAAGAGGATCATTTTGATCTTTGCGATTGTGGACCGTGACTTCCTAAAGAAGACAGGCTGTTAGCATACCATTTGGTGTCCGGTTTTGAAGAGGCACCAAGACGTTTTCTATCCGATGGGGAGCCTTAACCTTCCTAAGTGGCTGCAAAGCTCAGTACTCCTGCAGGTGATCTAGTGTGATCCCCACTCTTTAGTTCAGCCTCTGGCTGTTCTGATTTCCCAGGGATAACAAAGAACTTTGAAAGAAGCCACTGCCAAGGCAGCCTGAGCTCACAGAGGAGCTTCAAATGCCTGCCTCTGGTTCAAGTGGATTTATTTGATCAGTTTAAAAGATTTGCTGCCCAGATTGGGCTGAGAAGTCTAAAACAAAGACTTAAGGAGGAGAAGCAAGGGATTTTAAGATCCCTCTTTTGTTTTGGTAAATTAATGTTCATATTTCTTGTTTAATTTTCATCACTGGATGTTGCGAGATGAAAGAAACAAGTCATTTTGTGACTCCCAGGGCAAGACACCTCTGCCTTGACTGATAATAAAAAAGAGCCGGATGGTAGGAAGGCCTGGAAACAGGGCTCAATCACTCCCTGCAATTACTGTGTCTTATTGATAACTAGCAGCTCCATCCAACAAATACCATCTCTGGAACAAAGCCTGTCACAGATCAGACTGAATCCATTAAAAGCTTTGATTAACATGTCCCTGGGGTGTGCTGGGGAAACTTTCTCCACCAAATGACAGCCTATCGCTGCTGCCTCTGACTGGCTCTGCTGAAACACTCTCATGTTTTAATCTAGTGCACAGTTTAAATTAAAAAACGGCAATGACTTTGTGTGACCTAAATATGAGCCTCTTCTATCCCGGGTGGATTTATCAACTGCTAACAGATTAAGTGCTCAGAGAAGCGACAATTAACCTGCCTGTGTGGTGGCTAATATTAATTATATTAATATTAATTATATACATACATAACTATATATGTATACACACATGTGTGTGTACACTGTTCATAGTGTGTGTGTATGTACACTGTTCATAATGTGTGTGTGTGTGTGTGTACACTGTTCATAATCTGTGTACAATCCTTCATTCTGTCCTTCAATGATTCCCAGAGAAAGGGTCACACTTAATTTGCTTCATTTAGTGCACACAAAGCTTTGTGTTTCTTGTTGGTGGAAAAGAAATTCGTTTGTGTTTGAGGAGCACACTGTTTACCCTCTCTAGTACTTCTGCTGTTAATGTTGTTGGTTTCTCTCTGACGTGGATGCTATTGTGAATGTAGCCTTTTAAGATGAAGATAAAGCTCACATTTTCCACCGTGGAGTTGCTAGGGGCAGGGGCCTACCTATTATCTACACAAATATGTCTTTTCTACCCTTTGGAAGCTATTCAGTCTTGATTGACTCTCCATGTGGGTGCATGTGCGTGCATGTGCATATATATGTGTATGCGTGCGTTCATGCGTGCGTGCGTGCGTGCGTGCGTGCGTGTGTGTGTGTGTGTGTGTGTGTGTGTGTGTGTGTGTTTTCTTCACTCTTACTATATACTTTCCTAAAACACAAATTTCAAATGGTCATATGTGGGGACTACCATTAGACCCACATCATATAGTCAAAAAGAAAAACAGTCTCTTGACCTATGGCACAGTTCCCACCATGTCCCTCCTTCCATTTCTTTCTTTCTTTCTTTCTTTCTTTCTTTCTTTCTTTCTTTCTTTCTTTCTTTCTTTCTTTATTTATTTATTTTTGGCACTAGGCCTTGAATCTAGGACCTGGCGCTTGCTAGCATGTACCTCACTATTGAGTTACACCCCCAGCCTTCTTCACAGTATTTAAACTAGGAAACTAGTAGAAGATAAATTGGCCTTTTATCAGCAGGATTCTTACCGCAAGTTTATTCCTGACAGCTACTCATTGTGGTAGAAGGGGGAAAGAAACTGAGCTCCTAGAACAAAGAGCAGTGAACTGGAGCACAGCTGTCCTAGGGACCCACAGTGACCGCCTCTGTGCCCGAGAGAGCCTTTCTCTGCCAGTGCCCAGGGGGTGAGCCGTGATTCTCCAGGCTCACTGCTCATCCCTGACTGGGGACGCATGGTACCTCCATCTTTTGCCACAAAGTATGAGGGCAAAGTAAGGAACTTTAAGGCAAGAGATCATTATGATTGGTCTTGAAAACAGAATTTTGTAGTTAATTTGATGTCTACGCTGTGAAGCAATGGCTTCCAGTGGTCCACATAGGCAGGGGGGTGAGTATCAGGTAAAAGATGGTAGGACAGGGTTTGTGAGGCTACCCAGTCTGACCAGATCAGTTAGAGTTTGCTAGAGAATCAGAACCTATAGGACACACACACACACACACACACACACACACACACACACACACACGTTAAGTCAACTAATGTTAAAATAGCAACAACAGCTGCATCACACCGGACAGGCCAAGAACTCAGCAGTTGCTCAGTCTTTGAGGCTGGGTGGCTCAGTACATTTACTACTCCCATAGTGGCGATCTGTCACAAAAGAAAGCCACAACTCAGTATTTGCTTAGTCCATGGGTACTTCAGCAATCACAATCTGGTGCCAAAGACCTGGAGGGTTCCTGGGGAGCTGCTGGTCCTTGGTTAGTGATGGAAGACTGGGAAGGCTGGATCTGATGTCCATGAACCAATAATCAACAACAGCTATAGATGAATTTCTAAACAATCTTATTAAATAAACACAGAGCCAAATACAGGGGTGCAAGCCATAGAGATCAGAGCAATAGCCACCAATGAACCTTAGCTCACCATGTCGCCATAGCTTCCCAAGAGAACCTCTTCCTGTCTAACCTGTGCCTTCATTGCCTTCCTGTTCTGCCTTCTCATTGTCTCTAAACCCAGCCACATGACTTCCTCATCACTGCCTGTCTATACAGACCTCCAGGTCTCTATGGTAGGTACTGGGATTAGAGGTGTGTGTCACCACACTTGGCTGTTTCCTTGAACACACAGAGACTCTGCCTGCCATGTGATCAGATTAAGGGCATGTGCTATCACTGCCTGACTTCTGTTTATGGCTGACTATGACCTCTGATCTCCAGGCAAACTTTATTTATTAACATACAAATAAAATATCACATGTCAGCACAAATGAAATATCAGCACACACACAGCAACAAGGTGAGTCAACTCAGCAGCCAGAGCGGAAGCCAAGGAAGCAAAAGACAGACACTCTCCTGCCACCTACATTTTCATAGGAGTTGCCACCAGAAGGTAGCATCCGTACTTGAGGTGGGTCTTCACATCAGTTATTTCAATCAGAAGAAGCATTTAGTTGAGGCCCCCTTCTCAGATGACTGTAATCTGTGGCACGTTGACAATAAAATCAACCATTACATTTTTTTCCCTTGAAAACTATATTGTGTTGTTTTTCTTTTGTTCCTACAACACTTGAAATCTCACCAGATTATAAATTTCACAGAGGCATGAATTTTGGAATCTTCCTCATAGTTGTGTTCCTAGACGGTAAGGAAGTCTAACTGGATAGTTAAAGCACCCGCATACATGTATTTATTGAGTGAATTTATTGACTAATCTATAAGCATTTACTTTGCCCTGGAGTAGCTCATAACATATCATCACAAAAATAAGATGACGGGCAAAAAATTAAAAAAAAAATTAAAAAGTCTTCTCATTAAAAAAGTTACAAATATATATATGTATATATATATATATATATAAAATGTGTGTATATATATATACATATAAAAGAAGAAGAAAGGAACACCAATAAAATATCACAGAAGTAAATTTTTATGGCATCAGGGATAATTGATAATTATTTACCAAGGATTATTTCCTGGGGTCTTCACCAATCTTCTACAGGGGTTCACAGAAGGTGTCTCTACACCATGTATGGAGGGACAACTCTCTGTGGTGGCTAGATCTTCTTTGTCAGGTTGTCTGGGTTTGCAGTCACCCAGCAACACACCGTTGTAGACATGTCTCTGAGGGCATTTTCCGAGAGACAGACAGATCCCGACAAGGGGTAGCATCATCCTATAGGTTGGGGTTTGGGATTAAGTAAGAAGGAAGGAAGCAAAGAGCCAGCTGTGCACTGGCATTCATCTTCCTCTGTGTCCTCACTGTAGACTCAGTGTGACCACACTCCCAAAGCTGTGTCTTCCGACGGTAATGGACTGCATCTCCTTTCAGACTGTGAGCCAAAATGTAGTTGTTTTTTTTTAAACCATTGCTTCTTAAATAATTTATTTTGTGTATTTGTGTGAGCGCATGAGTGTTTGCACACATGTGTCATAGTGATCCATTGCAGGTCAGAGAACAACTTCTACCATGTGAGTCCCCGCGTTTGAACTCAGATGTTCAGGCATGGCAACAAGCATCTTATCTGCTCAGTCATATCAACCAAAAGGTATTTTGTGATAGTGATGTGAAAAGTAACTAATATGTTGCCTTTCCTAAATGTAAACTGACATGTCCAGGAGCATGATAGGGAGAAGAGATTGAGTGGAAAATCCAAGGCACATTTGTCCAGGCACATTAATCTAATATTTTCCATCACTGCAAGGAATTTGATACTTATTTAAAAACTCTTTTCTGTAAACTGCATTAAATCCTGATGTATAAAAAATGCTCCATAATATCATTGCTTTAAATATTAGTGGGTGATGCCTTAGCATTTGTGTTATAGTAACACATTTGAGGCCAATAAAAGGGCTGGCTCTGAGTATAATGAATTTCCCATTGGATCAAGGAAGGCTGTTAGTGCATGGGATAAATGCATACCTCTGTCAGGAAGTATTTGTCTCCTTCTGTGTAGGTCACCAAGGAGTGTACTGTGCAAAAATATTGTGTTCTTGGTTCTTTGGATGGAGCCTCGTCTCTGGTGGAAGGCCCAACATTGTTGTCGACTTAGAGTTGAGAAAGGAATGAGCCAGGGCTCTTTTAGTTACTCCTTCTAGGTACTAGTGCTATCCAGTTGAGAAAGTCAGAATTGTAAGTCTATATAATTGTAATTGTATAGAATTATAATTCTATAAATATTCATTCTCACCAGGCTGTCTTTCTTGTGAAGTGAAAGATTTTTTTTTTTTTTGGTTTTTCGAGACAGGGTTTCTCTGTGTAGCTTTGTGCCTTTCCTGGAACTCACTTGGTAGCCCAGGCTGGCCTTGAACTCACAGAGATCTGCCTGCCTCTGCCTCCCGAGTGCTGGGACTAAAGGCATGGGCCACCACCACCCGGCTGAGTGAAAGATATTTTAATGCCTTGACTTAAAATCTTTTTTGATACTAACAAGCACTTTGGTCAGAAAAATTCTGTCTTTACCTACACAGTGTATCTAGTTATCTTGCATATAGCCAACAAGATTGCTAGTTCCTCTGTAGATGGAAGTTTTCCTGTGTCCCACCCAGTCCTGAAGCCGCTCAGACCCAAGAAAACACACAGAGGCTTATATTACTTACAAACTGTACGGCCTAATGGCTCAGGCTTCTTGCTAGCTGGCTCTTAACAACTTAACTCAGCCCATTTCTATTAACCTATGCATTGCCAAGTGGCTTGTGGCTTACGGGTATTTTCACATCTTGCTTCTCCTGGCAGCAGCTTGCAGTATCTGCCCCAATGTCCTTTCCTCTTCTCTCTCTCCAGTTCAAATGTACTGCCTAACCTTATTCTGCCTCACCATTGGCCAAACAGCTTTATTTATCAACCAATCAGAGCAACACATATTCACAGCGTACAGAAAGACATCCCACAGCATTCCTCTGATAGGGAGACTGTACCTCAGGAAATTCATGAACAAAACAATAACAACAAACAGTATTTTGTCAGTCTGCTGAATGGCTTTATTGATGAATGAATATTTTTTGAGAGTTGTGTGTGGTATGGTGTGGTGTGGGTGGGGTATGGTGGCTGTGGTATATACACACACGTGTGTACCACTGTGTATGCCTATGTGTGTGTATGAGGAGGTCAGAAGAAATGTCAAGTGTCTTCCTCTATCACTCTCCATCTAATTTTTTAGACAGGGCTAGGCTGACTGGCCATCAAGTTCCCAGGATCTCCTTGCTGTGCTTCATCTAGTCCCAATGCTGGGGTGACAGGAACACAGCCATGCCCAGCTTTTCTGTAGGTACTTGGCATTTGAACTCCGATCTTCTTCCTTTCATAGCACATATTCTTCATCTTCTAAGCTTGGAGAGTGACTCTTTAAAACAACTATACCATTATAGAGAAAATTATTCTGACACTACCAAAGTGATGGTACAGAATTTCTTCAGGACTCTTGTGGTGGGTATAGGAGTTGCTATTGCCATCTGATTGTGTGGTGTTGGGATACACTGGGCTTGCTTCTCAATGAATTGAAGAAAGGTAGAGGTAGGAGCAGGAATGGAAATCACTAGAAGGAAACAGCACCAAGAGAGGATTCTGTCTAAAGTGGTGTTTGATGGAGAGTATGCCTGGATGACTGGATTCCCAAAAGTAACTGTGGAACAGGAAGAATTCGAGTGGTAGAGAAAATGGTTGGGCATTAAGGGTGATGCTTTCTACAAACTGAAGCATCTTGGGATGCTTGTTGAAATTTGATTCTGTTAGACTGTGGCTAGAGGCTCTAATTCAGGCCAAGTTGAGTAGAGTGAAGTTACGTTACAGAGACATTCTTGGTCTGCACTCAATAATCATGTTATGATACCATCATAATGATTTGAAATAGACACCACTGTGATTCCCGCTTCCTAGGTAAGGCCACTGAGATCTTTCCAGAATCAAAGTCTTTGAAATGACTGAGCTGGGATATGAAAACTGGACATTGAGTCCCAGTCTATACACTGAGACACTTTTGTGTATTTTGTTTACCTAAGAATGTGTGACTCAGATATCCTATAGAGCATATAAACTCTTAGCTTCTCAGCTATAACATCTATAGACATTGACTGTGTGGTACATAGATGCCAAACACTGTTGCATATTCTTTTTGTTTTGTTTTGTTTTTGCTTTTTTTTTTTTTTTTTTTCGAGACAGGGTTTCTCTGTGTAGCTTTGGTGCCTGTCCTGGATCTTGCCCTGTAGACCAGGCTGGCCTTGAACTCACAGAGAGCTGCCTGGCTCTGGTTCTGCCTCCTGAGTGCTGGGATTAAAGGCATGCAACACTACTGCCCAGCTGTTGCATATTCTTAACTGCTCATGAAGGAGAATTACTTATTTATTATCCCCATTTCATACATGGGGGCATCATATATATATGTATACACACATACACACACATATATATGTGCATACATGCATAAATTTCTAATTAACTATTTTCTTCCCTCCCTCCCTTCCTTCCAAGAAAAGCTACTATCCATCTGGAGGAAGACCTACTGGGGCTAGGGTAATTTTTTTTATCTTCAAATTTGCTGTGTAGGTAAAAGATGTGATGAGTCTACAAATGACTGTTTGCAGATCTCAGAGGCACACAGTGTTGACAAAAGCAGCTGAGTCAAACAGAAACAGCAACAGAGGTGAAGAAAACATATGTTTATATATGTATTTAGGTATGTATATGTCTATATCTATCTATTTATTTGTCTTATCCATTTATCTATCTATCTATCTATATCCTGGTTCTATATGATTCTTAAGATTATCATGGGTAATTATCCTACAATAGATTTCTGCTTACTTTTGAAACTTCAGTGTAAGTCTGCAGTTGGTACACACACACACACACACACACACACACACACACACACACACACACACAAGCACATATCTGTACACGTGTATAAAATCGCTATGAGATCACAAAACATCATCCTTTGCAGTGAACTCAATCTTTGTCTTTCAATTGCTGCTCATTTTGAATACGGAGTTGATGTCTCTCGATGAGCCTCAGAAATAGTCTAAGCAGCAGCGAGTGTCCTCCATGGGAAGCTCCTGCTCTGCTCAGTTGTCAGTCAAGTGGTCTGGGGAGTACCATGACATACTCAGCATCATTGACACAGGAGCCATGTTCGTGCTGGAGACTGAGGTCCCTGAGGTGGCTGTAAAACAGCTCCCCAAATGTTCTCTGAATAGAAGATGGGCATGGCTAACAGGTCACCCCCAGCACAGTCTTCCAGCAGGTGTGAGTTTCCTTCCTAGCATGGCCACCTGGCTCTCAGCCTCCTTTGTTTCTATCCCAGTGCCAGCTTCTAGTTCGCCATCCCTTTCTTTCTTTTAGCTACAACCCATCTGGAGGAAAAACCTACTGGGGCGCAGGTCATTTTTGTACCTTTTAAAATTGTTGTGTAGGTAAAAGATTTCATCAAGCCTGTAAATGACCCTACTCAGATCTCAGAGGCACATGGCGGCATCCACAAAGGGCTCCTTGGTGAAAAAGCTGAGTCAAACACAGGTAGCCACAGAGGCGAAGAGGAGCATGTTCCAGCTACAAAACGGGCCCTCGGAATACAGATCTGCCCAATTATAATTCAAACAAAAACAAGCGAGAAACTGTTGTAGTTGAGGCACTCTTGGCTGAGCATCTGGGCTTTGCATGCATGCATGCATAATTAAGCTTCAGGCAGCTGCAGGCAGCTGCAGGCTTCTGCAGTGCAACAGGGCGGGCGGGCTGGCTATCATGCTACCCAGTGGTTGTGTATCAAGGAGCTCTTTTTAAATGCACACGAATGCTATGATTAAAAAGACACCAGCAAAAGTTAAACAGCGCTCAAGACATCAGTGAATTGTGATCCAGGTCACGAGGAAAACAATGGAAAGCGGCCTGGTTTCCTCTCTTTGTTCTACTTCCTCCACACGGATGAGAGCAGCACCGTGGACTTTGTCTTAAAATACACACACTCGGTAGATCAAAGGGATCCATGCACAGTTAAGCAACTTCCAAGGCACCACAGGAAGGGAAAACATTGTCTGCTTTATTTTGAAAGACAACAGAGAAAAAAATCACGCACATGCATTGGCGTGGTCTGATATGCAGATAGTTAGCTTTCAGAAGAATTAAATATTCATGGGATATACAAATCCCCCCCATTATATTTTTTGATATATACGAAGCCTTGCACTCAGTGTCCCTTGTGTTTACATAATAGACGGGAGTTCTTGCCACAGATTCTATCCCATAATGTCACCGGTCCACAGCAGAGCTGCCTTTGAGGGGCCAAGCAGGCAGGACCAGGGAGATCACCAAGGTGCTGGGGACATAGTCCACAGTGCTTGTTTCTCATCCCCAGATGCAGTGCGACACTGCTATATTGGTTATTTCATTGCTCACCCTTGTGTGACAGGGAATGAAAGGGATTTCTTGGGGGGCCTTTAATCTGATTAAGCACACAAGGGTGACTGACCACTGGTAAGGGTGAGATACCCAGGACAGGGTGGGCATTGCTGCATGCAGTGGATTTGCCATCTCTGAAACTCCCTACCCGCCTCCTTCTGGCTTTCTTCCCCAGCTCATGTGCCAACTCACACAGAAAACAGGATTCCAAGAGGGGTTTTGTTGAAGGGGGAAGATGAAAAGGATGGTCTTGCTCCTTATAGGAGGCTGAAATAAAGAATTTAGTAGTCAGAGATCAGCAGGATGAATGGAAACAAAACCTGCTTAAAAGAAGGCGTTAAGAAGGTGGGGAGAGCAACACCAAGAAAATAGTCCTCCAGATTTCAAGTTGATTCTGAGTTTAGTTAATTTTAATCCAGTTAGGACACACACTGTACTGATTCTATTCATTGGACTCATCCGCTCTACACTGTGGTGGAATTATCTTCGCCTCTTTCCTCCCAAGCTTAGGGACACATTCCCCCATAGTAGATGAGTAATTGATAGAGGCAGGGCTGCCCCGGCTTCCCCTAGGCATTTGGGCGATTGTGTTTGCACATGAGATGGCTGCTGGAGGGCGTTGGGTGTGTTGTCCTAGACCCTGACTTCTTACATTTCTGCCATTGCCACCGTCCTCAGATGACTTTCAACTTACCTCCGACATCAGATGTGAAGCTTTTGTTCTCTAAGGGAACATAGAAGTGTAGCTATAGCTTTAAGCTAATGTTTTTAGTGCCTTTGGATATGGACACACATGAGAATGCACATCTGTCTGCCTATGTTTTGGTCTGGCTATATAGTCCAGGTTTACCACTACTTATCATCCTTCTGCCCAACCTTTTGAATGCTGGAACTATAGATGTGAACCACCAAAGGTAGTCCAAACAGGTCTATTTGAGGTGACAGCCTCCATCCAGGTTCCCTCAATAACTACTCTTTGACAGCCCTATCAACACTGTGCAAGTATTTTCTTCCTTCTACATTGTCACCTACACTAGCTTTTGACTTTTTGGTAATTCCTTTCTAAACTAAGATGGAGTCTTCCTTCTGGCTCTGACTTGCAGTTCCCTAATCAATGCATAGGTTGAGTATGTTTTCAGGCATCCACTGGGCATTCAGATGTCTTCTTTTGAAAACTAAGTTCTTTGCCCATCTTTTACTACAGTTGTTTTTCTGCTGTTGAGTCATAGGAGTTCCTTGTATATTAGGTATCAACTCTTTTTGGATTTATAGTTTGTAGATACTTTCTTCTGTTTCCATAGGTGGCCTTGCAGTTTTGTTGACTGTTTTCTTTCACTGTAGAGAAACTTTTCTTCCTTCCTCCTTCCTTCCTTTCTTCTTCTTCTTCTTCTTCTTCTTCTTCTTCTTCTTCTTCTTCTTCTTCTTCTTCTTCTTCCTCTTCTTCTTTCTCCTCCTCCTCCTCTTCCTCCTCCTCCTTCTTCTCTTCCCCTTCCTCTTCTTCTTTCTCCTCCTCCTCCTTCTTCTCCTAACATAGACCTAGTTTATTTTGATTTTTGTTGTATAGTCTTTCGTGGTTGATTAAACGAATCATTACTGACGCCAACATCAAGGGATTTTCCCCCTCTGCTTTCTCTTAGGATCTTCATGATTTCACATCTTTAGGCTTAGGTCTGTGTTCTGTTCTTCTGTAAGTAGGTTTCCAGTGTCTCCAGCATCTTTCACTGAAGAGCCCATTCATCCTCTCTCCACTGTGTTTGTGATACCTTTGCTTGGATGACTGTAGGTGTGGGCTGCTTCCTGAATCTTCCTCCCTCCCAGAACTCTCTGACATTGGTTTCTACAACCATTCCGCTTTGCCTGAAATCTGAAACTGCGATGCCTCACATTTTATTTTCCTTGTTCAAGATATATTTGAATAATCAGCGTCTTTCATGGTTCCACGCAGATTTTAAATTATTTGTTCTACTTCTGTGAAATCTGCCATTGATGGTTTTGACAAGAACTGAATTAAATTTTAGCTAAGTTTAACAATATTAACTCCATCATTCCATGAACATGAGATATGTTTCCAATTATATCTTAATTTCTTTCATCAACTTAACATGTGGGTCTTTTATCATTTGGTGAAATTATACATTTGGATTTTTATGTTATTTTTTTATATTTTATTTCAATTTGTTTTTGTTTTGAGAGAAGATCTTTCTTCATAGCCCAGGCTGGCCTCAAACTTGTGATCCTCTCTTCTGTCTCCAGAGTGCTAGATTCACAGTGCTAATTGAAATGGGGTTGTTTTCTGCTCCCCTCTTTCTCATAGCTGATTATTAGTGCACATAAGTGTGACCAATTGTTCTGTGTTGACGGCAGCTTTCCTAAATTTGTGTATTAGACTTCTGGGGCAGGAGGGGGGGGCATGGAGCCTTTTAGGGCTTTCTACATACAGGACTGTGTCCTCTGTAGACAAAGATAGTTTTACTTTTTCCTTTCCAATTTGGATGTTTTGATTTCTTTTTCTTGGCTAATTGAGAATCTTCATGGTTTCTTGCGAATACTGCATGCTCCCATTAATTCATCAAACTTGGCCATTTGGGACAGGAGCTGTTTACTTATACTTCTGCAAGAGGAAATAGGACTGGATCCATCTTTGCACCTGACTGTTGCTATCAAAGCCTTTACATTTCTGCAGAGCAGAAGAAACCTTGCTTGGACAATAATAATATTATCTACCCTACAGGCATGGAAATAATGCTATTAATTTTAGTAGCACTTTGGCAAAAACAAAAGCCAAGTGCCTCTCTCTTTGCCTCTACAGAGGCCCCTCCTAGCCCTCACATACTCCTTTCACAGTTCAGCTGTGATTTTTGGATCTTTCTTACCAGGATGTTTCAAAAGAGATAAGTGCTAGGAATCGACGCACATGATCTTAATTGCCAAATACAATTTGTTTTATTGTAAGCCATTCATTTCTCAATGGCCAGGAGACAAATGCTACATCCTAGCACTAAAGATAAACCTACCTTACCGTGAGGCCGAAACACTTGTTCAGTAATTCACATTCTGACTTCTCTGTTAAAGATACCCTGAACTCTAAGGATACCCACCCAAAGGTGCTACTTCTTTAAAAGCACTGAGCATCTGCTGCAGGTCTTCTTCCCAGGCACTCAGCTGACCATTTTTGTGATTATATTTTCAAAATGCGTGTTTCTTAATATTATGAGGTAAGATGCATTCCTTGTAGAATTACAACAATTAAAGATGTCTAAAACATATGGATGTAGTTTAGTGTCAGATACCCTGGGATATCCAGAGCACATATGGATGTCTGAGAATTTGATGAGTACTGAACAGGAGCCTAGAGAGCTACATCTGTATCCAATGACCTAGTCACCCAAGGTGGAAATCAGGGGGAGCAGGGGGTCCTCTTTTTATTTGGAGGATTGAGCAGGGGGCCTTTATGTCCTGCACAGCCCCAATTATCTCAATTTTATATTTTAAATATCTATGGACTTGTGGCCTCTTAGCCACTATGTGTTAAGTAGCTTCTAGCCTGGTCATTTTTAAATCCATTCCACCAACTGAACAACCTAAGCCAACACTGGTCTGGTGCAATCAGTTCCCTATAAATCCCTAATAGGTAAGTTCCTCCCTCCCACAGGCAGAAGACAGACAAGCCTGTGTGGGTGCCCCACCCTCCTTGCATTAGGCACTTCTCTTGTTGTTGACAGTTTGGATCCCACAAAGGAGGACCCCAAGAAGGGCCTTTGTAGTTTCCGGGCTTAGATTTTGCAGTCCCTTTTACCTACAGCATACTGCAATATTCCATCTAGGCTCAATCAGGATCACCCAGTAACAACGCAGTTTAGGGACCCCCGCGTACGTAATGTCCTCTCTATTTCACACTTTCCCAGAGGGGTGCACCTACCACTCTTTCTCCCCACCCCAATGTACTCAACCTATGACTCCCCGATTGTCTGCATAGATGAGAATCGGTGCAGAAACTTTGATCAACCCATTTGGATGTTTCTGTAAAGAAGAAGTATAATGCGTGCCCAGTTATTATTTCTTAGATGAGGAAAGTGTTGAGTTGGAAAGAAACATAAGGAGCTTAGGACAAATTACCTTAAAATCTAGAACATTTGCATGTTGAGGAACACACAGAAGACACAGAAAGATAACTTTAGCCTTCCATTACCCTTCTTGTTGGAAGTAGGTCATAAAATGAGGAAGGATTTTTATAACCTCCTGCTGAAGACTCATGCAAGAGGTTCACTCCCCATACCAGGGAGAAATGGCCTTCCTTGTTTCTGAAGACCCAGGATCCCGGGGAAGAACAAGAACTGACAATATTTGCTATGTCCCCAGTTCGTTACTGAGATCAAACCGGCTTTGCCCTACTGTACACTACCAGTCCCGGTCATACTTCATGAAAACTAACAGAAACATAATTTTAAAACCACAGTGTTAGGTCCTTATTTCCTTTTAGAGTTTCCAGTGTCTTGTAAAACTTACTGGATGAATTTGCATGCGATGGTCTTGTTGCTCTATGCTTTATTATAAGGGCTGCCTAGCATGGGAGAACATAAAGACACCGTTCCACTCTATGGCAGCGGTAAGAACTGAGGCTGGAGAAAGCAGGACCCCATGAGACTGGAGCCTGCAGGGGACCCACACTCCTGTCCTGCAGCCACGTTGTACTGTCAGTTGACATTACTTTCCGCCTCTGTGGGAAGAAAGATGAGAGAATCGAAAGCATGTCTTCGCTGTTAGCTCTCTCTGCTTACACAACCCTGACTTTTGAGAATGTCATGGACACGTGGCATGTGCATGGGTTTGTCACTCCAATGATACAAGGTGCCCCTGTGCTTATCCATGCTCAGCTCTAAAGCAGCGACCACTGGAAGCTACCGAACATCACCTTGTTCCCAATAGCTAACCTCTTGCCTTGCCTGGCTTCTTGGAGAACGAGCTCATACAATGCGTGTGCTGTATGGACCATGCAGTGTTTGGGGCTGGCAATACTGCTCAGCAGGTGAGAAGAGTTGCCGCCAAGCCTGAACATCTGAGTTCTATACCTAGATTCCTTGACAGAAGGACAACCGACCAGCAAGTTGTCCTCTAAAGTGAACATGTATGCCAGGGCACCAGCACACCCCACACATACTCACACACTCATGTATATATGTGTGCTCAAGTACACACAAATAAATAAACAAATCTAACTTCAAAAAAAAATGAAAAGAAACCCCAGTTTTAATATTAATTCTTATATGTAAATAGGACCATGAAAATTAGATTCTTGTCTTAAAAAAGAAAAGATTAGTTTATTTTTATTTTACGTGTGTTGATATTTTCCCCATGTGCATGTACATGTACCATATGGTCTCATAGGACAGAAAAAGGTTTCAGATCCCCTGGAGCTGAAGTTACAGAGTTCAGGGCCACTATGTAAGTTTTGGATACTAACCTTGGGTTCTCTGCAAGAGCAGCCAATGCTCTTAACCTCTGAGTCATCTTTCCAGCCCCTAGGTCCTTTTCTGTTTTGTACATTTCACTTAATTCCAGAGAGTCACAGACTGTAACAAGGCAAAGATGCCTAGAAATCACTCCACTGAATCCCGCTGTTTCATAGACAAACAGGCCAACATTGATAAGCATGCCTCTGGATAGAGAGGAGACAGATGTGCCACATAGGAAAATGGCAGTTTATAAAGGTAGAATAGGAAATCCTGGGTTAGGATGAGGAGTTTAATTTTAATTGGGCATGTTAATTGGGTGAGCCAAAGGGGGCTTTTGATTGCTGGTCTTCAATACTTTGGTAGCTGGACCTTGGTAGTCATTCTCAGGAGGAGGCAGTGGCCAACTAAGGGAGTGTAATCTAAGGCAGAGGAAACGGGGGAGAAGAGGCTTGCCAGAGCCCCACGCTGGAGAGGGCTGGTGTTCCTTCATCAGAAACTGACCTGGCCAGAGTCCATCAACCTGGCCAGTATCCAGTTCAAGCTTGCTTTAAATTGAGCTCAAAACTGCAAAACTAGTTTTTCTCTTGCAAATCTCAGTATTAACATGACCTCCAAATCACTTCTGCCTCCAGGTCCTAGTCAGTGTCTGCTCTAGTGTAGTTTGCTCTTGCCTCACCTCCTGACATAGATGGCCTCAACCGCTCCATCTTTGGGAAGGCTTCTGTCTCTTTGGTTAGGTATGGCATCTCCCTGCCTTCTAGCTCTGCAGTTCTCTGTGCACACATTGGTTCCTAGCATTCACCACAAGGTAGTGAGAGCCTGTGACATCTTCAATGACTGGAACAGGTGAAAGAACACACCCTGTAAGCCTCCAAAGAAGCTGCTTTCCAGTAGCAATTAAGGATTGTGAATTTGGGGAGGGGAGGTGGTTGTGGTGATATTGCGTGCCCCAATATATTGTGCACCTTAATAAACTTATCTGGGGTCAGAGAACAGAACAGCCACTAGATAGACATAGAGCCCAGAAAATGGTGGCACACATGCCTTTAACCCTAGCATTCTGGAGGCAGAGATCCATCTGGATCTCTGTGAGTTCAAGGCCACACTGGAAACAGCCAGGCATGGTGGCACATGCCTTTAACCCCAGGAAGTGATGGCAGGAAGCAGAAAGGTATATAAGGTGTGAAAAACAGGAATTAGAGGCTAAGCTTTTAGGCTTTTGAGCAGCAGTTCAGCTGAGATCCATTTGGACGAGGACTCAGAGGCTTCTAGTCTGAGGAAACAGAATCAGCTGAGGAATTGACAAGGTGAGGAAGCTGTGGCTTATTCTACCTCTCTGATTTTCCAATATTCACTCCAATACCTGGCCCTGGGCTTGTTTTTTATTAATAAGACCTTTTAAGATTCATGCTACAGGTGGTCAGAGAAAGGCAGTATTAGTCAGGGTTCTCTAGAGTCACAGAGTCACAGAATTTATAGAATGAAACTCTCTCTCTCTCTCTCTCTCTCTCTCTCTCTCTCTCTCTCTCACTCACACACACACACACACACACACACACACACACACGAATTTATTGGAAGAACTTACAGGCTGCAGTTCAACAATG